>NC_086445.1:347156780-347482058 GCF_028390025.1 Pseudophryne corroboree
CCCCTCTCTTTTTTACCCTTCTGTAGCTTGAAACTGCAGGGGAGAGCCAGGGAGCGATCCTTCCAGCGGAGCTGTGAGGGAAAAATGGCGCCAGTGTGCTGAGGGAGATAGCCCCGCCCCTTTTTCGGCTGACTTTTCTCCCGCTTTTTTAATGGATTCTGGCAGGGGTATTTATCACATATATAGCCTCTGGGACTATATATTGTGATTTTTAGCCAGCCAAGGTATTTATATTGCTGCTCAGGGCGCCCCCCCCCCAGCGCCCTGCACCCATCAGTGACCGGAGTGTGAGGTGTGCATGAGGAGCAATGGCGCACAGCTGCAGTGCTGTGCGCTACCTTGTTGAAGACCGAAGTCTTCTGCCGCCGATTTCCAGGACCATCTTCATGCTTCTGGCTCTGTGAGGGGAACGGCGGCGCGGCTCCGGGACCGAACGATCGAGGTCGGGTCCTGTGTTCAATCCCTCTGGAGCTAATGGTGTCCAGTAGCCTAAGAAGCCCAAACTATCTCCAGTCAGGTAGGTTCGCTTCTTCTCCCCTTAATCCCTCGTCGCAGTGAGTCTGTTGCCAGCAGATCTCACTGAAAATAAAAAACCTAAAATATACTTTCTTTCTAGGAGCTCAGGAGAGCCCCTAGTGTGCATCCAGCTCAGCCGGGCACAAGATTCTAACTGAAGTCTGGAGGAGGGTCATAGTGGGAGGAGCCAGTGCACACCAGTTAGACTAAAGCTTTCTTTTAGTTGTGCCTAGTCTCCTGCGGAGCCGCTATTCCCCATGGTCCTTACGGAGTCCCAGCATCCACTTAGGACGTCAGAGAAAAGGTATTAAGCGCCACCCCACGCACCAAGCCTTAACGGTAAGTATGAATATCATTAGTGACTTTAGTGAGGGACGCTTATTTGGAATGAGTGAAAACAAGGTCAAGGGGGTATATTTACTAAACTGCGGGAATGGTTGCTATGGACAACATCTCCTTTTCTATAAACCTGCACTTTAGTAAATATACCTCTTGGAGAGTTTATTATTATTTTTAATAAAGAGCAATCAGCTGTAATAAATATAACTACGCAAATTTGTAATAACTATTTGAAAAAAAAATGTTAAATGAAGAAAAAAAAAAAAAAAAAAAGGAGCTAGGTTGTCCAAAGATGGTCTCCATTTCTAGAAACTGCTGTATCTAAGAACAACTTACCAAATCAAACCTGAAACAAGTATTTTCTTTGTAAATTACTGACCTGATATTCAGCCAAGACAACATGGGAGTTGTACCTCCACCAATTATCCAGACAGTAAAGAAGACTATCAGGAGTGTAGTGGAAAACATCATCTCATGAGCATATGTAGCAGTATCACGAATAGAAAGTGCAAATGCCATAGCTCCCCGAAGACCTGTTAAAGAGAAACAGATCTTTTAAAGGAAGGAAAGTCAAATGAACAAACAGCTTTAATAAATAGCATTAACATGACTAAATTGCTGATTGAATTTAGGAAAAACAAGCACAAGACTTTGGGAGACCTGAAGCAAAAACAAGGCGGCAGTATTGGGAAATGTTCTGTTTTCAATTCCCTGTGACTCCTTCCTCGGTTGACATATACTGTCAGCAAAAAAGATTGGGGCTTATAAAGACAATCCTAGCAACCCACTAATAAAACTAAGTCATAGCCATTGTCATAGCTGCTTGCCTTTGTTTTCTCACATGTTCTTTATATTTTGGTATCATTTAGCTACAGAGATTCAAATCAGTATCAAAAAGGAAATTAAATAGAGCACACATTGCTAGGCATAGAACAGTTTCAATTTAATTATGAATTATAAGCCAAGCAAACGTCTGAAAAACAAGGTTGGCAAATAAAGCTGTAAAAAGGTAGGTACCGCGGAAAGTTTCTATTGATCAATACCAATTTAGACTAGTAGAGTCCAGATTTCTATAAAACTTTTTTTTTATAAATAGGTAGAGTTTAGTTAGAAGTGGGGAGTTCATTTGTTAAAGTGGCCTAGTTACCAGAAAAAAAGGTTAGGCACCTCCAATGGGTGGTTAGGGTTAGGCACTAAGGAGGGAGATTAGGGTTGGGCAACGGAAAGGGAGGATGCCCTCACTCACCCATGTCGGCCTTTTGAGCATTATCTTAGCGTCTGTAATATGACCGCCAGGATCCCATAGACTGGAATATCATACTGATTACCTACTACAGGCTTGGAAGCTGTCAGCCTGCCCTATGGGAGTTATTAAAGTTTGTTAGCAAACCAATAATGCACACTAATGGGCAAAACCATGCTGCACTGCAGATGGGACAGAAGTAACATGTGCAGAGAGATTTAGATTTGGTTGTGTTATATTGTTTCTGTGCAGGGTAAATACTGGCTGCTTTATTTTTACACTGCAATTTAGATTTCAGTTTGAACACACCCCACCCAAATCTAATCTCTCTACACGTGTTATATCTGCCCCACCTGCAGTGGAACATGGTTTTGCCCATTAGTGTGCTTTTTTGGTTTGCTAACAAGCCTGAATAAGGCCCTATATTCGCGGCAAAACAGATTGCTTACATACTTTCATTTTTTTTATGCACCCTTCCAATTTTAGAAGTCTTGGGCATAAGACTACAAGGAGCAGAAGCTTTGCTTAACTTACTACATCAAATTCCTCAAACTAAAAAAAAGTCTTATTTTAGAAGATTGTTTATCCTTATAACCTACCTGAAAACATCATCATGTGCTGAAAGTTCCAGCCAATCTTGTGTCTTCGGCCCAAATTCAGAAAAAACGAAAGTGGATATACATGAGCTGCTCTACCTACAAACACAGCTATCTGAGCAACAGAAGTCAAGGACAACGTGTTGTCAATGTTCTCAATACTTAGAAAATAAGTTGATTAAAATTTTTGACATTTGCTACAATATTAAACAACATTTTATATTTTGTTTTGTCATACAGGTTTGCATTGATATCATTCTTAAATACAGGTTGAGTATCCCATATTTAGAATAATTATAAAAAGCTACAAATATAAAAAAAATGTAAAAAACAAAAAAAAACACAAATTCCCCATGATCACTTTTTTGATTATTTTCAAGCAACTAGTGCACCTAATAAATAGGTCCTTAAACAGGTTTGTCAGTTTTAGTTCTTTTTAAATCGCAAATATGTAAACTTTTTCCAGTTTAGGAAAATTAATATATATATATTTTTTTGTTTGCTCGCATACAATCCAGACATGCTTTCTTTTTAAATGCCATTCAATCACCTTCACTGACAAGTAACAAATGTTTGTAGTTTAAAGTGGCTGGCTATACAGACAGAAGACAAGAATATAAAGACCTACATAAAGCGGCAGATAAGAGATTCCATACCTGTAATTTACAAATACAGATGTTGAAAATAAAAGGTATATTTTTAAAACTCATTTAACTGTATATGGATTTTAAAATTTTCAGAAAAGCATTATGCGTTATTTACTTTAGCTTAAGAATGAATCATTACACATTTTTCCAGTGGTGGTTAAACAATGTCCAGTAGATATTAATTTCAGGTAAGGACAAGTTTAATTTAAAATTGCTTAGCTACAAAAAGTAGCGTAGAGCTGGTGTGGGGGAGGGGGGGCGGGGGAATCCGCGGGTACTGATGTGTTCTCAGAGCTTCCCTGCAGCACTAAGCAGTTTATAATTTACAGGATCAACAGTTGTGAATACAGCAAATATCATTCACATGGACCCAATGTGAAAAACCACTGTTCGAAAGCATGTATAGGCATTTCCTTGGTCTTTTTTATTCTTAAAATCAACTCCCGAGTGTCCGAGAGCATTTACTAAGTTTTGCTCATTAACGTTAAATGGGCTCTGAATGCATTAATTTACTACCCTTGTACATATATTAATAAAAACCCACTCACTTGTGTCATGGCTATGAAGGTAACAGTACTAGATCTAAAGTTCAACTCAAAAAAGCTACTTGGTAGCTTGGTTTTGTGATCAGCCAAAACAAAGGATACAAAAGCTCCGATAATAAAGATGGGACTGAACACATGTTTCTGGAAGGTGAATAATGCTAGGCCCATGTATGAAAATATGAAGTTTTCAGCCAGAAAGTGCAGGACCTCAAACAGCTGCAATAAGAGAAAGAAAAGTTCAATGAGGTATGTGCGACAACTGATCTCATAAATACAGATCCAGAATACCTTTACTGTCTGTATACAGATATAAAAGTACAGTGCTGATTGTAACTGCACGCATTCACTTTTTGCAGATTCCACTAACCTGAAGAAACCAGCCCTGGTGCAAACTGGCCTAGGGCTGGTGGAATCTGATTCCACTAGCCATGGCTGGTCAACCCTAGTGCAGGTAATGGAAAAGCTGGACTAACGTATTGCTGCGCCCGCCCGCAATTTTTTCAATACTAGCCTAGTCACATGTATATGATTAGAGGGGACCCTATCCTTTTGTTTTTAGCAGCAGGTTTCCAGCAAGATAGTAGAAACACACTGGAATACCAGCGAGCATCACTTGTTATCCTGCTACACGTTACTGAACAATCGAAGCGCTAACCTCAAACTGACAACACATTACATTCGGAAAGTTACTGGGTGTGCATCATTTACTGGGACATCCGATACCGGCGTGCTGCTATGTACTGAAATTACTCGCCAGCTTGAGGTAATGTTCATGGCACAGGGTAAGCCTGTTTAACCTTTTGCCTGTTTTAGAGTCTCCAGCACAATAAAGGTCTGTTACAGGCACTGAGGGGACCATCGTTAATCCAGGGAACAATCTATAGTCAATAAGCAGAACTTTTGTTTTTTACTTCAAGTTCAGAAGGAAATCCTTGAATCGTTGTTGTAAATCACCAATGCTATTTTCAGTGGTGCACAGCATACATATTATAGGGGGAATTTAATCAGCAACTGTAATTTACAGCTGGGTAATTGATTCCCCAGGGCTATCCAATTAGCCCTAAAGGCAGCCTGAGGCTGGCACTCATTGTGGATTATTTTCCACCTGCCAGAGGCAGGCTGAAACAAAATCCCCAATAAAATGCCCCATATCCAAGACTATGAACACACAGGTTCAGGGACTTATCCTGGATCCTGTGTGTTTTCGCACGAAAACGGGTAATTTTCAAGGAGAAACCCCCCCCCCCCCCAAAAAAAAACGGCCTGTCACTTGAAAAAAACACTGGGAAAAATCGTGGTAAAAGACCTCCTCAAAAGATAACTGAATATCCCCCTTAAGGTGTGTACACAAGGTGCGATTTTTCTTTCAATTCTGACTATATAGTCAAAATCGTAAGAAAATATAGTGCATATCGCACAATGTGTATAGTCCTTGCAATGCCGATGCGCAGTCCCGCGGTATTGGCATCGGAAGGAAAAACAGACTGTGCAGGCAGCCCAAAAAGGACTATATCGGTGGGGACGGGTTCCGGCCACATCGAATAGTCAATGTCGGGCTGTACAGCACATCGCACAGTGTGTACACGCCTTTAGAAACAATTACATAGACATTGTGACAACGATTGAAATGGGATTTCAAAACAAAATGGCTCACTCTAATATATTCTGTAAGCAAAATAATACAATCTATTTTTAGTAAATATCTTTTCGGATAAGTGTGTGTGAATGACAGATAATTCATTATGAACTTAAAAGAACTGTTCTCTAAGGCTTATATCCATTTTATTTCACAGTAAAGGTGAGCATGGGAGAAAATCTTACCTGTTTAGTTCTGTCTCTTGACTCGGGTGATAAATTATTATATGTATAATGAGCTTGCGTGATACCACAGAACAAGACTGCAACTACACCTGCAAGCAGAAGAGACAGTGACGCAAGCATTAGCACAGCACAAGTCAGTCATACAGGACTTCCCCCATGACGTTACCAATAAAAGGAATTCCCTACAAAGCTACATCAGACTCTCCTACAACCTTTGAACCTGTAAACGGTCTCTGACACTAATCTCTTTATTAGAGCTTATCCTACTTAAGAATAAAACTACCCACACTAATGCCCTTTCCAGCTGTCCCAGCATTTGGTCTACAGAGCACTGTGGCACAATAATCTACTACTACTATTGCTGCTGCTACATAATATTATTAATACTAATAATACGTATTAACAACAACAACCATGCTCCTGGTTGAGAAATTCATGCCATCATATGAAAGTCTGACAAATCTAGATAAACTCCTATTGTATGTTTAATAAAAGTAAACCTGAAGTACATCAGAAAAATATTTGATAGACTGTAGAGAGGGGTGAGCTACACGGTATTAGAACAGCTCTGGATACCCCTAAAATTAAGTAAACGCTGAACTGTGCATGCTCAGCAGCTACACTCTATGCTGCAGCAAACTTTTTTTTTTTTAATTATTTGCCCGTTTACATTACATTGGGCAGGATGAACTAAGCTTAGAAAAGTGATAATTTCACTGTGATAAAGTACCAGCCAATCAGCTCCTAACTGCCATGTCACAGGCTGTGTTTGAAAAAGGACAGTTACTGTAGGAGGCATTTGGCTGGTACTTTATCACAGTGACATTATCACTTTTCAAGGCTTAGTACATCCCTCCCAGAGTCTCACACTGGGTGATTTCATTATTTTTCCACCTACTGGTTGCTTAAGGAAATACATCACATTGTGCGTTTTTCACAGCATAATATTGTAATTCCTTTCACTACAAGATATTTGGGACCAAACTGTATTTGGATAGGCTCGTAATACACAGGTCAGATGAATAAAATGTACGTAGAGCATGTATACTGTGCTGTGTAACCTAAAAAGACTATGGGGTCTATTTACTAAGTCTTGGATGGAGATTGGGGAAGATTTACTAAAAAGTGATAAAGTGGCGAAGTGAGCAAATATTCTTCATATATCCTGACTAACGCAGTCGTTGTGGTACTGAGTGGGCTTATTTGTAGGGGAACTGGTTCCTGGTTGACAGGAGTCTTGTGGTGGAACCGCGGTGTGGTGTATTCCCCTGTATCTCCAGTGACTGGGTCTCTCCTCAGTGCGGCCTGGTGTCCTCGCTCCCGGCTCCCTCTGCTGCATTACGGCTCCTTACTTACCTGCAAGCCCCTCTCCTTTTGCCTGGCTGGCTTTTATGGGGTGAGGTGGAGTAATCTTGCTGTATGGTTGTGTTTCGGCTCCCGTTCATTTGCTGTGGCGTCTGCGGCGTGCTGCTCGTGAACTGCTGCCATTTTGTTGATGTGGACTCCTCTGGCTGCTGTACGGATCCTCCTGCTGCTTCCCGTACTTTGTGAGAAGTGACTAGAATCATCTTGCCGCTTATATCTGAGCTACAGCGGTGGAATCCCAGTGCTGTCTCCCGTTTCAGCAGTCCTCTGGTGTTTCTCTCCTGTGTACACTTGTGCATAGACTGCATGATATCTCCTGCTCTGCTGGTGGGCACTGGCGGTGTGCTAGCTGCCACCATCTTGCCATCTGGTCCTTATTTCGGCTGGTGTTCTCATCTCCTGTTTCGATACCTGCATGTTTTCAACAAGGTCAGCTCTCTGCAATATGTAATTCAAGCCATTGATGCTTCCACACAGAGGCTTGTCACTAAGCTGGAAGACATGTTGGATGTATCTCCCAGTTCTCTGGCTGCTGTTCATGGGTTCCCTATGACAGAATTCCTCTCCACTGTATCCTGTTCAGTGGCAGCGGACACTATTGAACTAGACTTCGCCACAATTTCTGGAGGCTCTGACTTTAGTGGAGGCTCTGAAGATCCGATTAACACCTCTGTTGGTTGGATCACGGTCCACTGATTTGCCTTTCAAGCGCTTCGTCTATGCTTTTGTGTGCCCTCGGATGGATGGAAGAGTCCAGGATTCCTTATCTCAGCCGCTCATGCCCTCATATGCAGGTTCTTGGAAATATGGGACTGGTTTTGTAACTATATCGGAGGTTGAGACTTGGCCTAATTAATACGTTGCAACTTGTCACCTTATACTAATGTTCGGTCACCCTATATGCTTTGGTTATAGTTTTATTATTATTTTTATTATTTTTATCCTGATTTATTGTTCATTTCTGTCTGTGCCGTATGTACAATATCTGATGTTAAATACGCAAGAACTACAATATTCTTAAATAGCGGGAGAGCTGGGCTTCACTTAGCTCAGGTCGTTATTACATATTGCCCTCCGTCAGTTATCCTTGTGCCTTAATATCCATTTGGTGGGGGGGTTTGGCTAGTTAGTGTAGTTTAGGGAGGGATGGTGTTTTAGGGATCCAAGTATACCTAAGTTGGGGGTAGGCTATACAGGGTGGGGGGTTACTGGGCAAGTAGTTTAATGGGGGGGGGGGGGGGGGGGCTTTTGGGGATCCAGGTATACCTCCTAGGTTGGGGTTAGGTTATACAGGGTGGGGGGTTCTGCGGTGGTTCGTTTCGATTTCGTTATATATTGCAGGGTTTTATGTTTTGTCTCTCTATGTATGGCAGATGTCTTAGGATTTTAATTATTTTTCATTTTATTCTGTATAATAATTATGAAAGTGTTTTATTCATGGTCTGCAGTGCCAATACTTCTGTATTTTTCTATGTCTCATGTGTCTTTTACTTTATCCTTGATGCGTGAGCTCACATGGCACCTGTGGGTTCTTACTGCTTATTGTTCTAATATGAGATGTATTGTATAGCCTGACCTATTAGATGTGTACTGTTACTCTATTCTGTGTCATTTGTCTGACAAAACTTCTGATTGTATACTGCATACTTTCTTATATTTGCCATTATTGTTTGTTATTATAAAAAATATATATATATATATATATATATATATATATATATATATATATATTTATTTTATTTCTCTCTTATATTGGGATGTTCATTCAAAACTTTCAATAAAAAAGACAATTTAAAAAAAAAAAAAAAAAGTGGCGAAGTGAGCCAGTGGAGAAGTTGCCCATGGCAACCAATCAGCATTGACATAACATTTAGCATTTTCAAGAAGTGAAATAGTGACCAGAGTGTGGGCTAGGAGGCTTTTGCTTTCACTGCTGTATGCGGGCAGTAAAGCTCCATTTTATTTATTTCAATTTGGAAAGGCGTGTGCTGACCCTGATACCAGTGAGATAAATTACCCAGATTGTTACAAAACACACACAATGATTAAAATCATGCAGCTAGCTATAGTATCGTAAGGAAACCTGATCAACGGATTGTTATTCAATGTTGAGCTTACACTTTGTGAAAGAAAATGTGATACATAGGTGTTACACTTCTGCATAAAGCGATAGTTATAGCACATACACAATTTTAGGAGGTAACTCAAGTATTACAGCTCCCGGTTAAGAGAGACTGACCATGTGATAAATAATTTAGGGGGATATGTTATAAGCGGTGATAAACGTGGAGAAGTGAGCCAGTGGAGAAGTTGCCCACGGCAACCAAACAGCATTGATGTAACATTTATAATTTGTATACTTTAAAAATATACAGAGCAGCTGATTGGTTGGCGTGGGCAACTTCTCCTCTGGCTCACTTCTTAGCTTTTATCACTGCTTAGTACATGTCCCCCTTAATCCGGTATAAAAACATTCACGGTTATGGATGGAAGCCTCTCACATTAATGCCTGCCACATAGTTTCAATTTAAGGCCTTATTCTAAGGTGGAAATATCTACAGTAGTATATAGTAGTCTACTTTTTCCATCTGCAGTAACAGCTGTGGCAAAGCCACAGCCAATACTGCAGCTTTACACTAATGCAGTGGCTGATGGCCATCCTACTAAAATGCCTACAATCCATGGTACAAACCCATCTATGGTGGTCATTCGGAGTTGTTCGCTCGTTGCCGATTTTCGCTATGCTGCGATTTGCTGCAAAATGCGCATGCGCAAGGCACGCAGGGCGCATGCGCTTAGTTATTTAACTAAAAACTTAGTAGATTTGCTGTGGATCCTGCGGCGCTTTTCAGTCGCGCTGCTGATCGGTGAATGATTGACAGGAAAGGGGCGTTTCTGGGTGGTAACTGAGCGTTTTCCGGGAGTGTGCTAAAAAACGCAGTCGTGTCAGGGAAAAACGCGGGGGTGGCTGGAGAAACGGGGGAGTGGCTGGCCGAACGCAGGGCGTGTTTGTGAGGTCAAACCAGGAACTAAACGGACTGAGCTGATCGCAATCTGTGAGTAGGTCTGGAGCTACTCAGAAACTGCAAAGAATTATTTATTAGCAGTTCTGCTCTTTCGTTCGCACTTCTGCTAGGCTAAGATACAATCCCAGAGCGCGGCGGCCTACCGTGTTCAATGCTGCTAAAAGCAGCTAGCGAGCAACTCGGAATGAGGGCCTATGTGCACACAAAAACAGACCATCAAGTGGACATCGGTACCACCATCAGACAACCGAGCCACCCTATGGTTGCTCAGAATGTTCCCTGGAACAAGGTCGCAGGTGCCAGTGGAACTGCGTCCTTTGCTGCCGTTACCCACCCTGCAGGAACGACTATAGAAACTGCATGGATCTCCATGCAACTCAGATATGTGTTGCCGACGGTAAAGGCGCATGCACACAAATACATTGGGTGCCTTTTACTAGAGTCCACTTCTGAAACAGTTACTTTAGCTTTCTTTTTTAAGTTAGAATTGTGATATTTGTGACACAGGAGCCAGGGAGTCCAATAACCATATTTAAGTTTACACAACATACAAGTGGCAGCAAGTGTTTCTGAAACTTTTTCCAGATGTCAGTCTTGGAGAATCGGTGGAATAATATGAATCTTACAATCGCACTCATTCCATATGCATATACATATGCACTGTTAGGGAGGACTAGTGAGAAGCATGATGCTAAGGAGAAAGAATACATGCTGGAAACTGATATACGTACACATACCTGTAAAGCTGCATGCTTCAGCCAGGAGGAAAGTGCTCCAAGACAGGAGAAAGAACAAGGCAGTCTCCAACAAAGGGAAGCAGTGCAGCTTGGTAAACTTGGTTACGTTACCGGACAGTTAAGGAAAAATCACCTATCATTTGGTTTTAAAATGAACAGATTTCAACATAAAAATAAAAAGCGACTGTATAAAGCAAACAAAGACTCTAAATCTAAAGGTTTTTAGTCATTTCCAAAGACAGATTTTATTTGTAGCTAGAAGGTTCAGAAGACTGCACAGGCGTTCGCAATGATGTGCAAATGTGATTAATTGGGTGCTGCCTACAATATTTTCTTGGCACTTACTACAGTGAACCTGAAAGTAGCTGGATTTCACTGAAGACAGTGCATTCTAGGCTCTGTAATCAACACAGGACTTAGTACCTCCTAGGGCAGGTCATTGGAATTAAAAGGGGGGCAAATGCATTCATTCCCCAGTGAAGGGTCACAGTGTAATGTGCTCTGAGACACACAGGCCTAAACCTCATATCTACTTGCAGATTGTCACCATTACATTTATCTCATCCAGTAAATGGAAGAGACTACTTAAATCCAACATATTAAATGAATAGGTGAATACGTAGCTAAAGTATAAAACCATATAAAAGACAGGGTTTAGTCACAAGGAATAAAAAAGTGTGGGGGAAGATGCATACCAACTTCAGAAACATTTACATTAGCTCTGGTGTGTGATTCAGTTGATATGAGTAAAACATACAGCTATAGTATGTGTCCTGTTATATACACAGATATGTACAGAATATAGATGTCCAAGTCACCCGGATGCTCAATTAGGGACATATTTATGAAACATTGTATTTCTGCCTTCAGAAAAATCATCTCTTATTGCCGCTATTTATGATGATTAGAGATGTTATATTGGTGGAATTTACCAAGAGACTCTTGCCGGGACAGTTCATATGATAGATTGCTAGAGTAGAGTAAACCAGTTTAGTGACAGCTTCCTGTACATATGTGTACTTAAAAGCATGAAAAAAAGGGGGAAGGGAGGAGCATCAGCCAAACAGAAGAGGGGTCAGAAGAGCTTTCTGGAGTTGGTTAAGTTACAACATATCACTGTCACCATCAGTGGCAGAACTAGAGAGTGGTGGGCCCAGGTGTAACAATATGATTTGCCCCCCCTCAACTCCAAATAGGGATAGCACGCGCCGAAGGCAAATGCCCAAAAAATGGTGCGTAGTCTCACTGAAAAAAGGGTGTGGTCACACAATAGTACCCACAATTAAAATTACACCACACAGTAGTACAACGCAACCTTATTCACATTACAACGAACAGTAGTACTCTAAAATACCCCACTAAAGTGAGCATACATATAGGGTGTCACTATATATAGATATTGACGCTGCTGGCATGTTAAAATTAAATTTGTATACATGTATTTATACCCTTCATGGAGGAGAGTTAAAGCAAGTGTGTGCCCCCACAAAGGGGAATTATTGCAGGCTGGCCAGCTGGGATTGTGGCGGCATGCAGCAAAAGACTACCATGCGGCCACAGAGAGAGGGACTCAATCTGTGCTTTGCACTTTAGTAAATGTGGGGAAGCGAGGCAGCGCATGCAGTTGGCGGGAATCGAACCAATTGAGGTTCTTAGGAGCCTGATGTTGAGCGTGGAGCTGCTCTGGTCAGGCCGTCTTACAGAAAGAACGGCTTGCTGAGCTTACAGTCAGGAGAGTCCGTAGCACTTGCCAGTGAATCTAACCCCCCTCTTTTGAGGAGCTTACAGTGACGAAAAGCACAGTATAGCAAAAGATTCAGGATATATCTCCCAATGTCAGTGGGCGGCATGCAACAAGTCAGTTTAACTCATTGTAATGCCTCTGGCTGCAGGCTACTTCATTGGGACAGGTGCCCTGCATCGTCTGCACCGCCGCTAGTACCGCCACTGGTCCCCACAGAGAAAGCAGCCATTTCCGCATGTTGTAAGGCTAGAATTAATTTGCTAAATAGGTCACTTCATCTCTTGTAGGAATAGATGGATAGGCACAAGCGTCAGGTACTGCCTTCCTAGACAAATTTAACAGCTGAGGAACCAACATAAAGGATATAATAGCTGTTGAGACACCTGTACATACACCCATTGCAAATGAACCACTGAATATCCCAACGAAAACTCCAACAGACTTGAAAAAGGCAGCAGCATCGAACGTGTGAGTGTTCTCTCCTGTAGGTTGATAAGCGACTATAGACCTAGGAAGGAAAGTACAGCATTACAAGGGAGATAAAACGGAGTAGCTAGTGCCCTGTGGCCTTTGTTGCGCAATAATCTGCAATTCATTACTGTTTCACCATGCTAGCAAGGGGCTCTCTCTGTGAGCAGCACTGAAAGTGTTATAGCAGCTGCAGAGAATGTGTAATATAGCAATCACATTTCCCTTATACCAAATGGCTCTTCACCTGTAGCCCCCAGTTCCTTTCTGTATGTTATAGGTTGTAATACTTATTTAAAAACTCTGCTGATAGGTTATTGATAACATGTACTGTCACGACGCTACCGACCAATTCCACAAATACGCCAATATGAGAATTGCCACATGTGACGTGGGGGTCACATTTGAACCATGGGATTAATCAAACAGCTTAGCTGCCACCAGCAAGAGGAAATTAGCATCTAAATGCAAGGTAGCCTTCGCTTCTACCTATCACACACACACACACACACTGCAATACTTAGAAAAGTAGGTAGACGTGGGCCGCAGGATCAGAACTAAAAAATAAGATTTTACTCACCGGTAAATCTATTTCTCGTAGTCCGTAGTGGATGCTGGGGAATCCATAAGGACCATGGGGAATAGACGGCTCCGCAGGAGACTGGGCACATCTAAAGAAAGATTTAGGACTATCTGGTGTGCACTGGCTCCTCCCCCTATGACCCTCCTCCAAGCCTCAGTTAGGAACTGTGCCCGGAAGAGCTGACACAATAAGGAAGGATTTTGAATCCCGGGTAAGACTCATACCAGCCACACCAATCACACCATATAACACGTGATAGGGACCCCGGTTAACAGTATGATAACAATTGGAGCCTCTGAAGAGATGGCTCACAACAAAACCCGATTTTTGTAACAATAACTATGTACAAGTATTGCAGACAATCCGCACTTGGGACGGGCGCCCAGCATCCACTACGGACTACGAGAAATAGATTTACCGGTGAGTAAAATCTTATTTTCTCTGACGTCCTAGTGGATGCTGGGGACTCTGTAAGGACCATGGGGATTATACCAAAGCTCCCAAACGGGCGGGAGAGTGCGGATGACTCTGCAGCACCGAATGAGAGAATTCCAGGTCCTCCTCAGCCAGGGTATCAAATTTGTAGAATTTTGCAAACGTGTTTGCCCCCGACCAAGTAGCTGCTCGGCAAAGTTGTAAAGCAGAGACCCCTCGGGCAGCCGCCCAAGATGAGCCCACCTTCCGTGTGGAATGGGCTTTTACAGATTTAGGCTGCGGTAAGCCTACCGCAGAATGCGCCAGCTGAATAGTGCTACAAATCCAGCGCGCAATAGACTGCTTAGAAGCAGGAGCACCCAGCTTGGTGGGTGCATACAGGATAAACAGCGAGTCAGTCTTTCTGACTCCAGCCGTCCTGGAAATATAAATTTTTAGGGCCCTGACTACGTCCAGCAACTTGGAATCCTCCAAGTCCCTAGTAGCCGCAGGCACCACAATAGGTTGGTTCAAGTGAAAAGCTGAGACCACCTTTGGGAGAAACTGAGGACGAGTCCTCAATTCTGCCCTATCCATATGGAAAATCAGATAAGGGCTTTTACAAGACAAAGCCGCCAATTCTGAAACCCGCCTGGCCGACGCCAAGGCCAACAGCATGACCACTTTCCACGCGAGATATTTTAAAACCACAGTCTTAAGTGGTTCGAACCAATGTGATTTCAGGAATGCCAAAACCACATTGAGATCTCAAGGTGCCACTGGGGGCACAAAAGGAGGCTGAATATGCAGAACTCCTTTGACAAAAGTCTGAACTTCGGGCAGTGAAGCCAGTTCTTTTTGGAAGAAAATCGACAGAGCCGAAATCTGGACCTTTATGGACCCCAATTTGAGGCCCAACGTCACCCCTGCTTGCAGGAAGTGCAGGAATCGACCCAGTTGAAATTCCTCCGTCGGGGCCTTCATGGCCTCACACCAAGCAACATATTTTCACCAAATGCGGTGATAATGTTTTGCGGTGACATCCTTCCTGGCTTTGATCAGGGTAGGGATGACTTCCTCCGGAATACCCTTTTCCTTCAGGATCCGGTGTTCAACCGCCATGCCGTCAAACGCAGCCGCGGTAAGTCTTGGAACAGACAGGGTCCCTGCTGCAGCAGGTCTTGTCTGAGCGGCAGAGGCCAAGGGTCCTCTGTAAGCATCTCTTGAAGTTCCGGGTACCAAGCTCTTCTTGGCCAATCCGGAACCACGAGTATGGTTTTCACTCCTCGCCTTCTTATTATTCTCAGTACCTTGGGTATGAGAGGTAGAGGAGGAAACACATAAACCGACTGGTACACCCATGGTGTCACTAGAGCGTCCACCGCTATCGCCTGAGGGTCTCTTGACCGGGCGCAATATCTTTTTAACTTCTTGTTGAGGCGGGACGCCATCATGTCTACCTGTGGTTTTTCCCACCGGTTGACCAGCATTTGGAAAACTTCTGGATGAAGTCCCCATTCTCCCGGGTGGAGGTCGTGCCTGCTGAGGAAGTCTGCTTCCCAGTTGTCCACTCCCGGAATGAACACTGCCGTCAGTGCTAACACATGATTCTCTGCCCATCTGAGAATCCTTGTGGCTTCTGCCATCGCCATCCTGCTTCTCGTGCCGCCCTGTCTGTTTACATGGGCGACCGCCGTGATGTTGTCTGACTGGATCAGTACCGGCTGGTTTTGAAGCAGGGGTCTTGCCTGGCTTAGGGCATTGTAAATGGCCCTTAACTCCAGGATATTTATGTGAAGAGAAATCTCCTGATTTGACCACAGTCCCTGGAAATTTCTTCCCTTTGTGACTGCCCCCCAGCCCCGAAGGCTGGCATCCGTGGTCACCAGGACCCAGTCCTGTATTCCGAATCTGCGGCCCTCTAGTAGATGAGCCCTCTGCAGCCACCACAGCAGCGACACCCTGGTTCTGGCCGATAGGGTTATCCGCTGTTGCATCTGGATCCATTTGTCCAACAGGTCCCACTGGAACGTCCTTGCGTGGAACCTTCCGAATGGAATTGCTTCGTACGAAGCTACCATTTTTCCCAGGACTCGTGTGCATTGATGTACCGACACTTTTCCTGGTTTTAGGATGTCTCTGACCAGAGATGACAATTCCTCGGCTTTTTCCAGTGGAAGAAACACTCTTTTCTGGTCTGTGTCCAGAATCATTCCCAGGAACAGAAGACGTGTCGTCGGGACCAGCTGTGACTTTGGAATGTTTAGAATCCAGCGTGCTGTTGTAGCACTTCCTGAGAAAGTGCCACCCCCCCCTATCAACTGTTCTTTGGACCTCGCCTTTATCAGGAGATCGTCCAAGTACGGGATAATTAAAACTCCCTTCTTGCGAAGGAGTATCATCATTTCGGCCACTACCTTGGTAAAGACCCTCGGTGCCGTGGATAACCCAAACGGCAGCGTCTGGAACTGATAGTGACAGTCCTGTACCACAAATCTGAGGTACTCCTGGTGCGGAGGGTAAATGGGGACATGCAGGTACGCATCCTTGATGTCCAGGGATACCATGTAATCCCCCTCCTCCAGGCTCGCAATAACCGCCCTGAGCGATTCCATCTTGAACTTGAGCCTTTTGATAGAAGTGTTCAAGGTTTTTAAATTTAAGATGGGTCTCACCGAACCGTCCGGTTTCGGTACCACAAACATTGTGAAGTAGTAACCCTTTCCTTGTTGAAGGAGGGGTACCTTGACGATCACTTTCTGTGAATACAGTTTCTGAATAGCCACCAACACTGCCTCCCTGGCAGAGGGAGTTGCCGGCAAGGCAGATTTTAGGAAACGGCGGGGGGGAGACGTCTCGAATTCCAGCCTGTACCCCTGAGATACTACTTGAAGGACCCAGGGATCCACTTGTGAGAGAGCCCACTGTGTGCTGAAAAACCTGAGACGCGCCCCCACCGTTCCCGATTCCGCCTGAGCAGCCCCAGCGTCATGCTGTGGACTTACCGGACGCAGGGGAGGACTTCTGCTCCTGGGAACTAGCTGTGCGCTGCAGCTTTTTTCCCCTTCCTCTGCCCCTCGGCAGAAAGGATGAGCCTCTAGCCCGCTTATTTTTCTGGGGCCGAAAGGACTGTACCTGATAATACGGTGCTTTCTTTTGCTGTGGGGTAGCCTGTGGCAAAAAAGTCGATTTCCCAGCAGTAGCTGTGGAAACGAGGTCTGAAAGACCTTCCGCAAAAAGTTCCACCCCTTTATAGGGTAAAACTTCCATGTGCCGCTTGGAGTCGGCATCACCTGACCATTGCCTAGTCCATAACCCCCGTCTGGCGGCAATGGACATAGCGCTTATTTTTGATGCCAGCCGGCAAATATCCCTCTGTGCATCACGCATGTATAAGACCGCGTCTTTAATATGGTCAATCGTTAGCAAAATATTGTCCCTATCCATGGTATCAATGTTTTCCGACAGGGAGTCTGACCACGCAGCAGCAGCACTGCACATCCAAGCTGATGCAATAGCGGGTCTCAATATAATGCCCGTGTGTGTATATAGCTTTTAGGGTACTTTCCTGCTTTCTATCAGCAGGTTCTTTTAGGGCGGCCGTATCCGGAGACGGTAGTGCCACCTTCTTTGATAAGCGTGACAGCGCTTTATCTACCCTAGGGGGAGTTTCCCAGCGTGACCTATCCTCTGGCGGGAACGGGTACGCAGCCATTAACCGTTTAGAAATTATCAATTTCTTATCTGGGGAAGACCACGCTACGTCACACACCTCATTTAATTCGTCAGATGCAGGAAAAAATAAGATTTTACTTACCGATAAATCTATTTCTCGTAGTCCGTAGTGGATGCTGGGGACTCCGTCAGGACCATGGGGAATAGCGGCTCCGCAGGAGACAGGGCACAAAAGTAAAAGCTTTAGGATCAGGTGGTGTGCACTGGCTCCTCCCCCTATGACCCTCCTCCAAGCCTCAGTTAGGATACTGTGCCCGGACGAGCGTACACAATAAGGAAGGATTTTGAATCCCGGGTAAGACTCATACCAGCCACACCAATCACACTGTACAACCTGTGATCTGAACCCAGTTAACAGCATGATAACAGCGGAGCCTCTGAAAAGATGGCTCACAACAATAATAACCCGATTTTTGTACCAATAACTATGTACAAGTATTGCAGACAATCCGCACTTGGGATGGGCGCCCAGCATCCACTACGGACTACGAGAAATAGATTTATCGGTAAGTAAAATCTTATTTTCTCTAACGTCCTAGTGGATGCTGGGGACTCCGTCAGGACCATGGGGATTATACCAAAGCTCCCAAACGGGCGGGAGAGTGCGGATGACTCTGCAGCACCGAATGAGAGAACTCCAGGTCCTCTTTAGCCAGGGTATCAAATTTGTAGAATTTTACAAATGTGTTCTCCCCCCGACCACGTAGCTGCTCGGCAGAGTTGTAATGCCGAGACCCCTCGGGCAGCCGCCCAGGATGAGCCCACCTTCCTTGTGGAATGGGCATTTACATATTTTGGCTGTGGCAGGCCTGCCACAGAATGTGCAAGCTGAATTGTACTACACATCCAACTAGCAATCGTCTGCTTAGAAGCAAGAGCACTCAGTTTGTTGGGTGCATACAGGATAACAGCAAGTCAGTTTTCCTGACTCCAGCCGTCCTGGAAACCGATATTTTCAGGGCCCTGACAACATCTAGCAACTTGGAGTCCTCCAAGTCCCTAGTAGCCGCAGGTACCACAATAAGCTGGTTCAGGTGAAACGCTGACACCACCTTAGGGAGAAACTGGGGACGAGTCCGCAGCTCTGCCCTGTCCGAATGGACAATCAGATATGGGCTTTTGTGAGACAAAGCCGCCAATTCTGACACTCGCCTGGCCGAGGCCAGGGCCAACAGCATGGTCACTTTCCATGTGAGATATTTCAAATCCACAGATTTGAGCGGTTTAAACCAATGTGATTTGAGGAATCCCAGAACTACGTTGAGATCCCACAGTGCCACTGGAGGCACAAAAGGGGGTTGTATATGCAGTACTCCCTTGACAAACTTCTGGACTTCAGGAACTGAAGCCAATTCTTTCTGGAAGAAAATCGACAGGGCCGAAATTTGAACCTTAATGGACCCCAATCTAAGGCCCATAGACACTCCTGTTTGCAGGAAATGCAGGAATCGACCGAGTTGAAATTTCTTCGTGGAGCCTTCCTGGCCTCACACCACGCAACATATTTTCGCCACATGTGGTGATAATGTTGTGCGGTCACGTCCTTCCTGGCTTTGACCAGGGTAGGAATGACCTCTTCCGGAATGCCTTTTTCCCTTAGGATCCGGCGTTCAACCGCCATGCCGTCAAACGCAGCCGCGGTAAGTCTTGGAACAGACATGGTACGTGCTGAAGCAAGTCCCTTCTTAGCGGCAGAGGTCATGAGTCCTCTGTGAGTATCTCTTGAAGTTCCGGGTACCAAGTCCTTCTTGGCCAATCCGGAGCCACGAGTATAGTTCTTACTCCTCTACGTCTTATAATTCTCAATACCTTGGGTATGAGAAGCAGAGGAGGGAACACATACATCGACTGGTACGCCCACAGTGTTACCAGAACGTCCACAGCTATTGCCTGAAAGTCTCTTGACCTGGCGCAATACCTGTCCAGTTTTTTGTTCAGGCGGGACGCCATCATGTCCACCTTTGGTCTTTCCCAACGGTTCACAATCATGTGGAAAACTTCCCGATGAAGTCCCCACTCTCCCGGGTGGAGGTCGTGCCTGCTGAGGAAATCTGCTTCCCAGTTGTCCACTCCCGGAATGAACACTGCTGACAGTGCTATCACATGATTTTCCGCCCAGCGAAGAATCCTTGCAGTTTCTGCCATTGTCCTCCTGCTTCTTGTGCCGCCCTGTCTGTTTACGTGGGCGACTGCCGTGATGTTGTCCCACTGGATCAATACCGGCTGACCTTGAAGCAGAGGTCTTGCTAAGCTTAGAGCATTATAAATTGCCCTTAGCTCCAGTATATTTATGTGGAGAAAAGTCTCCAGACTTAATCACACTCCCTGGAAATTTTTTCCTTGTGTGACTGCTCCCCAGCCTCTCAGGCTGGCCTCCGTGGTCACCAGCATCCAATCCTGAATGCCGAATCTGCGGCCCTCTAGAAGATGAGCACTCTGTAACCACCACAGGAGAGACACCCTTGTCCTTGGAGATAGGGTTATCCGCTGATGCATCTGAAGATGCTATCCGGACCATTTGTCCAGCAGATCCCACTGAAAAGTTCTTGTGTGGAATCTGCCGAATGGAATCGCTTCGTAATAAGCCACCATTTTTCCCAGGACTCTTGTGCAATGATGCACTGACACTTTTCCTGGTTTTAGGAGGTTCCTGACTAGCTCGGATAACTCCCTGGCTTTCTCCTCCGGGAGAAACACCTTTTTCTGGACTGTGTCCAGTCCCTAGGAACAGCAGACGTGTCGTCGGAAACAACTGCGGTTTTGGAATATTTAGAATCCACCCGTGCTGTCGTAGAACTACTTGAGATAGTGCTACTCCGACCTCCAACTGTTCTCTGGACCTTGCTCTTATCAGGAGGTCGTCCATTTTCTTCGAAGAAGAATCATCATTTCGGGCATTACCTTGGTAAAGACCCGGAGTGCCGTGGACAATCCAAACGGCAGCGTCTGAAACTGATAGTGACAGTTCTGTACCACGAACCTGAGATAACCTTGGTGAGAAGGGCAAATTGGGACATGGAGGTAAGCATCCCTGATGTCCCGGGACACCATATAGTCCCCTTCTTCCTGGTTCGCTATCACTGCTCTGAGTGACTCCATCTTGATTTGAACCTTTGTAAGTGTTCAAATATTTCAGATTTAGAATAGGTCTCACCGAGCCTTCTGGTTTCAGTACCACAATATAGTGTGGAATAATACCCCTTTCCTTGTTGTAGGAGGGGTACTTTGATTATCACCTGCTGGGAATACAGCTTGTGAATTGTTTCCAATACTGCCTCCCTGTCGGAGGGAGACGTTGGTAAAGCAGACTTCAGGAACCTGCGAGGGGAAACGTCTCGACTTTCCAATCTGTACCCTTGGGATACTACTTGTAGGATCCAGGGGTCCTGTACGGCCCCAGCGTCATGCTGAGAACTTGGCAGAAGCGGTGGAAAGCTTCTGTTCCTGGGAATGGGCTGCCTGCTGCAGTCTTCTTCCCTTTCCTCTATCCCTGGGCAGATATGCTTATGGGGACGAAAGGACTGAGGCTGAAAAGACGGTGTCTTTTTCTGCATAGATGTGACTTAGGGTAAAAACGGTGGATTTCCCAGCAGTTGCCGTGGCCACCAGGTCCGATGGACCGACCCCCAAATAACTCCTCCCCTTTATACGGCAATATATCTTTGTGCCGTTTGGAATCTGCATCACCTGACCACTGTCGTGTCCATAAACATCTTTTGGCAGATATGGACATCGCACTTACTCTTGATGCCAGAGTGCAAATATCCCTCTGTGCATCTCGCATATATAGAAATGCATTCTTTAAATGCTCTATAGTAAATAAAATACTGTCCCTGTCAAGGGTATCAATATTTTCAGTCAGGGAATCCGACCAAGCCACCCCCGCGCTGCACATCCAGGCTGAGGCGATCGCTGGTCGCAGTATAACACCAGTATGTGTGTATATACTTTTTAGGATATTTTCCAGCCTCCTATCAGCTGGCTCCTTGAGGGCGGCCGTATCTGGAGACGGTACCGCCACTTGTTTTGATAAGCGTGTGAGCGCCTTATCCACCCTAAGGGGTGTTTCCCAACGCGCCCTAACTTCTGGCGGGAAAGGGTATACCGCCAATAATTTTCTATCGGGGGAACCCCGCGCCTCATCACACACTTCATTTAATTTATCTGATTCAGGAAAAACTATAGGTAGTTTTTCCACACCCCACATAATACCCTTTTTTGTGGTACTTGTAGTATCAGAAATATGTAACACCTCCTTCATTGCCCTTAACAAGTAACGTGTGGCCCTAAAGGAAAATACGTTTGTTTCTTCACCGTCGACACTTGAGTCAGTGTCCGTGTCTGTGTCGACCGACTGAGGTAAAATGGGCATTATAACGTCCCTGACTGTGTTTTAGATGCCTGGACAGATACTAATATGTTTGCCGGCCGTCTCATGTCGTCAACCGACTTGCAGCGTGTTGACATTATCACGTAATTCCTTAAATAAGCCATCTATTCCGGTGTCGACTCCCTAGAGAGTGACATCACCATTACAGGCAATTTGCTCCGCCTCCCAACATCGTCCTCATACATGTCGACACACACGTACCGACACACAGCACACACACAGGGAATGCTCTGATAGAGGACAGGACCTACTAGCCCTTTGGGGAGACAGAGGGAGAGTTTGCCAGCACACACCAAAAACGCTATAATTATACAGGGACAACCTTTATATAAGTGCTTTTCCCTTATAGCATTTTAATATATGTAGTCATATCGCCAAATCAGTGCCCCCCCTCTCTGTTTTAACCCTGTTTCTGTAGTGCAGTGCAGGGGAGAGCCTGGGAGCCTTCCCACCAGCATTTCTGTGAGGGAAAATGGCGCTGTGTGCTGAGGAGAATAGGCCCCGCCCCCTTTTCGGCGGGCTTCTTCTCCCGTTTTTCTGAGACCTGGCAGGGGTTAAATACATCCATATAGCCCCCAGGGGCTATATGTGATGTATTTTTAGCCAGAATAAGGTACTATCATTGCTGCCCAGGGCGCCCCCCCCAGCACCCTGCACCCTCAGTGACCGCTGTTATGAAGTGTGCTGACAACAATGGCGCACAGCTGCAGTGCTGTGCGCTACCTTATGAAGACTGAAAAGTCTTCTGCCGCCGGTTTCTGGACCTCTTCACTTTTCGGCATCTGCAAGGGGGTCGGCGGCGCGGCTCCGGGACGAACCCCAGGGTGAGACCTGTGTTCCGACTCCCTCTGGAGCTAATGGTGTCCAGTAGCCTAAGAAGCAAATCCATCCTGCACGCAGGTGAGTTCACTTCTCTCCCCTAAGTCCCTCGATGCAGTGAGCCTGTTGCCAGCAGGACTCACTGAAAATAAAAAACCTAACAAAACTTTTACTCTAAGCAGCTCTTTAGGAGAGCCACCTAGATTGCACCCTTCTCGGCCGGGCACAAAAATCTAACTGAGGCTTGGAGGAGGGTCATAGGGGGAGGAGCCAGTGCACACCACCTGATCCTAAAGCTTTTACTTTTGTGCCCTGTCTCCTGCGGAGCCGCTATTCCCCATGGTCCTGACGGAGTCCCCAGCATCCACTAGGACGTTAGAGAAACTACTGGTAGTTTTTTCTCACCAAACATAATACCCTTTTTTGTGGTACCTGGGGTATCATCAGAAAATAAGAATTTACTTACCGATAATTCTATTTCTCGGAGTCCGTAGTGGATGCTGGGGTTCCTGAAAGGACCATGGGGAATAGCGGCTCCGCAGGAGACAGGGCACAAAAAGTAAAGCTTTAGGATCAGGTGGTGTGCACTGGCTCCTCCCCCTATGACCCTCCTCCAAGCCTCAGTTAGGTACTGTGCCCGGACGAGCGTACACAATAAGGAAGGATTTATGAATCCCGGGTAAGACTCATACCAGACACACCAATCACACTGTACAACCTGTGATCTGAACCCAGTTAACAGTATGATAACAGCGGAGCCTCTGAAAAGATGGCTCACAACAATAATAACCCGATTTTTGTAACTATGTACAAGTAATGCAGATAATCCGCACTTGGGATGGGCGCCCAGCATCCACTACGGACTCCGAGAAATAGAATTATCGGTAAGTAAATTCTTATTTTCTCTATCGTCCTAGTGGATGCTGGGGTTCCTGAAAGGACCATGGGGATTATACCAAAGCTCCCAAACGGGCGGGAGAGTGCGGATGACTCTGCAGCACCGAATGAGAGAACTCCAGGTCCTCCTTAGCCAGGGTATCAAATTTGTAGGATTTTACAAACGTGTTTGCCCCTGACTAAATAGCCGCTCGGCAAAGTTGTAAAGCCGAGACCCCTCGGGCAGCCGCCCAAGATGAGCCCACCTTCCTTGTGGAATGGGCATTTACATATTTTGGCTGTGGCAGGCATGTGCAAGCTGAATTGTATTACACATCCAACTCGCAAAAGTCTGCTTAAAAGCAAGAGCACCCAGTTTGTTGGGTGCATACAGGATAACAGCAAGTCAGTTTTCCTGACTCCAGCCGTCCTGGAACCTATATTTTCAGGGCCCTGACCACATCTAGCAACTTGGAGTCCTCCAAGTCCCTAGTAGGCGCAAGACACCACAATAAGCTGGTTCAGGTGAAACACTGACACCACCTTAGGGAGAGAACTGGGGACGAGTCCGCAGCTCTGCCCTGTCCGAATGGACAAACAGATATGGGCTTTTTTGAGAAAAAAACCACCAATTTGACACTCGCCTGGTCCAGGCCAGGTCCAAGAGCATGTTCACTTTTCATGTGAGATGCTTCAAATCCACAGATTTGACTGGTTTTAAACCAATGTGTTTTGAGGAATCCCAGAACTACGTTGAGATCCCACAGTGCCACTGGAGGCACAAAAAGGGGTTGTATATGCAATACTCCCTTGACAAACTTCTGGACTTCAGGAACTGAAGCCAATTCTTTCTGGAAGAAAAATCGACAGGGCCGAAATTTGAACCTTAATGGACCCCAATTTGAGGCCCATAGACACTCCTGTTTGCAAGAAATGCAGGAATCGACCGAGTTGAAATTTCTTCGTGGGGCCTTCCTGGCCTCACACCACGCAACATATTTTCGCCACATGTGGTGATAATGTTGTGCGGTCACCTCCTTTCTGGCTTTGACCAGGGTAGGAATGACCTCTTCCTGAATGCCTTTTCCCTTAGGAACCGGCGTTCCACCGCCATGCCGTCAAACGCAGCTGCGGTAAGTCTTGGAACAGACATGGTACTTGCTGAAACAAGTCCCTTCTTAGCGGCAGAGGCCATAAGTCCTCTGTGAGCATCTCTTGAAGTTCCGGGTACCAAGTCCTTCTTGGCCAATCCGGAGCCATGAGTATAGTTCTTACTCCTCTACGTCTTATAATTCTCAGTACCTTAGGTATGAAAAGCAGAGGATGGAACACATACACCGACTGGTACACCCACGGTGTTACCAGAACGTCCACAGCTATTGCCTGAGGTTCTCTTAACCTGGCGCAATACCTGTCCCGTTTTTTGTTCAGACGGGACGCCATCATGTCCACCTTTGGTAATTCCCAACGGTTTACAATTATGTGGAAAACTTCCCCATGAAGTTCCCACTCTGCCGGGTGGAGGTCGTGCCTACTGAGGAAGTCTGCTTCCCAGTTTCCATTCCCGGAATGAAACACTGCTGACAGTGCTATCACATGATTTTCCGCCCAGCGAAAAGTCCTTGCAGTTTTTGCCACTGCCCTCCTGCTTCTTGTGCCGCCCTGTCTATTTACGTGGGCGACTGCCGTGATGTTTTATCCCACTGGATCAATACCGGCTGACCTTGAAGCAGAGGTCTTGCTAAGCTTAGAGCATTATAAATTTACCCTTCGCTATATTTATGTGGAGAAAAATCTCCAGACTTGATCACACTCCCTGGAAATTTTTTCCTTGTGTGACTGCTCCCCAGCCTCTCGGGCTGGCCTCCGTGGTCACCAACATCCAAAACTGAATGCCGAATCTGCGGCCCTCTAGAAGATGAGCACTCTGTAACCACCACAGGAGAGACACCCTTGTCCTTGGATATAGGGTTATCCGCTGATGCATCTGAAGATGCGATCCGGACCATTTGTCCAGCAGATCCCACTGAAAAGTTCTTGCATGAAATCTGCCGACTGGAATTGCTTCGAAGGAAGTCACCATTTTTTTTACCATGGCCCTTGTGCAATGATGCACTGATTTTAGGAGGTTCCTGACTAGCTCGGATAACTCCCTGGCTTTCTCTTCCGGGAGAAACACCTTTTTCTGGACTGTGTCCAGAATCATCCCTAAGCACAGGAGACTTGTTGTCGGGATCAGCTGCGATTTTGGAATATTTAGAATCCACCCCTGCTGTTGTAACAGTATCCGAGATAGTGCTACTCCGACCTCCAACTGTTCCCTGGACTTTGCCCTTATCAGGAGATCGTCCAAGTAAGGGATAATTAAGACGCCTTTTCTTCGAAGAAGAACCATCATTTCGGCCATTACCTTGGTAAAGACCCGGGGTGCCGTAGACAATCCAAACGGCAGCGTCTGAAACTGATAGTGACAGTTCTGTACCACGAACCTGAGGTACCCTTAGTGATAAGGGCAAATTTGGGACATGGAGGTAAGCATCCCTGATGTCTCGGGACACCAGATAGTCCCCTTCTTCCCGGTTCGTTATCACTGCTCTGAGTGACTCCATCTTGATTTGAACCTTTGTAAGTGTTCAAATTTTTTTAGATTTAGAATAGGTCTCACCTAGCCTTCTGGCTTCAGTACCACAATATAGTGTGGAATAATACCCCCTTTTCTTGTTGTAGGAGGGGTAATTTAATTATCACCTGCTGGGAATACAGCTCGTGAATTTTTTCCCATACTGCCTCCTTGTCGGAGGGAGACCTTGGTAAAGCAGACTTCAGGAGCCTGCGCAGGGGAAACGTCTCGACATTCCAAACTGTACCCCTGGGATACTACTTGTAGGATCCAGGGGTCCTGTACGGTCTCAGCGTCATGCTGAGAGCTTGTCAGAAGCGGTGGAACGCTTCTGTTCCTGGGAATGGGCTGCCTGCTGCAGTCTTCTTCCCTTTCCTCTATCCCTGGGCAGATATGACTCTTATAGGGACGAAAGGACTGAAGCTGAAAAGACGGTGTCTTTTTTTTTTTGCAGAGATGTGACTTAGGGTAAAAACGGTGGATTTTCCAGCAGTTGCCGTGGCCACCAGGTCCGATGGACCGACCCCAAATAACTCCTCTTCCTTTATACGGCAATACACCTTTGTGCCGTTTGGAATCTGCATCACCTGACCACTGTCGTGTCCATAAACATCTTCTGGCAGATATGGACATCGCACTTACTCTTGATGCCAGAGTGCAAATATCCCTCTGTGCATCTCGCATATATAGAAATACATCCTTTAAATGCTCTATAGTCAATAAAATACTGTCCCTGTCAAGGGTATCAATATTTTTAGTCAGGGAATCCGACCAAGCCACCCCAGCTCTGCACATCCAGGCTGAGGCGATCGCTGGTCGCAGTATAACACCAGTATGTGTGTATATACTTTTTATGATATTTTTCCAGCCTCCTGTCAGCTGGCTCCTTGAGGACGGCCCTATCTATAGACGGTACCGCCACTTGTTCTGATAAGCGTGTGAGCGCCTTATCCACCCTAAGGGGTGTTTCCCAACGCGCCCTAACTTCTGGCGGGAAAGGGTATACCGCCCATATTTTCTATCGGGGGGAACCCACGCATCATCACACACTTCATTTAATTTATCTGATTCAGGAAAAACTACGGTAGTTTTTTCACATCCCACATAATACCCTCTTTTGTGGTACTTGTAGTATCAGAAATATGTAACACCTCCTTCATTGCCCTTAACGTGTGGCCCTAATAAGGAATACATTTGTTTATTCACCGTCGACACTGGATTCAGTGTCCCTGTCTGTGTCTGTGTCGACCGACTAAAGTAAACGGGCGTTTTAAAACCCCTGACGGTGTTTTTGAGACGTCTGGACCGGTACTAATTGTTTGTCGGCCGTCTCATGTCGTCAACCGACCTTGGCGCGTGTTGACATTATCACGTAATTCCCTAAATAAGCCATCCATTCCGGTGTCGACTCCCTAGAGAGTGACATCACCATTACAGGCAATTGCTCCGCCTCCTCACCAACCTCGTCCTCATACATGTCGACACACACGTACCGACACACAGCACACACACAGGGAATGCTCTGATAGAGGACAGGACCTACTAGCCCTTTGGAGAGACAGAGGGAGAGTTTGCCAGCACACACCAAAAACGCTATAATTATATAGGGACAACCTTATATAAGTGTTTTCCCTTATAGCATCTTTTTTATATATTTCTAACGCCAAATTAGTGCCCCCCCTCTCTGTTTTAACCCTGTTTCTGTAGTGCAGTGCAGGGGAGAGCCTGGGAGCCTTCCCTCCAGCCTTTCTGTGAGGGAAAATGGCGCTGTGTGCTGAGGAGATAGGCCCCGCCCCTTTTTCGGCGGCCTCGTCTCCCGCTCTTAACGGATTCTGGCAGGGGTTAAATATCTCCATATAGCCCCCGGAGGCTATATGTGAGGTATTTTTAGCCAAAAAAGGTTTTCATTTGCCTCCCAGGGCGCCCCCCTCCCAGCGCCCTGCACCCTCAGTGACTGCCGTGTGAAGTGTGCTGAGAGGAAAATGGCGCACAGCTGCAGTGCTGTGCGCTACCTTAAGAAGACTGAGGAGTCTTCTGCCGCCGATTCTGGACCTCTTCTCGTTTCAGCATCTGCAAGGGGGCCGGCGGCGAGGCTCCGGTGACCATCCAGGCTGTACCTGTGATCGTCCCTCTGGAGCTAATGTCCAGTAGCCAAGAAGCCAATCCATCCTGCACGCAGGCGAGTTCACTTCTTCTCCCCTAAGTCCCTCGTTGCAGTGATCCTGTTGCCAGCAGGACTCACTGTAAAATAAAAAACCTAAGCTAAACTTTTCTAAGCAGCTCTTTAGGAGAGCCACCTAGATTGCACCCTTCTCGGCCGGGCACAAAAATCTAACTGAGGCTTGGAGGAGGGTCATAGGGGGAGGAGCCAGTGCACACCACCTGATCCTAAAGCTTTACTTTTTGTGCCCTGTCTCCTGCGGAGCCGCTATTCCCCATGGTCCTTTCAGGAACCCCAGCATCCACTAGGACGATAGAGAAATGTGTAATACATTTTTCATAGCCTCAATCATATAACGGGTGGATCTTTTGGAGGGTACACTCGTCTCATCATCGTCGACACCGGAGTCGGTATCAGTGTCGACATCTGTATCTGTCATCTGAGGTAGCGGGCGTTTTATAGCCCCTGATGACATTTGAGACGCTTGGACAGGCACAAGCTGAGTAGCCGGCTGTCCTATGTCGTCAAACCTTTTATGTAAGGAGCTGACACTGTCACGTAATTCCTTCCATAAGTCCATCCACACTGGTGTCGACCCCGCAGGGGGTGACATCGCATTCACAGGCATTTGTTCCGCCTCCACATCATTATCCTCATCATACATGTCGACACAGCAGTACCGACACACAGCAGACACACAGGGAATGCTCTTACAGAGGACAGGACCCCACAAAGCCCTTTGGGGAGACAGAGAGAGAGTATGCCAGCACACACCAGGGCGCTATATAACACAGGGATATCACTATACAGAGTGTTTTCCCCTATAGCTGTATGTATATGTATATATATATATATATATATATATATATATATATATATATATATATATATATATATACACATACATACATACATACATACACACACACACACACACACATATATATATACACATACATATATATATATATATATATATATATATATATATATATATATATATAATATTCCAAGAAGACGTCGTCAGGCTTTATTAAAGTTAATAAAGGTTAATAAAGCCTGACGACAGTGGGGTACCACTGAAACGTTGCTCAGTACACATCAGTGTTTGATTGTCTGTATTCTGCCGCGAGTGCCACGTCTTCTTGGAATATTCTGCTATTGCTTCACGGAGGCACCGGCGACTTTACTCATTAAGCTTTGGGAGTGCCTTACCACCTCTTTGTATGTATATATATATATATATATATATATATATATATATATATATATATATACACATACATACATACATACATACACACACACACACACACACACACTGCGCCTAAATTGTGCCCCCCCCCTCTCTTTTTTACCCTTTCTGTAGTGCAGGACTGCAGGGGAGAGCCAGGGAGCTTCCTTCCAGCGAAGCTGTGAGGGAATAATGGCGCCAGTGTGCTGAGGGAGTTGGCTCCGCCCCTTTTTCGGTGGGCTTTCTCCCGCTATTTTATCGTTTCTGGCAGGGGTTAATATACACCATATATAGCCCCAGAGGTTATATAGGTGTTAGTTTTGCCAGCCAAGGTGTTATTATTGCTGCTCAGGGCGCCCCCCCCCAGCGCCCTGCACCCATCAGTGACCGCAGTGTGTGGTGTGCATGAGGAGCAATGGCGCACAGCTGCAGTGCTGTGCGCTACCTTGGAGAAGACAGAAGTCTTCAGCCGCCGATTTTCCGGACCACCTTCTTGTTTCTGGCTCTGTAAGGGGGACGGCGGCGCGGCTTCGGGAACGGACGACGAGGTCGGGTCCTGTGTTCGATCCCTCTGGAGCTAATGGTGTCCAGTAGCCTAAGAAGCCCAAGCTACCACCACTTAGGTAGGTTCGCTTCTTCTCCCCTTAGTCCCTCGTTGCAGTGAGCCGGTTGCCAGCAGGTCTCACTGAAAATAAAAAAACCTAAACTATACTTTCTTCTAGGAGCTCAGGAGAGCCCCTAGTGTGCATCTAGCTCAGCCGGGCACAGAAATCTAACTGAGGCTTGGAGGAGGGTCATAGGGGGAGGAGCCAGTGCACACCAGATAGTCCTAAATCTTTCTTTAGATGTGCCCAGTCTCCTGCGGAGCCGTCTATTCCCCATGGTCCTTACGGAGTCCCCAGCATCCACTAGGACGTCAGAGAAATTAGATGTTTAATTTCAAGAATACTTTAGAGTTTTAGTTACAAAAAGATGTTACAAAGATTAAGAATATTTTAAAAACAGAGTACAGCAATCTCAAACAAATGAAAAGAATTAAAAATACAGAAAACCTAACTCACTCAAACGAACTTAGGTTGTTCTGTTGTGGGGGAGTTTCACAGAATAGCTCTGGTCATCTCCAACATATAGTGGAGTCCCCAAGAGATGCACTCTCTGTCCCTGTGAGGGAGAGATCTAGTCCTCAGCTCCAGCAGGCCCCCACCCTTGGGATTTTTAACTACTTCCCTGACAGACACTAAACATACACCATTTTTACATACTTGGTGCTTGGCAACAGGCAGGGGGGAGGGAGTGTAGCCCAAAGGCATACTGTATGAATCTCTTTCAAAGAGAGTGAGGTCTGGGATCTGGGTGTCACATCTTCCTAAGCATGGAGTTGTGGATTGAAGTTCTAGAGGTTTATGACGCTAGCCAGGAAATAGGATTCCTGAACATTTCAGTCAGGACATTGGTCACACTTCCCTGGTCTGTTGTCCAGAGCTTGGCAATATCTGATTTGAAAACATGCTTTTGATGTAGAAATGCAATCCCCTTTTCTCTTACGTCCTAGAGGATGCTGGGAACTCCGTAAGGACCATGGGGAATAGACGGGCTACGCAGGAGACATGGGCACTAAAAAAGAACTTTAGGTATAGGTGTGCACTGACTCCTCCCTCTATGCCCCTCCTCCAGACCTCGGTTTGATACTGTGCCCAGAAGAGACTGGGTGCATTACAGGGAGCTCTCCTGAGTTTCCTGGAGAAAAGTATTTTGTTAGGTTTTTTATTTTCAGGGAGACCTGCTGGCAACAGGCTCCCTGCATCGTGGGACAGACGAGAGAGAAGCAGACCTACTTAAATGTTAGGCTCTGCTTCTTAGGCTACTGGACACCATTAGCTCCAGAGGGAGTCAGAACGCAGGTCTCCCCTTGCGGTTCGTCCCGGAGCCGCGCCGCCGTCCTCCTCGCAGAGCCGGAAGATAGAAGCCGGGTGAGTATAGGAAGACAGAAGACTTCAGAGGCGGCAGAAGACTTCAGAGCTTCACCGAGGTAACGCGCAGCGGTAACGCTGCGTGCCATTGCTCCCACACAACGGACACTGTTGGGTGCAGGGCGCAGGGGGGGGCGCCCTGGGCAGCAATGTTATACCTCTAGGACTGGCTATATAGAGATATACACGTATTTGGTGTTATTTATGAGAATTCCCCGCCAGTTTGTTTAAAAGAGCGGCACCGAAGCCCGCCACTGAGGGGGCGGAGCTTGTTCCTCAGCACTCACCAGCGCCATTTTCTCCACAGCACACGCTGATAAGCTGGCTCCCCGAACTTTCCCCTACTGATCACCGGTGACAGAGGGTTTTAAAGAAGGGGGGGCACATAATTGGCGCGGTATTTAATATAATATATATATATATATATATATATATATATATATATATATATATATATATATATATATATATATATATATATATATATATATATATATATATATATATATATAGCACTATAACTGGGTAATTTTTTTCCCAGGGTTATTGGTGCTGGGTGTGTGCTGGCATACTCTTTCTCTATCTCTCCAAAGGGCCTTGTGGGGGATCTATCTCCAGATTAGATATTTCCCGGAGTGTGTGCAGTGTCGGTACGTGTGTGTCGTCATATCTGAAGCGGAAGGCTCTCCTAGGGATGAGGTGGAGTGCATGAGTTTGGTGTCTCCGTCGGCAGCGTCGACACAGGACTGGTTGGATATGTGGAATGTTTTAAATGCAAATGTAAATTTATTGCACAAACGTTTGGACAAAGCAGAGTCCAGGGATTACACAGGGGGTCATGCCCTGCCTTTCCCTATGTCACAGGGGCCTTCTGGGTCTCAAAAACGCCCACTTTCTCCAGTAGTAGACACAGATACAGACACGGATTCTGAATCCAGTGTCGATTATGATGATGCGAGGTTATAGCCAAAATTGGCAAAGAGTATTCATTATATGATTATTGCTATAAATCCAAGGATCCCCATGTTTAAAGAAAAGAAGCCTGAGGTTACTTTTCCACCTTCTTTTGAATTAAATGAGTTATTTGAAAGTGCTTGGGAAACTCCAGACAAGAAACTGCAGATTCCCAAAAGGATTCTTATGGCGTATCCTTTCCCGATTAAGGACAGGATACGGTGGGAATCCTCCCCAAGGGTGGACAAAGCGTTGACGAGCCTTTCCAAAAAGGTGGCGCTGCCGTTTCAGGATACCGCAACCCTCAGGGATCCTGCTGATCGCAAACAGGAGACTTCCTTGAAGTCAATTTACACACATACTGGTACATTACTCAGGCCGGCAATAGCGTCGGCTTGGGTTTGTAGCGCTGTAACAGCGTGGACCGATACCTTATCTGCTGATTTGGATACGATGGATAAGGAAACTATTTTGTTGACCCTGGGCCATATTAAGGATGCAGTTCTTTATATGAGAGAGGCTCAGAGGGATGTGGGCATACTGGGATCCAGAGCGAATGCTATGGCGATTTCTGCCAGGCAAGCACTGTGGACCCGACAGTGGACGGGTGATGCCGACTCGAAACGGCATATGGAGGTTTTGCCTTACAAGGGTGAGGAACTGTTTGGGGAAGGCCTCACGGACCTAGTTTCCACGGCTACGGCAGGTAAAATCAGCTTTTTTACCTTATGTTTCCTCACAGCCTAAGAAAGCGCCACATTATCAGAAGCAGTCCTTTCGGTCGCATAAATCCAAGAGAGCTCGGGGATCTTCCTTTCTTGCCAGAGGTTAAGGGCAAGGGGAAAAAGCTGCCAACTACAGCCAGTTCCCAGGAACAGAAGTCCTCCCCGGCTTCTACTAAATCCATGACGCTAGGGCTCCGCTGGGGGAGTCCGCTCCAGTGGGGGCACGTCTTCGTCTTTTCAGCCAAGTCTGGGTTCACTCTCAGGTGGATCCCTGGGCAATAGACAGTTTCCCAGGGGTACAAGCTGGAATTCGAAGAGGTGCCTCCTCGCCCGTTTTTCAAATCGGCACTACCGACTTCTTCCCCAGAGACTGAGGTAGTTTTGGCGTTAATTCAAAAGTTGTGCCTTCAACAAGTGGTGGTCGAAGTTCCCCTGCTGCAGCGGGGGATGGGCTATTACTCAACCCGGTTTGTGGTCCCGAAACAGGACGGTTCGGTCAGACCCATTCTGAATTTAAAATCCTTAAACCTATACTTAAAGAGGTTCAAGTTCAAGATAGAATCGCTCAGAGCGGTCATCGCAAGCCTGGAAGGAGGAGATTATATGGGGTCCCTAGACATAAAGGATGCATACCTTCATGTCCCCATATTTCAACATCATCAGGAGTTCCTGAGATTTGTGGTGCAGGATTGTCATTACCAATTTCAGACGTTGCCGTTCGGGCTTTCCACGGCCCCGAGGATTTTTACCAAATTAATGGCGGAAATGATGGTGCTCCTGCGCAAGCAGGGGGTCACAATTATCCCATACTTGGACGATCTCCTGATAAAGGCGAGATCGAGAGAACAGTTGCTGGACAGCGTATCACTCTCCCTGAGGGTTTTGCAACAACACGGTTGGATTCTCAATCTACCGAAGTCACAGTTAGTTCCAACGACCCAATTGCCTTTCTTAGGCATGATTCTGGACACGGAACAAAATAAGGTCTTTCTCCCGATGGAAAAGGCCCAGGAACTTCAGAGCTTGGTCAGAGACCTGTTAAAGCCAGACAGGGTGTCGGTACATCACTGCACTCGAGTTCTGGGAAAAATGGTGGCGTCTTACGAGGCCATTCCATTCGGCAGGCTCCATGCAAGGACTTTTCAGTGGGACCTTCTGGACAAGTGGTCACATCTACAGATTCATCAGATGATCCGCCTGTCCCCCAGGGCCAGGGTCTCTCTCCTGTGGTGGCTGCAGAGTGCTCACCTTCTAGAGGGTCGCAGGTTCGGCATTCAGGACTGGGTTCTGGTAACCACGGAAGCGAGCCTCCGAGGATGGGGAGCAGTCACACAGGGAAGTAACTTCCAAGGTCTGTGGTCAAGCCAGGAGGCTTGTCTACACATCAACGTACTGGAATTAAGGGCCATATACAACGGCCTTCGTCAAGCGGAGACTTTACTTCGAGGTCTACCGGTTCTGATTCAGTCAGACAACATCACAGCAGTAGCTCATGTAAACCGCCAAGGCGGCACAAGGAGCAGAGTGGCAATGGCAGAAGCCTCAAAGATTCTTCGATGGGCGGAGAGTCATGTAAGCGCTCTGACAGCAGTCTACATTCCGGGAGTGGACAACTGGGAAGCAGACTTCCTAAGCAGACACGATCTGCATCCAGGAGAGTGGGGACTTCATCAGGAAGTCTTCGCAGAGATTGCAAGTCAGTGGGGACTGCCTCAAATAGACATGATGGCTTCACGCCTCAACAAGAAACCTCCGAGATATTGTGCCAGGTCAAGGGACCCTCAGGAGGTTGCAGTGGACGCACTGGTGACACCGTGGGTGTTTCAGTCGGTCTATGTGTTCCCTCCTCTTCCTCTCAAAGATACTGAGAATCATAAGACGAAGAGGGATTCAGACAATTCTCATTGTTCCAGATTGGCCTCGAAGGGCCTGGTATCCGGATCTGCAGGAAATGCTCACAGAAGATCCGTGGCCTCTTCCTCTCAGGGAAGACCTGTTACAACAAGGGCCCTGTCTGTTCCAGGACTTACAGCGACTGCGTTTGACGGCATGGCGGTTGAACGCAGGATCCTAGCGGAGAAGGGCATTCCAAATGAGGTAATTCCTACTCTGATAAAGGTTAGGAAGAAGGTGACATCGAAACATTATCACCGTATCTGGAGGAAGTATGTGTCTTGGTGCGAGGCCAAGACTGCTCCTCCGGAAGAATTCCATCTGGGCAGTTTTCTCCACTTCCTGCAAACTGGAGTGAATTTGGGCCTGAAGTTAGGCTCCATTAAGGTTCAGATTTCGGCCCTATCCATTTTCTTTCAAAAGGATTTGGGTTCTCTTCCAGAAGTCCAGACTTTCGTGAAAGGGGTGCTGCATATCCAGCCTCCTTTTGTGCCTCCAGTGGCACCATGGGACCTTAACGTGGTGTTCCGGTTTCTTAAGTCTCACTGGTTCGAACCTCTTCAAACCGTTGAATTGAAGTATCTCACTTGGAAGGTGGTCATGTTATTGGCCTTGGCGCGGCGAGTGTCGGAGTTGGCGGCTTTGTCTCACAAAAGCCCTTATCTGATTTTCCATGTGGATAGAGCAGAGTTGCGGACTCGTCCTCAATTTTTGCCTAAGGTGGTTTCTTCTTTTCATATGAACCAACCTATTGTGGTGCCTGTGGCTACAAGGGACGTGGAGGATTCAGAGTCCCTGGATGTGGTCAGGGCATTGAAAATTTATGTGGCCAGAACGGCTCGGGTTAGGAAAACAGAGGCCCTGTTTATCCTGTATGCAGCCAACAAAGTTGGCGCTCCTGCTTCTAAGCAGACTATTGCTCGCTGGATCTGTAACACGATTCAGCAGGCTCATTCTACGGCTGGATTGCCGTTACCGCATTCGGTAAAGGCCCATTCCACTAGGAAGGTGGGCTTTTCTTGGGCGGCTGCCCGAGGCGTCTCGGCATTACAACTTTGCCGAGCGGCGACTTGGTCAGGTTCAAACACTTTTGCGAAATTCTACAAGTTTGATACCTTGGCTGAGGAGGACCTCATGTTTGCTCATTCGGTGCTGCAGAGTCATCCGCACTCTCCCGCCCGTTTTGGAGCTTTGGTATAATCCCCATGGTCCTTACGGAGTCCCCAGCATCCTCTAGGACGTAAGAGAAAATAAGATTTGAAACCTACCGGTAAATCTTTTTCTCCTAGTTCGTAGAGGATGCTGGGCGCCCGTCCCAGTGCGGACAACATACTGCAAGACTTGTATATAGTTGTTGCTTACATAAGGGTTATGTTTCAGTTTGGATCAGTCTTGGACTGATACTGTTTTGTTTCATACTGTTGACTGGTTCGTATATCCCAGGTTACACGGTGTGAATGGTGTGGCTGGTATGAATCTTGCCCTTGGATTTCCAAAATCCTTTCCTCGTACTGTTCATCTCCTCTGGGCACAGTTTCTCTAACTGAGGTCTGGAGGAGGGGCACACCCATACCTAAAGTTCTTTTTTAATGCCCATGTCTCCTGCGGAGCCCGTCTATTCCCCATGGTCCATACGGAGTGCCCAGCATCCTCTACGGACTAGGAGAAAAAGAAAGATTTACCGGTAGGTTTCAAATCTTATTTTTCAACTTCATGTCAGGGTCCCAGACCACAGATAATTTATATTTTGGACAATACACCACTCTGAGGTCAGCTCAACGGAGAAATTGTGATTTCCCTGACATCTCCCTGTTATCAGTATTTATAACCTCTGGTCTGGTCATTGCTTTCATCCCAAACTATATGGTGTGTAGATCTCCCCCAGCCTAGATGCATGAAGGTCAAATGCAGGACATCGCCTGTCAGCCATTTTGTCACTTCTAACACACACACACATACACAGTTACTTGAAAACATTATTGGTGATTATTTCTGCAGGTAATCACCACACCGTAGATCACATATAATTTGTGATCCTCCTTTCTGCGTTTAAACATGACATGTACTACTTTAACTTACTACCGACATTAAGAGTAATGTGCAGCCCTTTTAAAGGTTACAGGGCCGCCAGATTTGGTCCTCAAACTGTATCAGGTTATCTATCGCTGCCTTAAACAAAGGCTAGACTACCCTTCACCTAGGTGCACCCTCCTCCCTAAACATAGAATGTGATAGCAGATAAGAACCACTTGGCCCATTTAGTCTGCCCTAAATACTTGTACACACTTACACACTAGGGTTATTTTTTGTCGTAAGCCAATTACCCTGCCAGTATATTTTTGGATTGTGGGAGGAAACCGCTGTAGCCTGTGGAAACCCACACATGCAGGGATAATATTAGGGCTGTGGTGGGAATTGAACCCATGACATCAGTGCTGTGAGGCAGTAATGCTAACCATTACACCATCCGCACTGCCCAAAGCTCAGCACACTTACTGGTGTCGCCAAATCTTGCAGGGGGGGGGGGAAGGTGTGAACAAATTGTGCTACTATATTTGACAGGTGACATTTTATTACCTATGCTCCACCACACACAGAGAAAGCAGCTTATTTAGTAGCATTCCATTCTAATAGACACATTATTATATATTTTTTTAAACAAGTTTTATTGTAAGAGAGCAAAGTACTTACGAAGACAGAACAATGGCTACAGCATCATTGAGGACACTTTCCCCAAACAAGAGAGCATACAAGTCCACATCTGCACGCAGGTCATTGAATATTGCCAGGACTGTCACTTAGAAAAAGCACAATAAAATGAACACTTAGCTTGCAGTTAAACAACCACCACAGATACTGTATATAGAAGAATCAAAAACAAAGCTGTAAGCAATTTTACTAACTATGCATAGTGTAGATGGTATACGTTTAAGTTGCAGGCTGTTGGGATCCCAGTGTTCAGGATACAGATGCCGGAATCCTGACAGTTGGGAATGCTGGCAGCCGGAATACCAGCCAAACAGGACTATTCCCACTCGTGGGTGTCCACGACACCCACAGAGTGAGAATAGAGACGACTGTGAGCACAGCAAGCACGCAAAGGGACTCCTTGCCTTCAACACGCTGCCGCTATTACACATTGAATATATGCATGCCGCATATCATTTTAATTAGCAGAAGCTGCTTGTGCGTTCTATTGCATTACATTGCAACTAAGATGCAATTTCGCTGCAAAATACACACACACACAAAAAAAAAAAAAAAAAAAGATACTCGGCACTACTGAGTACTGCCACGTCATGTCGTGACATGAAGGGCTGTTAAGCATGACGGCAGCCAGGATCTAAGAGGACACATCTGTAGATAGAGTTCCTTAAGAGTAGACAAACTCTTTTGGGGATCCATACAGAGCTTACTATGCTTTAGTTTCTAAGCAGGATTGCGGTACTTGAATATTTCGATGTCCTGAAAAAACTTTTTTTCTGGGACATAGGAATTGGTTTACATGCAAGATCATGTAATATGCTAAACAATGTGTTAAATTGTAAACAGTTTTGGTTGATCAGCATTGCCTTTCCTCCAACAGGAAACCATCCTTTTGGTTATAATTTTGCAGACAGCTCATACATACATTCTATGAGCTCAATACCCTGCAGTAGATATACATGTAAAAATCCTAATGACATATAGGGCAGCAACTGCCATGTTCTTTCAATATAGTTTCTGCTTGGACACAATACATGTAGAGACTGACAGTCTAACACACTTTGGGAAGGTATCCAATTAGGCTGCAATTTTTACCCAATATTTATGTAAGCTATCCAATTAGTACAGCCCTTAAAAATTTTTAATTTGGTCACGAAAACACACAGGTTCAGTGAAACCTGTGTGTTTTCACAGCCGCGGCAGGTGGAAAATTAGGATTTTGGTTACCTACAGGTAAATCCTTTTCTCGTAGTCCGTAGAGATGCTGGGGTCCACATTAGTACCATAGGGTATAGACGGGTCCACCAGGAGCCATTGGTACTTTAAGAGTTTGAGAGTGTGGGCTGGCTCCTCCCTCTATGCACCTCCTACCAGACAGTCTAGAAACTGTGCCCGAGGAGACGGACATCTTTGAGAGAAGGATTTAAAACAGATAGTGGAGAGATTCATACCAGCTCACACATACAAGGCACATCAAGCTAATTTAGCTTGAGAACTTGGCAACCGCTGAAACAGTACTTACCAAGTAACAATGCAGTACTTAACTAAAAACAAAGTTGTACTGAACCAGCTAACAACTGCAGGAAAACGAAGCGCTGGGCGGGCGCCCAGCATCCTCTACGGACTACGAGAAAAGGATTTACCGGCAGGTAACCAAAATCCTATTTTCTCTTACGTCCTAGGAGGATGCTGGGATCCACATTAGTACCATGGGGATGTACCAAAGCTCCCAAAACGGGAGGGAGAGCGCAGAGGCTCCTGCAGAACTGATCGACTGAACTTCAGATCATCAGAGGCCAAAGTATTGAACGCCGAGACACCCCGGGCAGCCGCCCAGGAAGACCCCACCTTACGAGTAGAGTGGGCCTTGACAGTCGTAGGACACAGCAATCCTGCCGTAGAATATGCATGCTGGATAGTGAACCTGATCCAGCGAGAGATCGTCTGCTTAGAAGCAGGACACCCAATTTTCTTGGGCTCATACAGGACAAACAGAGTCCGATTTTCTGTGACGAGCAGTTCTCTTCACATAGATTTTCAGAGCCCTTACAACATCCAAGGACTTTGATGAAACTGAGAAGTCAGTAGCCACTGGCACCACGATACGTTGGTTGATATGAAAATGCAGACACAACCTTCGGAAGAAACTGCTGACGTGTCCGGAGCTCAGCTCTATCTTCGTGGAAGATCAAGTATGGGCTTTTACAGTACAAAGCCCCCAACTCAGACACGTCTAGCAGAAGCTAAGACCAACAACGTGACAGCCTTCCATGTAAGAAATTTGACCTCAACCTCCTGTAGAGGCTCAAACCAGTCAGATTGGAGTAACTGCAACACCACGAGGTTGGATGTGCAGAACTCCCTTCAAAAAGGTCTGAACCTCAGGGAGGGCAGCCAATTGTTTCTGGAAGAAAATGGATAGGGCCGAAATCTAGACCTTCACAGATCCCAACCTCAGGCCCATATCCACACCGGCTTGTAGAAGAGGAGAAAGTCTCAGTTGAAACTCCACTGCAGGAAATTTCTTGGACTCACAGCAAGATACATTTTTTTCCAAATTCGATGGTAATGTTTAGACGTTACCCATTTCCTAGCCTGTATCAGGGTAGGAATAACCTTGTTCTGAATGCCCTTTCGAGTTAGTATCAGGTGTTCAACCTCCAGGCCGTCAGACGTAGCCGCGGTAAGTCTTGATAGGCGAACAGCCCCTGCTGCAGCAGGTCCTCCCGAAGAGGAAGAGGCCTCGGCTCTTCTTGTAGTAGATCCAGAAAATCAGCGTACCAAGCCCTTCTTGGCCAACCTGGAGCAATGAGGATCGCTTGATCCCTTGTTCTCCTTATGAGCTTTAGAACTCTTGGGATGAGTGGAAGAGGAGGAAACACGTACACTGACTGGAACACCCACGAAGTCACTAGGGCGTCCACCACCACTGCTTGCGGGTCCCTCAACCTGGAACAATATCGCCAAAACTTTGAGACAAGAGGCCATCATGTCTATTTGGGGTACACCCCAAGGATCTGTTACCTCCTTGAACACCTCCGGATGGAGACCCCACTACCCTGGATGGAGATAGTGTCTGCTGAGGAAGTCCGCTTCCCAGTTGTCTACTCCCAGAATGAAGATTGCCGACAGCGCCAACGCGTGTTTTTCTGCCCAGAGGATGATTCTGGTTACCTCTGACATTACAGCTCTGCTCTTCGTTCCGCCCTGTCGGTTTATGTAAGCCACTGTCGTTACATTGTCCGACTGCACTTGAATGGCCCGATTTCTCAGAAGATGGGCAGCTTCGAGAAGACCGTTGTAGACGGCTCTTAGTTACAGAATGTTTATCGGCAGGCCGGTTTCCAAACTTGACCACCTTCCTTGGAAGGTTTCCCCTTGAGTGACCGCTCCCCAGCCCCGGAGACTTGCATCCGTGGTTAGAAGGATCCAGTCATGAATCCCGAACCTGCGGCCCTCCAGAAGGTGAGGTAATTGCAGTCACCAGAGGAGTGAAATCCTGGCCTTTGACGACAGACGTAATCTCTGGTGCATGTGTAGATGGGATCCAGACCACCTGTCCTGGAGATCCAGTTGGAAGGACAGAGCGTGAAACCTCCCGTACTGCAGAGCCTCGTAAGAGGCCACCATCTTTACCAAAAGGCGAATGCACTGATGAACCGACACCCGGGTTGGCTTCAGAACACCCCGATCCATCGTTTGAAGGACTAACGCTTTTTCCTCTGGAAGAAACACCCTCTGCACTTCTGTGTCGAGGATCATTCCCAGAAAGGACAACCTCTTGGTTGGTTCCAAATGTGATTTTGGAAGATTCAGGATCCAACCATGTTCCCTGAGAAGCTGGGTCGTGAGAGCTATGGACCGTAACCGCTTTTCCTTGGATGATGCTTTTATCAACAGATTGTCCAGATACGGAATTATGTTCACCCCCCGTCTGCGGAGGAGAATCATAATTTACGCCATCACCTTGGTGAATACCCTTGGTGCTGTGGAGAGGCCGAATGGTAGGGCCTGGAACTGAAAATGACAGTCCAACAGTGTGAATCGAAGATAAGCTTGATGCGGCAGCCAAATCGGATATCAGGAATTCCCCCTCCTCCAGACCTGATATCACTGCCCTTAGAGACTCCATTTTGAACTTTAACTCCATCAGAAAGGGGTTTAGGGATTTTAAGTTCAGAATGGGCCTGACCGAACCATCTGGTTTCAGTACCACGAAAAAGGTTTGAATAGTAACCTTTGTTTTGCATATGAGGTGGTACTGGCACAATGACCTGTGCCTCCACCAACTTCTGGACGGCTTCTTGCAGGACAGTCCTGTCAGCCAGCAGAGCTGGCAAGCCTGATTTGAAAAATCGGTGGAGGAGGGAGATTTTGAAATTCCAGCCTGTACCCCTGGGACACAATATCTTGCACCCAGGGGTCCAGGCCGGATGACACCCAGACGTGACTGAAATGCCCGAGTCTCTCTCCCACCGGCCCCACCTACGGGGCGTGCAGTCCACAGTCTGCAGAGGACTTTGGTGCACCTGAAGCAGGTTTCTGTTCCCGAGAACCTGCAGCCGTAGGTTTCTTGGACTTGGCCCGACCTCCCCAAAAGGTGGTGTTGGACGGCTTGGCCTTTCTGGGCTTGGTAGACCGAAAGGGCTGTGACGTAGCTGAAGAAAAGCGTTTCTTTGGAACAGGTGTCGCTGAGGGAAGAAAAGGTGACTTAGCAGCCGTAGCGATCCACACATCTAACGCTTCCCCAAAGAGAGCCTGACCTGTGTAGGGTAGGGTCTCCACACCTCTCCTGGATTCCACATCGGCAGACCACTGGCGCAACCACAGTCCTCGACGAGCTGATACAGACATGGAAGAAATTCCTGCAGCCATGGAACCCAGGTCTTTCATGGATTCTACCAGAAATCCTGCTGAATCCTGAATGTTACGTAAAAACAATTCAACATTACATTTATCCATAGCATCCACGTTTTCAAGTAACGTGCCTGACCACTTTACTATAGCTTTGGCAATCCAAGCACTGACAATAGTGGGACGTAGTACTGCCCCAGAAGCAGTGTACATGGATTTGAGCGTATTATCAATTTTACGATCAGCCAGCTCTTTCAAGGCGGTAGATCCTGGAACAGGTAAAACCACCTTTTTCGAGAGTCTGATACGGACGCGTCAACAATAGGCGGGTTTTCCCATTTTTTCCTATCCTCTACCGGGAAAGGAAATGCCACCAGAACCCCTTTTTTTTTTTTAGGTATCTGGAATTTTGTATCCGGGTTATCCCAAGCCTTTTCAAAAATAGCATTTAATTCCTTTGACGCAGGGAAGGTTAGCGAGGCTTTCTTATTTTCAGTAAAGTAAGCCTCCTCGTCCTGCTCAGGTGTTGTATCAGCAATATTCAACACATCTCTAATAGCCTCTATCATCAACTGCACCCCTTTAGCAAGCGATGCTGTCCCCCGCTACACATCCCCGTCACTGTCTGCAGTGTCAGAACCGGTATCCGTATCATCCTACATGATCTGCACAAGAGCACGTTTATGTGAATATACAGCAGGGAGCCCTGAGGTACCAGAACTGGGCCAGACTGCCATAGAGTTCTGTAAAGCCCGAGTTGCAGATGAATTTTGTGCAACCCTATTTGAAATCTGAGAAAGCATAGATTTGATAGAGGATAATCACTCAGGATCCCTTGCTGATATCTGTGCTAAACCAGTGCAATCCTGATTACATGGAATAGGATCATCCTGAGAGGACATATCCTCTGCAGCATATGACAGAGTCCCTGGACATAGCTTAATGGAGACCACAGACACTCCACACACACACACACACACACACACACACACACACACACACACACACACACTGGCAAGAGAGACACAGAGATTGGAGCCAACCCACACAGTCGTAGGGCTCCCCTAGCTGTGACCGGCTCCTCCAGGCACATTTTCTAAACGAAGTCTGTTAGGAGGAGCATAAAGGGAGGAGCCAGCCAACACACTCAAACTCTTAAAGTGCCAATGGCTCCTGGTGGACCAGTCTATACCCCATGGTACTAATGTGGACCCCAGCATCCTCCAGGACATAAGAGGGGGGGGGGGGAAGATTCCACGATAAGCAGCGAGTCGCCTGTTGGGGCTAATTGGATAGACTACAGCGATACAATTACCCGTGGTAAATGGCTACGGGTAATTTGATTTCTCCATCTTTTATAAATCACTAAATACAGTTTACACACATACATACGATAATACAGTTTATGAGATCACTGCATAAAACTGTATAAAATTTTGTAGACAGGTGCCTGGTATCTGTCATATATGAATAAATACACCAAACACTATTTGAGATCTTAATACTCCAACTCCTAACCCTAAAAGGGTAGACTGGATGGGCCATATGGTTATTAACTGCTGTAAAATTTAATGAGCCGATTCAACTGTTACACCCACTCACGCTGGGCATCAATGCTAATGGTCATCTATAGGAGCTATTCAATTGTTGCTCCAATCTGACGCCTTTTACCATTCTATGTGGCTGAAAGCTCTGGGTTTAGCCGTACAAAGCAGTTAAACATGTCTAAAGTTGCCGTTTGGGCCCTAAAAGTCCAGGTTTGGGAGATTTGGGTGCCCAAACTACGGAAATTTAAACACATTTTTCTCTCGAAAAATCGGGAGTCTGAGAAACAAAAACAAAAAAAGAAGAAGTGTGTAATGGGCGTCTATCGAAACAATTTAATAGCTCCAGTAGACGCCCATTCCTTTAGATGGCCAGCAAGTGACGCACACCACAATTGAATAAGCCCCTAGGTTTGTATGTTTCTATGAGTATTTCAAATTATTAGTGCACTTAAAATTTCTTCAACTGGGTGTGCTGGCACTTCCCCTCTATGCCCCACCACCACACACACAGGCAGTTATAGGTAAAACAGTGCCCGAAGGAGAAAAGACATACTCGAGAGAAGGATCAGTAGCAACAAAAACCAGTGATCAGATTTAAACACCAGCACACCAACAACACGAACAAGACCAGCAACGGCTGGCAAAAAAACAGTAGCAGCTGAACAGATAAGACCAGCAGCAGCTGGCAACCAAACAGCAACAGCTGATCAGGGAACCACCAATAGACAACCTGCAGAAAAGTCACCGTACTGAGGTGGGCGCCAAATATTCCTTATGGACTACGAGAAAAGGATTTACCGGTAGGTATTAAAATCCTATTTTCCCTAGCATCTATAAGGGATATTGGGGACACATCAGTACAATAGGGATGTCCCAAAGCTTCCAGAATGGGTGGGAAAGTGCGAAGGCTGCTGCAGTACCGCCCACCCAAACTGGGTATCTTCTTTGGCCAGGGTATAAAAACCGTAGAACTTCACACAAAAAAAAAAAAAAAGTGTTTCTCCTTGACCAGGTAGCAGCTCGGCACAGTTGCAGGGCCGAGACTCCACGGGCAGCCACCCAGGTAGACCCCACTGATCTTGTAGAGTGGGCCTTCAGAGATTGTGGAACAAGGCAAGGCTGCCAACATATAGGCTTATTGGATAGTGAGCCAAAGCCAACAAGCAATGAACTGCTTGGAAGCAGGGCAACCTTTTCTTTTCCTACGCATCATACAGCACGAACAAGGGATCAATCTTTCTGATTGGAGCCATTCTCTTGAGATAGATCTTTAAAAGCTCTCACAGCATCCAATGCTTCCGAAGGAGCAGAAATGCCAGGACTGGACAGAATTACAATAGGTTGATTCAACCGGAATGCAGAGACATTTGCCAGGAACTGCTGCCGAGTCCTGAGCTCTGCTCTGTCCTCAAAAAAGACAAAATATGGACTTTTACACGACAAGGCACCTAATTCTGAGACACGTCTAGCAGAAGGCAGGGCCAGTAACATCACCATCTTCCACGTGAGGTACTGGTCTTCTACAGTCAGAGGTTTGACCCAGGAAGACTGTAGAAAATTCAACACCACATTCAAATCCCAAGGTGCAGTGGGCGGCACAAACAGAGGTTGTATGTGAAGTCCCCCTTGCAAGAAGGTCTGAACTTCTGGCAACACTGCCAATTTCTTCTGGAAGAAAATTGAAAGGGCTGAAATCTGGACCTTAATTGAACCCAGACGTAAGCCCTTATCTACACCAGCCTGCAGGAAACTGATGTAACGTCCCAAGTGGAACTCCGCAGGCAGATACAAGCGTTCCTCGCACCAAGAGACTTATCTTCTCCAGGTATGAGGATAGTGTTTTGACGTCACAGGTTTCCTGGCCTGAACCATGGTAGCAATGACCTTCTTGGAAAGGCCCTTGTGAGCTAGGATGTTCCGCTCAACCTCCATGCCGTCAAACGAAGACGCAGTAAGTCCGGGTAGATGAACTGTCCCTGCTGAAGAAGATCCCTTCAGAGAGGCATAGGCCAATACTGACACGCCCAGAAGATCCGCATACCAAGTTCTCCGGGGCCAATCAAGGGCAATCAGGATTGCCTGAACCCCCTGGTGTCTGAACCTCTTTAGTACACATAGGATCAACTGAATTGGAGGAAACAGGTAGACCAGCCGATACGGCCAGGGTGACGTTCGTACATCCACTGCGCTCACCTGAGGGTTCCTGGTTCACGAGCAATAGTAGCAAGCCTTCTTGTTGAGGTGAGGCACCATCATGTTGATTTGTGGGCAACCCCACCGGTCGATGAGCTGTTGGAACACCTGAAGGTGTAGTCCCCACTCCCCTGGGAAGAGATCGTGATGTCTCAGAAAGTCCGCTTCCCAGCTGTCCAATCCCAGAATGAAGATTGCGGACAGTGCTCTTGCATTTCTTTCTGCCTAGAGAAGTATTTTTGACACCTCTAGCTTGCAGGCCCTGCTTTTTGTTCCTCCTTGTTGATTGATGTATGCCAGTGCCATGGCGTTGTCCAACTGAACCTGGATCACCTGATCCCTGAGTATGGGAGAGGCCTGAATCAGAGCATTGTAGATTGCCCGAAGTTCCAGAATGCTGATCAGAAGTAGGACTTCTTGGGCAGACCACCTGCCCTGGAACTGAGCCCCTTGGGTGACAGCACCCCATCCTCTCAGACTCGCATCTGTTGTAAGGAGGCTCCAATCCTGAATCCCAAAGCTTCAGCCTTCCAGTAGGTTGGACGACTGCAGCCACCACTGGAGTGAAATCCTGTTCCAAGGCTACAGTTGAATCATCCGGCGCATCTGAAGATGTGAACCGGACCACTTAGGACAACCAACTGAAATGTTCTGGTGTGGAATCTTCCATGCTGGATTGCCTCGTACGAGGCCACCATCTTCCCCAACAATCGCATGCAAAGATGGATGGATATTCGAGCAGGTTGGAGAACCATGCAGACCATTTCCTGGAGTGTTCTCGCTTTTTCCTCTGGGAGGAAAACTTTTTGCGCCACACAGTATACAGTAGCATTCCCAGGAACAGGAGCCGCTGAGACGGCTCCAGTTGGGACTTCTGTAACTTGAGGATCCACCCATGGTGTGACAGAAGCTGGATAGTGCGATCTATATGGAGCAATAGAAGCTCCCTGGATTCTGCCTTTATCAGGAGATCGTCCAAGTAAGGGACAATTTTGACCCCCCCCTGGACTCGGAGCTGGAACATCATTTCGCAATCACCTTCGTGAACACCCGCGGGGCCGTAGACAGGCCGAAGGGTAACGCCTGGAACTGGTAGTGATTGTTCAGCAGGGCAAACCCTTAGATAAGCCTGATGAGGAGGCCAAATCGGGATATGAAGATAGGCGTCCTTGATATCTAGGGAAACCAGTAATTCACGTTCCACCAGGCCTGTAATCACTGCTCGTAAAGATTCCATTTTGAACTTGAAAACCTTAAGGTAATGGTTCAAGGACTTCACATTCAAAATGGGCCTTACTGACCAGTCTGGTTTTGGCACTATGGACAGATTGGAGTAGTAACCTTGTCCTTGTTGTTGCAGTGACACTGGAACAATGACTCGTGACTAAGCCAACTTTTTGATGGCCAGTAGCAGCGTAACACGCATATCCACCAAAGCTGGTAAGCTTGATTTGAAAAATCATTGGTGAGGAGCACCGTCGAACTCCAGCTTCTATCCGTGAGAGATGAGATTTCTTACCCAAGCATCCTGGCAGGAACTGTCCCAGATGTGGCTGAAGCGACGCAACCGAGCTCCCACCTAGAGATTACCTCGGGGTGGGCATGCACAGTCATGCTGAGGCTTTAGTGGAAGCTGAACTGGTGTTCTGTTCCTGAGAACCGGCAATGGCTGTTTTCTTAGGCTTACCTCTAGCCGCATTGGAGGCACCTCTGGCCATAAGACGAAATCTGGAGGACCAAAAGGACCAAGTAGACGGCCCCGGGTTGGTCCTAGCTGGCGGGGCTCCAGAGGGGAGAAATCTGGATTTCCCAGCAGTAACTTTAGAGATCCACATATCCAATTCACCCCCGAAGAGCCATTCCCCTGACAAGGGAAGAGACTCCACATTGTGCTTGGATTCTGTGTCCGCAACCCACTGACGCAACCACAAGGCCCTGCGCGCAGACACTGCCATAGCAGTGGTCCTAGTATTAATATTGCCAATCTCTTTGAGAGAATCACACAGCACACGAGCAGTGTCCTGGATGTGTTTTACGAGAGTCACCGTAGTAACCAGGGAACTATTCCCTGAGAGGCCCTCCAAATTGTGAGTGGCCCATGTATGAATGGCATGCGTCATCCTGCAACATGCTATGACTGGTCTTTGAGACATACCTGCAGCTGTGTAAATAAACTTCAATGTGGTCTCTATTTTGCTATCCCCAGGGTCCTTTATGGTAAAAGAACCCGGAGCAGGGAGTACCGCCTTCTTAGAAAGGCGAGCGACTGATACGTCCACAGCTGGGGGTACTTCCCAGAATTTCCTGCCTTCAGGAGCAAACGGGAAAGTGTGCAAAAACCGTTTTGACCCTTGGTATTTTTTATCTGTAATTTTCCAGGCTAACTTAAATAGGTCCTCTAATTCTGTAGAATCAGGGAAAGTGACACTCCGTTTGTTTTGTGCGAGAGAAAAACGACTGCTGAGTTGCAGCATCCTCTAGAGGGAGTTTTAACACATCCCATATAGCCAGAATGAGGGGTTCAATACCCTGTGTAGAAGCGGGATCTCCACCAATGGGGTCCACTTCCTCCCCATCCTCTTGTATTTCTTCCTCAGAATCTGATAGTAAGGCAGGTAATCCACGTTTTTGGGGACCTGTAGATATGGGGTGGTGGGGGGTATCCGCCCTAGCTGCCAGATCTGCAACAGCCTGTTGTAATTGTTGAGTTTTATAGGCATTTGCAGTGAGCTGAGATGACATATCAGACATAAAAGTTTTGACTGCACCAGCCAGGAATGCTCTGGACCCTCCCCCACAGCCTCCTCAGTGATTTGTGAGGACTGACTACATTGCTCACATGAAATGGAGTCAGAGGATAGAGGAGACAATCTGGTGCTACACACTCTGCACAACTTGTGTTTTACCATGATTGGAGTAACAACACAAACGTATACATACACACAGACAAGTGTAAAACAAGGCTGCCCCTACTGTATGTGAGGGGGAATTAGAGAGAAGGCACCAGCAGACAAAGCTACCCAGCCCCAGTGAGGCTGTTAGCTGATTTTACTCAGTGAAACACTGTAAATAGTATGTTATACATAAATATATATTCCCCCTGGGACATAGACTGTGCACAATAGCAGCTCTCCCCCTGAGATACACCCTGTACCAAGGGGGACATTCCGACCCGTTCGCACGCTGCAATTTTTCGCAGCCGTGCGAACGGATCACAACTGCGCATGTGGCAATGCGCAGGCGCGTCGTTGCACGGCGACGGACGTTGCCAGGCAGTGACAACAGCGAGGGAAGCCATCGCAGCGGAGCCCGCAAGAAGACTGACAGCAGGGAGGCGGATCTGGGTGTCAACTGACAGTTTTCTGGTAGTGGTGAGGGAAACGCATGCGTGTCGAGGTGTTTGCAGGGCGGGTGTCGGACGTCAATTCCGGGACCCGACAGGCTGAAGATATTGCAGTGGCTAAGTACAGAGCTACTCAGAAACTACACAAAACTTTTTGCCCCGCTGCCCTGCACATGCGATAGCATTTCTAAGCTACAATACACTCCCCCATAGGCGGCATTCATCTGCTCACATGGCCTGCAAGAAGTTGCAGTGTGCAATCAACTCGGAATGAACCCCAAGTTTCCAGCGTGTTCCTGCTTATCTGGAGGAGCTGTGCACGCCTGCTGCTGCTGTGCAGACGAAGGCGCCAAAATGCAGGAAGTTCCGCCTCCCGCAATCGCACCAAAGCTCCAGAATTATTTATGCTGTCAATGTCTCCCAAATGTGTACAAACACCACATAAATGAAAGTTTTTCACTAACCGCTGTCAGTGTACACAGGGGGCTATAGCGGGTCCCCGCCAGGAGGGCCCCGTATGCCTCCCCTGCTTGTCAGCCGCACCTGGAACCGGGGGACACCCCTAGCTGGCTCCCGGGTCTGTACTCACCACTGTCGTCACCTTCAGACAATGTTAGGGGTGTGCGGCGGGCTGCGATTGCGACAGCCAAGGCGCAGTGCCTGGCTGAACAAACAACCTCTCAGGACCAAGCGGGGAAGCGGCTCGGACACCTTGCAAGGCCGGTGGCCGCTTTTTCCCCTTAACTCCCACGGTGCAGGTATGCTGTTGCCCAAACAGCATACCGAAAAAAATAAGATTTTACTCACCGGTAAATCTATTTCTCGTAGTCCGTAGTGGATGCTGGGAACTCCGTAAGGACCATGGGGAATAGCGGCTCCGCAGGAGACTGGGCACAACTAAAGAAAGCTTTAGGACTACCTGGTGTGCACTGGCTCCTCCATCTATAACCCTCCTCCAGACCTCAGTTAGGATACTGTGCCCGGAAGAGCTGACACAATAAGGAAAGGATTTGGAATCCCAGGTAAGACTCATACCAGCCACACCAATCACACCGTATAACTCGTGATATTATACCCAGTTAACAGTATGAAATATATCTGAGCCTCACTAACAGATGGCTCAACAATAACCCTTTAGTTAGGCAATAACTATATACAAGTATTGCAGACAATCCGCACTTGGGACGGGCGCCCAGCATCCACTACGGACTACGAGAAATAGATTTACCGGTGAGTAAAATCTTATTTTCTCTGACGTCCTAGTGGATGCTGGGAACTCCGTAAGGACCATGGGGATTATACCAAAGCTCCCAAACGGGCGGTAGAGTGCGGATGACTCTGCAGCACAGAATGAGCAAACTCAAGGTCCTCCTCAGCCAGGGTATCAAACTTGTAGACTCTTGCAAAAGTGTTTGAACTCGACAAAGTAACAGCTCGGCAAAGTTGTAAAGCTGTTACAGCAGCCGCCCAAGAAGAGCCCACTTTCCTCGTGGAATGGGCTTTTACAGATTCAGGGTGCGGCAGTCCAGCCGCAGAATGTGCAAGTTGAATCGTGCTACAGATCCAGCGAGCAATAGTCTGCTTAGAAGCAGGAGCACCCAGCTTGTTGGGTGCATACAGGATAAATAGCGAGTCAGTTTTCCTGACTCCAGCCGTCCTGGAAACATATTTTCAGGGCCCTGACTACGTCCAGTAACTTGGAGTCCTCCAAGTCCCACGTAGCCGCAGGCACCACAATAGGTTGGTTCACATGAAAAGCTGATACCACCTTAGGAAGGAATTGGGAACGAGTCCTCAATTCCGCCCTATCCATATGAAAATCAGATAAGGGCTTTTGCATGACAAAACCGCCAATTCTGATACACGCCTGGCCGACGCCAAGGCCAACCGCATGACCACTTTCCACGTGAGGTATTTTAGCTCTACGGATTTAAGTGGCTCAACCCAATGCGACTTCAGGAAATCCAACACCACGTTGAGATCCCACGGTGCCACTAGAGGCACAAACCGGGGCTGAATATGCAGCACTCCCTTAACAAAAGTCTGAACTTCAGGCAGTGAAGCCAGTTCTTTTTGGAAGAAAAAGTACAGAGCCGAAATCTGGACCTTAACGTAACCCAATTTTAAGCCCGTAGTCACTCCTGACTGTAGGAAGTGCAGAAATCGACCCAGTTGAAATTCCTCCGTTGGGGCCTTCCTGGCCTCACACCAAGCAACATATTTTTGCCATATGCGGTGATAATATTTTGCGATCACATCTTTCCTAGCCTTAATCAGCGTAGGAATGATTTCCTCCGGAATGCCTTTTTCCTTTAGGATCCGGTGTTCAACCGCCATGCCGTCAAACACAGCCGTGGTAAGTCTTGGAATAGGCAGGGCCCCTGCTGCAGCAGGTCCTGTCTGAGCGGCAGGCTCTTCTTGGCCAATCCGGAACCACGAGTATTGTTCTTACTCCTCTCCTTCTTAGTATTCTCAATACCTTGGGTATGAGAGGCAAAGGAAGGAACACATACACCGACTGGTACACCCACGGTGTTACCAGAGCGTCCACAGCTATCGGTGTTACCAGAGCGTCCACAGCTATCGCCTGAGGGTCCCTTGACCTGGCGCAATATCTTTTTGTTGAGGCGGGACGCCATCATGTCCACCTGTGGCCTTTCCCAATGGTGTACAATCATTTTGAAGACTTCTGGATGAAGTCCCCACTCTCCCGGGTTGAGGTCGTGCCTGCTGAGAAAGTCTGCTTCCCAGTTGTCCACTCCCGGAATGAACACTGCTGACAGTGCTAACACATGATTTTCCGCCCATCGGAAAATCCTTGTGGCTTCTGCCATCGCCATCCTGCTTCTTGTGCCGCCCTACTGGTTTACATGGGCGACTGCCGTGATGTTGTCTGACTGGATCAGCACCGGCTGGTGTTGAAGCAGGGGTCTAGCCTGACTTAGGGCATTGTGAATGGCCCTTAGTCCCAGAATATTTATGTGTAGGGAAGTCTCCTGACTTGACCATAGTCCTTGGAAGTTTCTTCCCTGTGTGACTGCCCCCCAGCCTCGAAGGCTGGCATCTGTTGTCACCAGGACCCAGTCCTGTATGCCGAATCTGCGGCCCTCTAGAAGATGAGCACTCTGCAGCCACCACAACAGCGACACCCTGGCCCTTGGAGACAGGGTTATCAGCCGATGCATCTGAAGATGCGACCCGGACCACTTGTCCAACAGATCCCCCTGGAAGATCCTTGCATGGAACCTACCGAATGGAATTTCTTCGTAAGAAGCTACCATCTTTCCCAGGACTCGCGTGCATTGATGCACAGACACCTGTATTTGTATTAGGAGGTCTCTGACTAGAGATGACAACTCCTTGGCCTTCTCCTCCGGGAGAAACCCTTTTTCCTGTTCTGTGTCCAGAACCATACCGAGGAACAGTAGACGCGTCGTAGGAACCAGCTGCGACTTTGGACTATTCAGAATCCAGCCGTGCTGTTGTAGCACTTCCCGAGATAGTGCTACACCGACGAACAACTGCTCCCTGGACCTCGCCTTTATAAGGAAATGGTCCAAGTACGGGATAATTATAACTCCCTTTTTTCGAAGGAGTATCATCATTTCGGCCATTACCTTGGTAAATACCTTCGGTGCCGGGGACAGACCAACGGCAACGTCTGGAATTGGTAATGACAGTCCTGTACCACAATTTTGAGGTACTCCTGGTGAGGAGGGTAAATAGGGACATGCAGGTAAGCATCCTTGATGTCCAGCGATACCATGTAATCCCCTTCGTCCAGGCTTGCAATAACCGTCCTGAGCGATTCCATTTTGAACTTGAACCTTCGTATATAAGTGTTCAAGGATTTCAATTTTAGAATGGGTCTCACCGAACCGTCTGGTTTCGGTACCACAAACATTGTGGAATAGTAACCCCGGCCTTGTTGAAGGAGGGGTACCGTGATTATCACCTGCTGGAAGTACAGCTTGTGAATTGCCGCCAGTACTACCTCTTCTCGAGGGCAGCAGGCAAGGCTGATTTGAGGTAACGGCGAGGGGGAGTCGCCCCGAAACTCCAGCTTGTATCCCTGTGATACTACTTGCAGAACCCAGGGTTCCACCTGTGAGCGAGCCCACTCGTCGCTGAAGTTCCCGAGACGCGCCCCCACCGCACCTGGCTTCACCTGTGGAGCCCCAGCGTCATGCGGTGGACTCAGAGGAAGCGGGGGAAGATTTTTGATCCTGGGAACTGGCTGTCTGGTGCAGCTTTTTCCCTCTTCCCTTGTCTCTGTGCAGAAAGGAAGCGCCTTTAACCCGCTTGCTTTTCTGAAGCCGAAAGGACTGTACCTTATAATACGGTGCTTTCTTAGGCTGTGAGGAAACTTGAGGTAAATTTTTTCCTTCCCAGCTGTTGCTGTGGATACGAGGTCCCAGAGACCATCCCCAAACAATTCCTCACCCTTATAAGGCAGAATCTTCATGTGCCTTCTAAAGTCAGCATCGCCTGTCCACTGCCGGGTCCCTAATACCCTCCTGGCAGAATGGACATTGCATTAATTCTGGATGCCAGCCGGCAAATATCCCTCTGTGCATCCCTCATATATAAGACGACATCTTTAATATGCTCTATGGTTAGCAAATAGTATCCCTGTCCTGACAGGGTAATAGACCACGCTGCAGCAGCACTATCCATGCTGAGGCAATTGCAGGTCTCAGTATAGTACCTGAGTGTGTATATACAGACTTCAGGATAGCCTCCTGCTTTTTATCAGCAGGCTCCTTCAAAGTGGCCGTATTCTAAGACGGCAGTGCCACCTTTTTTGACAAACGTGTGAGCGCCTTATCCACCCTAGGGGATATCTCCCAACGTGACCTATCCTCTGGCGGGAAAGGGTACGCCATCAGTAACTTTTTAGAAATTACCAGTTTCTTATCGGGGGAACCCACGCTTCTTCACACACTTCATTCACTCATCTGATGGGGGAACAAAACACTGTCTGCTTTTTCTCCCCAAACATAAAACCCCTTTTTTGTGGTACCTGGGTTAATGTCAGAAATGTGTAACACATTTTTCATTGTCGAGATCATGCAACGGATGTTCCTAGTGGATTGTGTATATGTCTCAACCTCGTCGACACTGGAGTCAGACTCCGTGTCGACATCTGTGTCTGCCATCTGAGGTAGCGGGCGTTTTTGAGCCCCTGATGGCCTTTGAGACGCCTGGGCAGGCGCGGGCTGAGAAGCCGGCTGTCCCACAGCTGTTACGTCATACAGCCTTTTATGTAAGGAGTTGACACTGTCGGTTAATACCTTCCACCTATCCATCCACTCTGGTGTTGGCCCCACAGGGGGCGACATCACATTTATCGGCATCTGCTCCACCTCCACATAAGCCTCCTCATCAACCATGTCGACAGAGCCGTACCGACACACCGCACACACACAGGGAATGCTCTGACTGAGGACAGGACCCCACAAAGTCCTTTGGGGAGACAGAGAGAATATGCCAGCACACACCAGAGCGCTATATAATGCAGGGATTCACACTACCCACAGTGATTTTTCCCTTATAGCTGCTATAATACACAGATTTGCGCCTAAATTTAGTGCCCCCCCTCTCTTTTTAACCCTTTGAGCTTGAAAACTACAGGGGAGAGCCTGGGGAGCTGTCTTCCAGCTGCACTGTGAAGAGAAAATGGCGCCAGTGTGCTGAGGGAGATAGCCCCTCCCCTTTTTTGGCGGACTTTCTCCCGCTTTTTTATGGATCCTGGCAGGGGTATTTTTCACATATATAGCCTCTGGGACTATATATTGTGATTATTTTGCCAGCCAAGGTGTTAATATTGCTGCTCAGGGCGCCCCCCCCCCCAGCGCCCTGCACCCATCAGTGACCGGAGTGTGAGGTGTGCATGAGGAGCAATGGCGCACAGCTGCAGTGCTGTGCGCTACCTTGTTGAAGACCGAAGTCTTCTGCCGCCCATTTTCAGGACCATCTTCATGCTTCTGGCTCTGTAAGGGGGACGGCGGCGCGGCGCCGGGACCGGACGATCGAGGTCGGGCCCTGTGTTCGATCCCTCTGAAGCTAATGGTGTCCAGTAGCCTAAGAAGCCCAAGCTAGCTGCAAGCAGGTAGGTTCGCTTCTTCTCCCCTTAGTCCCTCGTAGCAGTGAGTCTGTTGCCAGCAGATCTCACTGAAAATAAAAAACCTAAAATATACTTTATTTTCTAGGAGCTCAGGAGAGCCCCTAGTGTGCATCCAGCTCAGCCGGGCACAAGATTCTAACTGAGGTCTGGAGGAGGGTCATAGAGGGAGGAGCCAGTGCACACCAGGTAGTCCTAAAGCTTTCTTTAGTTGTGCCCAGTCTCCTGCGGAGCCGCTATTCCCCATGGTCCTTACGGAGTTCCCAGCATCCACTAGGACGTCAGAGAAAATAAAGATTGAAAAGAAACTGAAGAAAACTCTCTGGAGCTGCAGAGATGCGCATTCTCTCCTGAGGGCACTTTTTTCTAAACTGCCTGTAGGGGAAGGGGGGGAGGGGGGAATAGGAAGGGCATAGAGGGGAGGAGCCAGCACACCCATTTGAAGAAATTTAAAGTGCAATGGCTCCTTTGGACCCCCGTCTATAACCATCGTACCAATGGATGCTGGGGAAATTTAGCATGATTACTACCAATATATTTCTAGACTCAATCGTCTCTGAAAAGAAGGTCAATGATAATTCTTGGGTTTCTTTTGAGCAGGAGACTCTTCTTCCCTCCTATTTTTTTTATCCATTCCCTTTTAATATGTACCTAATAAAAAAAGTTGAATTTTTTATGAAAACATAGGTAAAGAGTTCCTCCAAAAAGATGATTTTGCTCTCTTGCAAAAATAACCCTGTGTAGAACAGTATCTTTAAACCCTGGGAAGCACCACCAACTTTTTCGCATTGATAAGGGATTACTACACAACATTACATAACATGGTGTAAATACAATTTGACACTTCAAAAATTCTTTAGCCTGGTACAGAACAAGCAATTACCTTCATTTCTCCATTGTGTTGTATTAGTCAGCAATATAAGCACTGACTATATACTACATTATACAAAAATTACCTGGATCTGTGGCAGAGATGATGGCTCCAAAAAAGAGACAGTCTGTATAGTAAAATTTGCCACTTAGTTGACCAACAAGCTTCATTAATTGCACCACTCCGTACATGAGATTTCTGTAACAAAAACACATGCTATGGGCTCATGCTTCTCCACAATAAGCTGCAAGCAGAAAATGGTTGCATCACAAGACACATGTATATAGCTTTTAATAAAATGACCAAAGTTCCTAACGTATATATGGCTCCGGACAATTTGTTACCTAGTTATGTGGCTTGGTGAGCAAGGTGCTGGAAAAGTAACAAGGGGAATAATAGACTGTTACCCAAAAACACAGTATCCAACCATCCGCTAGAATGTAATATACTGAGAATGTATTTGTTATAGTAACAGTAGAACAATGCAGTGTGTGCACGAAATAGCAGATGATTTCTCCCCTGTGAAAGAGAATGGACATCCATGAAACACATGGGAAGTGTCTGCACAATCCGTTCAGGGCTTCCAATCAGCAGCCACCAGGCCACTAGGATGCATGTTTTGAAATCTACAGTACAGTCTGCATGTTATTTTAACAATGGTGGATAATTTACCTAGCGACACACTGGCACGCTATTTTTTTTAAAATGGTGTATAATTCTAATATGGAATACTCTTTGGTGCGACAAAAATAAATTTTTCTTTCCCTTTTGTTTTGTTTTTTTAAACATTTTAATGAAACTGAGAAAAGTTTTTTAAAAGAATGTTCTTTGTGTAAAGTGCTTCTGAAATTATACTTTACATTCAGATTAAATGCAATAATTACACAGAACTTGTTTAATGGACCACAATTTCCTTATACTATCACGTATTAGTAAATGCGAGGCTATAGAGTTGTGTTTCCATTCTAGATTATATTGCTTTACAATTACACTTAATTTTATAGGATTCTTTGAGGTTTACACCTAATCATATTTTACTAGGATATTTATATAGTTATTCAGCTATACAACTGGCACAGTAAGTTAGCACTGTAGTAAATGTATACTGTGCAAATGAAAACACAATTAGCACGTGTATCCGAAGTAATGCTGTTTAAACAGCTTCCACGGCTTAGCTGTAAAATAATTATACATACATACATCTATATATCTATCTTTTGAACCCCAAACATTTCACAACAAACCATCACAGGTTTCAAACCGACTTCACAACTGAGCCATCAGGTTCCGTGCAACTCTCCACCAGTTTTTGCTGAAAAGGAGTCTTAAGCAGGGTACACACAATGCGATATTTTAAACAGTATCGCTCATTTTCACCTTTTTGAATGATACAGTTTGTAATTTCGGCGAGTGTATACGCACTATATTGTTAACCAGGCGCGCTCCCGCAGATCGTTAACGATATTGACGTCTGTGCATGCAGCTCAATTTTGGCTAGGTCGGCCAAAACTGCATTACAGGCCGGAGGCGGGTGATGTCACTGAACGATATCATTAGCAATATCATTCAGTGTTTATGCACTATAATCGGCCACCCCGGAGCGTAGGGAAAACACTAGGCGATAACGCTCATGGAGCATATCGCCTACTGTCTACCCGGCTTTAGTCGCAATGTAATGTGCCTATGATGCACAAGGAAACTGTGCTGATTCACTGGATATAGGATACTCGTGCTCCATGGCGTACTGAGGCTAGATGTAGGAGAACACAGCTGTAAAAATAGGATTTTAATACCTACCAGTAAATCCTTTTCTCGTAGTCCATAAGGAATATTGGGGAATCTAGTACGATGGGGTATAGACGCGGTCCAAAGAAGCCAGTGCACTTTAAATTTCTCTTACGTCCTAGAAGATACTGGGGTCCACATTAGTACCATGGGGTATAGACGGGTCCACTAGGAGCCATGGGCACTTTAGGAAATCAATAGTGTGGGCTGGCTCCTCCCTCTATGCCCCTCCTACCTGACTCAGTTTAGAAAATGTGCCCGGAGGAGCAGGTCATGCTTTGGAGAGCTCCTGAAGAGTTTTCCACCTTTATTTTAAATGTTTATTTTCAGTCAGGGCTGTTTGGCAACAGCCTGACTGCTTTGTGGGACTTAGGGGGGAGAACGGCCCAAATTCCTTAGAGTTATTGGTCCCGTTTCTCTGCTGACAGGATACTGAGCTCCTGAGGGAGCCATTCGCAAGCCACACCACGGCGCAGCGTACCCTCCCGCAGCACGCTGCCACCCCCTAACAGAGCCAAAAGATGAAGAGTGGTGAGTACAACGCCGGCGTCCCGGTTAGCGGGGCGCCGGCGGGAATGGCGGCACAAGGGCTGGAGCACAGCTCTGACTGCAGGCTGCACTTCAGGGGTCTCAGACAGGCGCACGCTGACGGTGTGTGCCGCTGTGAGGGACGCACTGAGCCTCCTCTGATGCCCACACTGGCCACAACGTACTAACAGGGGTTTTAACTCTTGGTTAGACATTTTTTTAACTCAAGACCAGTATAAAAAAATGCGGGAAGCCGCGCGCCATTACAGGGGGCGGGGCTTCACAGAGTGGATCTTAAAGCTCTCCAGCGCCATTTCCCTCTGCAGCTCATACAGGCAGCATTCCCAGGGACGCGCAGCTCCTCCACAAGGACTCCAAGTCTCCTCAGTGGAATTAGGGGATCTTAGTAAAGGAGGGGAGCAAGTTTAAGATTATAACCACTACTAGGTTGATTCTTTCTAGACCCAGCTAGGTTTTACCTTGCTAGAAGGGGCGCTGTGTGGCTGGCTCCGATTTCTGTGTCTCTGAGGACCCTGCCTACATATACTGAGTTTTCACTAGTGTCTGTGTAGGTGTCCATTTACAATTATGTCCAGGGACTGTGGGGGTCATTCCGAGTTGATCATTCGCTAGCTACTTTTAGCAGCCGTGCAAACGCATAGTCGCCGCACACGGGGGGAGTGTGTTTTCGCTTTGCAAGTGTGCGAACGCGAGTGCAGCCGAGCGGAAAGAAAACGTTTTTTGCAGTTTCTGAGTAGCTCTGGACTTACTCAGCCCTTGCGATCACGTCAGTCTTTTTGGTTCCGGAATTGATGTCAGACACCCGCCCTGCAAACGCCTGGACACGCCTGCGTTTTTCCAAACACTCCCTGAAAACTGTCAGTTGCCACCCATAAACGCCCTCTTCCTGTCAATCACCTTGCGATAGGCTGTGCGGATGGATTCTTTGTTAAATCCATCACCCAGCAACGATCCGCTATGTACACGTATGACGCACGTGCGCATTGCGGTGCATACGCATGTGCAGTAATAACCTGTTCGCTGCACTGCGAAAAAAGGCAGCGAGCAATCAACTCGGAATGACCCCCTGTGTGTCTTGTACAGTGGAAAGTCTCTCATCCCCTGGAGACTCACTACCCTGTACTCAGGATAGTGTTCACTCCTAGTCCAGTGGGGCTGAACCCCCATGGTTGGCCTCCATTAAAGGGATGATTTCAAATATTTCTACTAAGCTGTCTCATACGGAGAATGAGACAAAATTCTTACGGCAGTCTATTGATGACCTGATAAATAGATTCAGCTCCCATGCCTGCGCCCCACACTCTCGCCATTTGCCCACAAAAGCGTACTCTGGCCCAAATCATGCAGGGTGATACTGATCCTGACACGTCGGATCCAGAGGAGGGTGAAGTGGATGCGAGTGGGGGGGATGCTGTCCTGTCACAGGTCTTCATTGAGACTATCAGATCTGTCCTACATATTCCTGACAAGACTGAAGACGTAGAAGAGTTATCTTATATTAACACTAAAAAGAAATCCTCAGCTACTTTCCCCGCTTCAAAGGAATTAAATGCCCGGTTTCAAGAGATGTGGGCGAACGCTGACAAAAGTTTCAGATCCCTAAAAAGGCTTATTTCTTCCTTTCCTGCGGAGGATAGGAAGAAATGGGAAATCCGCCGATTGTGGACGCATTAGTGTCCAGGTTGTCATGTAAGATAGTCTTACCGGTTCCCGGGGCCAAGTCTTTAAAGGACTCAGCTGACCGCAAGATTGAGACCACTCTCAAATCTTTATACCATGCGGCTGGGGTCGCCCAGAGACCCACTACTGCTTGTGCATGGATCACTAGGGCCATTGCCAAGTGGTCAGGTAACCTAATTGACGGCTTAGATTCCTTACCCAGGGGGGAGATTTTACTCCTACAGCATATTCATGATTAAGTTCAAGATGGAGTCTGAGAGCAGTGATCTCAGATCTGGAGGAGGGGGAATTTCTGGTGTCTCTGGACATCAAGGATGCGTACCTTCATATTCCAATTTGGCCGCCTCAGCAGGCTTATCTACGGTTTGCAATGCAGGACTATCACTACCAGTTCCAGGCCCTGCCATTTGGCCTCTCCACGGCACCGAGGGTGTTCACCAAAATAATGGCAAAGATGATGTTTCTCTTCCACAAGCAGGGAGTGAAGATCATACCATACCTGGACGACCTGCTGATAAAAGCGCCTTCCAGGGAGAGGTTGTTGGACAGCATTGCCCTCTCAACCAGACTTCTCCAGGATCACGGGTAGATACTGAACCTACCAAAATCCCACCTGGAACCAACATGGAGGCTTCCGTTCCTAGGAATGATCCTGGATACGAAGGAACAAAAGGTGTTCCTTCCCTTAGAAAAGGCAATGGTAATCCAGTCAATGGTGCTGGATGTCCTAAAACCAACCTGGATATCGGTGCATCTGTGCATTTGCCTTCTGGGGAAGATGGTAGCCTCTTACGAGGCTCTGCAGTACGGAAGGTTTCATGCGAGGCCCTTCCACCTGGATCTGTTGGACAAATGGTCCAGATCACATCTTCACTTGCACCAGAGGATAACGTCAGTTGCCAAAAGCCAGGAATTCTCTTCTATGGTGGCTCCAGACTTCTCACCTGACCAAGGGTCGACGGTTCGGGATACAAAAATGGATTCTTCTAACTACGGACGCAATCCTCAGGAGGTTGGGGAGCAGTCACCCAGTTCCAAGGGAAATGGTCAAGGCAGGAAGCCATTCTTCCAATCAACATTCTGGAATTAAGGGCCATATACAACGCCCTTCTACAGGCATCGCATCTTCTTCAAGATCAAGCCATTCAGGTTCAGTCGGACAATGAGACGGCCGTAACGTACATAAACCGACAGGGCGGATCGAAGAGCAGAGCTGCAATGTAACAAAAATTCTCCTCTGGGCAGAAAGACATGCGGTGGCGCTGTCGTCAATCTTCATTCCGGGAATAGACAACTGGGAAGCAGACACCCTCCATCCAGGAGAGTGGGGCGTTCACCCGCAGGTGTTCGAGTTCTTGACAAGTCTGTGGGGAATCCCTCAGATAGACATGATGGCCTCTCATCTCAACAAGAAGCTAAAGCGCTATTGTTCCAGGTTGAGGGACCCACAAGCAGTGGACGCTCTGACACCATGGGTTTACGTGTTCCCACCTCTTCCACTGTTTAAGAATTCTCAAAAGAATTAAAAGGGAAAAGGTTCAAGCGATTCTCATTGATCCAGATTTGCGGAGAAGGGCCTGGTACACGGATCTACTGGAGTTGCTCCTGGAGGATCCGTGGCCTCTACCCCTGCGAGAGGATCTTCTGCAACAGGGGCCGTTCATCTATCAAGAATTACCGCGGCTACGTTTGATGGCATAGAAGTTGAACGTCAGATTTTAGCCCGGAAAGGCATTCCGAACAAGGTTATTCCAACCTTGATCCAAGCTAGGAATGAGGTAACGTCTAAACACTACCACCGTATTTGAAAAAAAAATGGGTCTCGTGGTGTGAAAACAGGAAATTTCCTGCACTGGAATTTTCAACTGGGACGCTTTCTCCTTTTTCTATAGTCAAGTGTGGATGTGGGCCTACATTTGGGCTCCTTGAAAGTCCACATTTCGGCCTTGTCCATTTTCTTCCAGAAACAATTGGCTTCCCTTCCTGAGGTTCAGACGTTCTTGAAGGGGGTTCTGCACATCCAACCGCCCTTTGTGCCTCCCACGGCACCTTGGGATTTTAACATGGTGATGCAGTATCTGCAATCGGACTGAGTTGAACCTTTACAGGAGGTTGACGTCAAATTTCTTAAATGAAAGACTGTTACAATGTTGGCCATGGCTTTCGCAAGGCATATCTCCGAACCGGGGGCGTTGTCTTACAAAAGCCCCCATTTGGCTTTTCATGAGGATAGAACTGAACTCAGAACTCGTCAGCTATTTCTTCCTAAGGTGGTGTCTGCGTTTCATATCAACCAACCTATTGTGGTTCCGGTGCTTACGGACACCTCTGCTATCTCAAAGTCCCTGGATGTTGTGAGGGCTTTGAGGATCTACGTTAAGAGGACAGCTCGTCACAAAAAAAAAAAAAAAAAATCTAACTTGCTGTTTGTTCTCTATGATCCCAAGAAGATTGGGTGTCCTGCTTCAAAGCAGTCTATTGCTCGCTGGATCAGGCTTACTATCCAGCAGGCTTATTCATCGGACGGATTGCCGGTTCCGAAAGTACAGGCCCACTCTACTAAGTCAGTGGGTTCTTCCTGGGCGGCTGTCTCGGCTTTACAGCTCTGCCGAGCCGCTACTTGGTCAGGATCGAACACGTTTGCTAAGTTCTATAAGTTCGATACTTTGGCCTCTGAGGACCTTCAGTTTGGTCAATCAGTTCTGCAGGAACCTCAGCACTCTCCCACCTCGTTTGGGAGCTGTGGTACATCCCCATGGTACTAATTTGGACCCCAGAATCCTCTATGACGCAAGAGAAAATAGCTGCAGTACACTGCAAACATATCCATCCTGCCTCAACCGGCCGGCCAGCTCTGTCACATGGGAGGTCTGCCTGGGAGGAGCTGCAGCTTCCTCTGCAGCTACTGTAGCTCCCTGTACACTCAGCCAGCCTGCCTCCTTACTTTCCTCAGTTAGGAGAGGCAGCTGCCGGCAGCCACCCCCACACGTACACATATGGGAGTACCTCTTACAAGAAGGTCTGAACTTCTGGCAACACTACCAACTTCTTCTGGAAGAAAATAGAGGGCTGAAATCTGGACCTTAATGGAGCCCAGACGTAAGCCCTTATCTACACCAGCCTGCAGGAAACGTAAGAAATGTTCCAAGAGAGACTCAGCAGGCGGAAACGCGCACTCCTCGCACCAAGAGACATATCTCCTCAAGATATGATAGTGTTTCAACGTCACAGGTTTCCTGGCCTGAACCATGGCAGCAAAAGCCTTCTTGGAAAGGCCCTTGTGAGCTAGGATGTTCCACTCAACCTCCATGCCATCAAACCAAGTCGCCGTAAGTCTGGGAAGACTAACAGTCCTTGTTGAAGAAGATCACTTAGTGGTAGAGGCCAAGGGTCTTCGACGGACATGTCCAGAAGATCCGCGTACCACGCCCTCCGAGACCAATCCGGGGCAATCAGAATTGCCTGGACACCTTGATTCCTGATTTGCTTTAGCATCCTTGGGAGAAATGGAATCGAAGGAAACAGGTAGACCAGCCAGTACAGCCAAGGTGACGCCAGTGTGTCCACTGCCCTCGCCTGAGGGTCCCTGGTCAGTGAGCAATACCAGGGAAGTTTCTTGCTGAGACGAGAAGCCATCATGTCTATATGTGGGCAACCCCACCGGTTGATGATCTGCTGGAACACCAGATGGTGGAGACCCCTCTCCCCCGGGTGGAGATCGTGACGACTCAGGAAGTCCACCTCCTGGTTGTCCACACCCGGAATGAAGATTGCTGACATTGCTATTACATTTCTTTCCACCCAGAGGAGTATCTTTGACACCTCTCACATGCAGGCTCTGCTTTTTGTCCCGTGTAGTGTCCTGAATGTGTTTTATGAGGGTTACCAACGTAACTAAGGGCATATACCCAGAGAGGCCCCCCTGAATTTGAGTGGCCCAGGAATGAATGGCATGGGTCATCCAGCAACACGCAATGACCGGCCTTTGTGCTATACCGGCTGCCGCGTATATAGACTTTAGGGTAGTCTCTGTCTTCCTATCCCCAGGATCCTTCATGGTAAAAAGAGCCCGGGGCAGGCAGCACCATCTTTTTAGACAGGCGAGGGACGGATACATCCACCCCAGGGGGTTCCTCCCAAAATTTTCAGGAGCAAATGGGAAAGCGTGCAAAAACTTTTTTGACACTTCGAGTTTTTTGTCTGGATTTTTCCAGGCCTGTTTGTATAGGTCATCTAACTCTGTAGAGTCAGGAAAAGTGACATTTAGGCTTGTTTTGTACAAAGAAAAACGACTGCTGTGGCGCAGCGTCCTTCTAGAGGGAGCTTTAACACGTCCCTTACAGCCAGAATTAGGGGTTCAATACCCTGAGCAGAATCGGGATCCCCACTAAAAGGATACAGGTCATCTTCATCCTCCTGTATATCATCTGCACCAGAGAATAGAGCAGCTAAACCACGCTTCTGTGGACCTGCATGAGAGAGGGACCCTGTGCATCTGACCTAGCTGCTAAATCTGCAACAGCTTGCTGTAGTAGCTGAGTCTTCTGCACATTAGCTGTGAGCTGGGATGACATATCATAGTCTTAAGAGACCCTAACCAGTGGGGCTCTGGACCCTCTCCCCCAGCCCCTTCACCGATTTGTGAATATTGACTGCATTATTCACATGAAACAGAATCAGTAGATAATGGAGAGAATCTAGTGTGACATACACTGCATAGCTTGTGTTTATCCACATTTCACAGTAAGCACAAAACATACACAGACAGTTATAATGCAAGCCTGCCCTACTGTATGAGAGAGAGCGAGAGAGAGCGGCTGTAAACACTAACAATTTTTGTCCTAAATAGGATCCAGATAGGGTACACAAGCGGCTCTACCCCTTTGCTACACCCTGTACCAGATATCCAGTGTGGCTGAGGAATCAGGAAGTGCTGTGTGTGCTGTATATGGCTGCAGTAAGCAGAAGAAAGGCACAAAACTCCTCAGGTCCCGCTGATGTAGCTCCACCCCCTCCAATGGCGCCGGAGTTACACTAATATATTGTACTGGCAGTGTCTCCTTTTTAGCTCAAAACATTATAACAAGTGCTAGTCAAGCTTTTTGTGCCATTTCCACACGGGGGACTCTAGAGGGACCCCCCCAGGAGGGTCCCGTACGGCACGCCTGTGGTCATCTGCACTGTGAACCGGGGAACCCCATAGTTGGGCCCCCGGTTTGTACTCATCACCAATGTCACCTTCAGTCAGCGTTTGGGGTGTGCTGCGGCTGTGACAGCCAAGGCGCAGTGCCCCGCTGAACAACAAAATCCAGGTGGTCCTACAGCGTGGAAGCGGCTCTGCACCTCGTAAGGCCAGTGACCTCCCCCTTCCCTCCCTAACTCCCACGGTGCAGGTTTGCTGTTGCCCAGACAGCATACCGAAAATAACAAAAAGAAAAAAAAAAAAGAAATTGAAGAAAACTCTGGAGCTCAGAGATGTGCATCCTCTCCTGAGGGCACTTTTTTCTAAACTGCCTGTGAGAGAGGGGGCATAGAGGGGAGAAGCCAGCACACCCAGTTGAAGAAATTTAAAGTGCAGTGGCTCCTTTGGACCCCGTCTATACTCTATTGTACTAGATTCCCCAATATCCCTTATGGATGCTAGGAGAGAAATGGTGGCTCCCATTCATTATGGAGAAAGATGAATGCATCGATGAATTGAAAGTGGCATTCCTCCATCCTGCAGGTACAACATCTTTTTTATACCCAAGGAACCCGGATGTTTTATGGATTCCTTCAGTAGATGTTCCGTGTAAAGTGAATTTATTAACTCCAACAGGTCAAATGTACTTCCTTTCTAACATTGGCATACTAAAAACAAATGAAGCCTTCAGCCAATTCCCACCCATCAAGTAGAACCATCCATTCAGAGCAGCAGCACCAAATGGTAATTATCTGTAGTAAACTTTCTAAATAAGTGAAATACATAAAATCACAAAACTTTTAAATATTTTAGTATTAACATAATGTGTCATTGCACATCATATATTATAAAAAGGGATAGTTTAAGGAGATGAATAAAAAATAATGAACAGGCCTAGATTGTTAAAATAATAAACAAATTAGAACGAAGAGCCTAAAGTGAAACCTCTTGTAGCAGATGATCCCATCATGATCCCAAAATAAAGCTTTGGGGATTTAGTGACGATAGCATGTACTATTTTTTTGGTTTTTAATTTACATTTTTTTTAAAGTTGGCTTTTTGAGAAAATAAAAAATTTTACAAATATTTTACATTTATCTTCACACCCAAGGCGTCAATTAGTACAACAAATTTCATTAAAATCTGAAATGGAAATCTGTCAGTTTGAAACCTGTGTTGCTTTGGTGAGGAGTAACCCACTGGCATACTTAGTCTAGTATATTCAGTGTGTAGCACCTCAAAGTACATGATCCGCAGCCCATTGCTGCAGTTTAATAGGTCCCCATTTACACATTAGAAAACCACCCTCCAGCACACATCAAATATCCGACATTGCTACAGTGCTAGATGTTAATACAATTAACATTTTATTAAAAACTCAGGCTCCATGGCTTAAGGGGTAAGCAGACTTTACAGCTAGTTTTTTACATTTGCATCTCCTAGATATTAAAATGACCCAGCACTAGTTTTCTCATAAATCATACTTAGAACGTGATATTTTCTGCTTTTTGTCAGACATCAATATGTAATAGACTAGACTAATACCCATTATATCATGAAAGTGCTTCCCACAATGCCATTCTGAACCACGAATGCACTTCCCAATGCCCACAAGAACTCATCCATTAGCTATCAGCAATGACTTCCATCTACATTAAAGACAGACACTGGTCATTAAATATGATCTCCTTATTTATTACATGGAGTAGCAACTGGTATTTTGCTGGATAATTACATTCTTATTCCAGAAACATTGTGTTTACAAGCACAAATGCAAAAATAAACCCATAAGTCTTTAAAAGAAAAAAAAAATGGCCTAATCCCAAGTGTAATAATAAGAATTTACTTACCGATAATTCTATTTCTCGTAGTCCGTAGTGGATGCTGGGAACTCCGTAAGGACCATGGGGAATAGCGGCTCCGCAGGAGACTGGGCACAAAAGTAAAGCTTTAGGACTACCTGGTGTGCACTGGCTCCTCCCCCTATGACCCTCCTCCAAGCCTCAGTTAGGATACTGTGCCCGGACGAGCGTACACAATAAGGAAGGATTTATGAATCCCGGGTAAGACTCATACCAGCCACACCAATCACACTGTACAACCTGTGATCTGAACCCAGTTAACAGCATAACAGAGGAGCCTCTGGATAGATGGCTCACAACAACAATAACCCGATTTAGTTAACAATAACTATGTACAAGTATTGCAGACAATCCGCACTTGGGATGGGCGCCCAGCATCCACTACGGACAACGAGAAATAGAATTATCGGTAAGTAAATTCTTATTTTCTCTGACGTCCTAGTGGATGCTGGGAACTCCGTAAGGACCATGGGGATTATACCAAAGCTCCCAAACGGGCGGGAGAGTGCGGATGACTCTGCAGCACCGAATGAGAGAACTCCAGGTCCTCCTCAGCCAGGGTATCAAATTTGTAGAATTTAGCAAACATGTTTGCCCCTGACCAAATAGCTGCTCGGCAAAGTTGTAAAGCCGAGACCCCTCGGGCAGCCGCCCAAGATGAGCCCACCTTCCTTGTGGAATGGGCTTTTACAGATTTTGGCTGTGGCAGGCCTGCCACAGAATGTGCAAGCTGAATTGTATTACAAATCCAATGAGCAATAGTCTGCTTAGAAGCAGGAGCACCCAGCTTGTTGGGTGCATACAGGATAAACAGCGAGTCAGATTTTCTGACTCCAGCCGTCCTGGAAACATATATTTTCAGGGCCCTGACTATGTCCAACAACTTGGAGTCCTCCAAGTCACTAGTAGCCGCAGGTACCACAATAGGTTGGTCCAGATGAAACGCTGAAACCACCTTAGGGTGAAAATGAGGACGAGTCCTCAATTCCGCCCTGTCTGAATGGAAGATCAGATAAGGGCTTTTACAGGATAAAGCCGCCAATTCTGACACGCGCCTAGCCTAGGCCAGGGCCAACAGCATGACCACTTTCCATGTGAGATATTTTAACTCCACAGATTCAAGTGGTTCAAACCATTGTGACTTTAGGAACCCCAAAACTACATTGAGATCCCAAGGTGCCACTGGAGGCACAAAAGGAGGCTGTATATTGCAGTACCCCTTTTACAAACGTCTGAACTTCAGGAACTGAAGCTAGTTCTTTCTGGAAGAAAATTCACAGGGCCGAAATTTGAACCTTAATGGACCCCAATTTTAGGCTCATAGACACTCCTGTTTGCAGGAAATGCAGGAATCGACCTAGTTGAAATTCCTCCATCGGGGCCTTACTGGCCTCGCACCATATTTTCGCCTAATGCGGTGATAATGCTTTGCGGTTACATCCTTCCTGGCTTTGATCAGGGTAGGGATGACTTCATCCGGAATGCCTTTTTCCTTCAGGATCCGGCGTTCAACCGCCCTGCCGTCAAACGCAGCCGCGGTAAGTCTTGGAATAGATAGGGTCCTTGATGGAGCAGGTCCCTTCTTAGAGGTAGAGGCCACGGGTCCTCCGTGAGCATCTCTTGAAGTTCCGGGTAACAAGTCCTTCTTGGCCAATCCGGAGCCACGAGTATAGTTCTTACTCCCCTCCGTCTTATAATTCTCAATACTTTTGGTAAGAGAGGAAGAGGAGGGAACCCATACACTGACTGGTACACCCACGGTGTTACCAGAGCGTCCACAGCTATTGCCTGAGGGTCCCATGACCTGGCGCAATACCTGTCCAATTTTTTGTTTAGGCGGGACGCCATCATGTCCACCTTTGGTTTTTCCCAACGGTTTACAATCATGTGGAAGACTTCTGCTGAGGAAGTCTGTTTCCCAGTTGTCCACTCCCGGAATGAACACTGCTGACAATGCTATCACATGATTTTCCGCCCAGCGAAAAATCCTTGCAGCTTCTCTACGTGGGCGACTGCCGTGATGTTGTCCGACTGGATCAGCACCGGCTGACCTTGAAGCAGAGGTCTTGCTTGGCTTAGGGCATTGTAAATGGCCCTTAGCTCCAAGATATTTATGTGAAGTGATGTCTCCAGGCTTGACCACAAGCCCTGGAAATTTCTTCCCTGTGTGACTGCTCCCCAGCCTCGCAGGCTGGCATCCGTGGTCACCAGGACCCAGTCCTGAATGCCGAATCTGCGCCCTCTAGAAGATGAGCACTCTGCAACCACCACAGGAGAGACACCCTTGTCTTTGGTGACAGGATTATCCGCTGATGCATCTGAAGATGCGATCCGGACCACTTTTCCAGCAGGTCCCACTGGAAAGTTCTTGCGTGGAATCTGCCGAATGGAATTGCTTCGTAGGAAGCCACCATTTTTCCCAGGACCCTTGTGCACTGCTGCACTGACACTTGGCCTGGTTTTAGGAGGTTTCTGACTAGTTCGGATAACTCCCTGGCTTTTTCCTCCTGGAGAAACACCTTTTTCTGGACTGTGTCCAGGATCATCCTTAGGAATAGAAGACGTGTCGTCGGGATCAGCTGCGATTTTGGAATATTAAGAATCCAACCGTGCTGCCGCAACACTACTTGAGATAGTGCTACCCCGACTACCAACCGTTCCCTGGATCTTGCCCTTATCCGGAGATCGTCCAAGTAAGGGATAATTAAAACTCCCTTCCTTCGAAGGAGTATCATCATTTCGGCCATTACTTTGGTAAAGACCCGGGGTGCCGTGGACAAACCAAACGGCAGCGTCTGAAACTGATAGTGACAGTTCTGTACCACAAACCTGAGGTACCCTTGGTGAGAAGGGTAAATTGGGACATGGAGATAAGCATCCTTGATGTCCAGAGACACCATATAATCCCCTTCTTCCAGGTTTGCCATCACCGCTCTGAGTGACTCCATCTTGAATTTGAACCTTTGTATGTAAGTGTTCAAGGATTTCAGATTTAAATTAGGTCTCACCGAGCCGTCCGGCTTCGGTACCACAAACAGCGTGGAATAATACCCCTTTCCCTGTTGTAGGAGGGGTACCTTGATTATCACCTGCTGGGAATACAGCTTGTGAATGGCTTCCCATACCGCCTCCCTGTCGGAGGGAGACGTCGGTAAAGCAGACTTTAGGAAAACAGCGAAGGGGAGACGTCTCGAATTCCAATTTGTACCCCTGAGATACCACCTGAAGGATCCAGGGGTCCCCTGTGAGTGAGCCCACTGCACGCTGAAATTTTTGAGACGGGCCCCCACCGTGCCTGAGTCCGCTTGTAAAGCCCCAGCGTCATGCTGAGGACTTGGCAGAAAACGGGAGAGGGCTTCTGTTCCTGGGAACTGGCTGTTTGCTGCAGCCTTTTTCCTCTCCCTCTGCCACGGGGCAGAAATGAGGAGCCTTTTGCCCGCTTGCCCTTATGGGGCCCAAAGGACTGCGCCTGATAATACGGCGTCTTCTTATGTTGAGAGGCTACCTGGGGTAAAAATGTGGATTTTCCAGCCGTTGCCGTGGCCACCAGGTCTGTTAGACCTACCCCAAATAACTCCTCCCTTTTATAAGGCGATACTTCCATATGCCTTTTGGAATCAGCATCACCTGACCACTGTCTTGTCCATAACCCTCTTCTGGCAGAAATGGACAGCGCACTTACTCTTGATGCCAGTCGGCAAATATCCCTCTGTGCATCACGCATATATAGAAATGCATCTTTTAAATGCTCTATAGTCAGTAATATACTGTCCCTATCTAGGGTATCAATATTGTCAGTCAGGGAATCCGACCAAGCCACCCCAGCACTGCACATCCAGGCTGAGGCGATTGCTGGTCGCAGTATCACACCCGTGTGAGTGTATATACATTTTAGGATATTTTACTGCTTTCTGTCAGCAGGTTCCTTAAGGGCTGCCGTATCCGGGGACGGTAGTGCCACCTGTTTAGACAAGCGTGTGAGCGCTGTATTCACCCTAGGGGGTGTTTCCCAACGTGCCCTATCCTCTGGCGGGAAGGGGTATGATGCTAATAACTTTAGGAATTAACAGTTTTTATCGGGTGAAACCCACGCATCATCACACACTTCATTTAATTCCTCAGATGCAGGAAAAACTACAGGCAGTTTTTTCTCACCCAACATAATACCCTTTTTAGTGGTACTGGTATTATCAGAAATGTGTAAAAACATTTTCCATAGCCTCAATCATGTAACGTGTGGCCCTACTGGAAGTCACATTCGTCTCTTAATCGTCGACACTGGAGTCAGTATCCGTGTCGGCGTCTGTATCTGCCATCTGCGGTAACGGGCGTTTTAGAGCCCCTGATGGCTTTTGAGACACCTGGACAGGCGCAGGCTGAGTCGCCGGCTGTCTCATGTCATCAATCTTTTGTAAAGGGATGACTCACATAATTCCTTCCATAAACTCATCCACTCAGATGTCGACTCCCTAGGGGGTGACATCTCTGTTACAGGCAATTGCTCCGCCTCCACCTCATTTTCCTCCTCATACATGTCGACACAACGTACCGACACACAGCACACACACAGGGAATGCTCTGATAGAGGACAGGACCCCACTAGCCCTTTGGGGAGACAGAGGGAGAGTATGCCAGCACACACCAGAGCGCTATATATATATATATATATATATATATATATATATATATATATATATATATATATATATATATATATATATATATATATATATATATATATATATATATATATATATATATATATATATATATATATATATATACAGGGATAACCTTATATAAGTGTTTTTCCCCTTATAGCTGCTGTATTGTTATACTGCGCCTAATTAGTGCCCCCCCTCTCTTTTTTAACCCCTTTCTGTAGTGTAGTAACTGCAGGGGAGAGCCAGGGAGCTTCACTCCAACGGAGCTGTGAGAGAAAATGGCGCCAGTGTGCTGAGGAGATAGGCTCCGCCCCCTTCTCGGCGGCCTTTTCTCCCGTTTTTCTGTGGAATCTGGCAGGGGTTAAAATTCATCCATATAGCCCTGGGGGCTATATGTGATGTATTTTCGCCAGCCAAGGTGTTTTTATTGCTGCTCAGGGCGCCCCCCCCCCTAGCGCCCTGCACCCTCAGTGACCGAAGTGTGAAGTGTGCTGAGGAGCAATGGCGCACAGGTGCAGTGCTGTGCGCTACCTTGGTGAAGACAGGATGTCTTCTGCCGCTGATTTTCCGGACCTCTTCTTGCTTCTGGCTCTGTAAGGGGGCCGGCGGCGCGGCTCTGGGACCGGACTCCGAGGCTGGGCCTGTGTTCGGTCCCTCTGGAGCTAATGGTGTCCAGTAGCCTAAGAAGCCCAATCCACTCTGCACGCAGGTGAGTTCGCTTCTTCTCCCCTTAGTCCCTCGATTCAGTGAGCCTGTTGCCAGCAGGTCTCACTGAAAATAAAAAACCTAAAACTAAACTTTCACTAAGAAGCTCAGGAGAGCCCCTAGTGTGCACCCTTCTCGGCCGGGCACAAAAATCTAACTGAGGCTTGGAGGAGGGTCATAGGGGGAGGAGCCAGTGCACACCAGGTAGTCCTAAAGCTTTACTTTTGTGCCCAGTCTCCTGCGGAGCCGCTAATCCCCATGGTCCTTACGGAGTTCCCAGCATCCACTAGGACGTCAGAGAAAATAGAAATTATATTTCTGAAATGGGAAACATACCAACATACTCCATTAATTATGTTTTTTCCTGGTTTTATCAAGATAACACAAACTGACTCATCCAATCAGCTTTAATGACACTTCGTATGCTTTCAAATTACTCTAAAGGCCAGTACACACGTTCTTAATTTCCCAGAGATGTGTGCTGAGCGATCTATCAGTGACCGTTCAGCAAACATCTCTCCCCCCACTCAGCACAGCGCGATGTGTGCTGAGCGAGGGAATGATGCGCTCATTTCACCCAGCGAGTGAAATGAACGATGTGCTAGATCAGCCGTGGCCAACGCGTGCTTCTTGAACCGCATGCGGCTCTTTCTTTATTCAAATGTGGCTCCCAACACTCAAAGTCACCTGACCACAGCAGATCCTGGAAACCGGTGCACTCCAGCACAGCAGCAGTACGGCGACTGAAAACTGATGGAGCCAGATACTGGACTGTAGTGACATACAGTATGAGGGTGGGCTGGAGAGACAAGGGGGAGCTGGCTGGAGTGACACAGAAGGATCCTGGCAGGAGAGACATAATGGGGGAGCTGACTGGAGTGATACAGGAGGGTGCTGGCAGGTGTGACACATGCGGGAGCTGGCTGGAGTGACACATGGGGTAGCTGGCTGGAGTGACACAGGAGAGTACTAACAGGAGTGACACATTCACACATGGGCTGGCTGGAGTGACACAGGAGGGTGCTGACTGGAGTGACACATGGAGGAGCTGAAGTGTATTATGTGAATATGGCTGTTTCAATATATGTTATGTGGATCTGGATTTTTTTAATTATTTTACGTGGAAGTGTCCTTTTCAATGTATTTTATGTTGGATCTGGCTTTAAAATATATTTTATGTGGATCTGGCTTTTTCATTGTATTTTATACCAGGGGTGTGGCCTAGCAGGCACAAGGCCAGACCCCATTTTTGCACACGCGCCTTCGACTTGATGTCGGCTCTTTGACGTACCTAACTAGATGTTTTGTCTCTTTGTCTCTGACTGGTTGGCCACCCCTGTGCTAGATTGTGCCTGCAAGGAGGCCAATCTAGCACCGGCGAGCATTCCTATCGCTGTGGGGCATACACACGAGAGATTCATACTTAACTTCTAAGCAATCTAGTCTGATTGCTTACATTTTAACCACTTGCCTGGCATGGTCGCATCAGATGCGACCATCCCTGCAAGTGCTTTATCGGACCTGGTCGCACAGGATGCGACCAGTCAGATAAACTATGTTAGCAGCGGCAGGGAAGGGAACCTTCACTCCGCTGCAGCTGTCAGTGGGGCCTGAAGGTCCCTCTTCCTCCCTGCACCCTCCCCCTGTGTCTGCTGTGCTGCCGATCACTGCTGATCAGTCAGCACAGCAAGATCCCCCAGCGGCTGCAGACAATAGCAGCTGCTGGTAAGGGTAAAACAACCCCTTCCCAAGCCACCCCCCGCTGTGTACCAGGCAGCTGTCTGGGTTCTGAACACTAAAGTCGCGATGTTCCCAATGTTCAGATGTTTGCGATGTTCCCGATCAATGTTTCTATGTTTGGGGAAAATATATAAAAAAAATATTTATTTTTCTAACTAAAATCATCTTGGATAGGGTTAAGTTCATGTTCTTCACCTAATTCACGCATAAACAAAAGACCATTTCGGAGCGGTTTTTGGGGATATTAAATTGTCCGTTAAATGGTTAAGAAGGGATCTCTCCGTGTGTACCCCCCTTTAAGGGGATTGTGCTGATGAACACTCCTTTAGTGGTGCTCGTAAGGGTGAGTTGCTCCAGAACAGTGGGACTCCAAAATAGGGAACCTACATAATTCTGCTCATTAGGGGGATTGGGCTCAATCTGTAACTAAAGGGAAAGAAAAAAAAAAAAAAAGGTTTTGTCCATTTTAGACCTGGGTATGCTTTTTAGTGATATAAAAAATATCTTTAAAACTATTACAGCCTTATTGTTTAGTACTACTAACATTTATCGCAGGTAGATACCTCCTCCTGATACAGAAAAAGTAGTCAATCACAAATCTCCGGTAATAAATGTTTAGATTTATAGCAGATATATATTCTTTCCCAGTATATACAGATGTGCCCTCATACAGTACATCTAGGTTCAATACGCCATGCAGTGTGAGATTCCAAGTGTGCTGACAGGTGCTGTGGAACTCTGCTAACGTTGGTGCGGCTACGATGCACAAGGAGACTGCCGATTCATTTGATATATGTGACAATTGTATACTGTGTGAAGGCAAACACAGGAAGATGGATAAATATAGCATCTAATAGACAGATGTACAGTCACACTTTTCAATAGCACGAGAGAGAGAGAGAGAGAGAGAGAGAGAGAGAGAGAGAGAGAGAGAGAGAGAGAGAGAATATATAATATATGTATATTATATGTGTGCCTATATCAACACTTTTATGACTCACCCAATGATGAAGCATGAGACTGCAGTACCAAAGAAAGCATAGGCAAGAATAGATCCAATATTTCTGAAGAAATGTCTCTGTCACAATAAAATAGGAAACAAATAAGGTGTTTTATATACACAAGACCACTGTAAATCATATGGCTCTATGAAGTGAAAACTATAATGAAACATTACTTTAATAATGCAATCACTTTAACAATACATTATGAATTTGGTTATTGTTATACAGTAATGTCACAAATGGAAAACATTTGGAAAACAAAAATAGGATTTTAATTACCTACCAGTAAATACTTTTATTGTAATCCGTAGAGGATACTGGGGTCCACATTAGTACCATGGGGTATAGACGGGTCCACTAGGAGCCTTGGGCACTTTAAGAAATCAGATGTGTGCACTGGCTTCTCCCTCTATGCCCCTCCTACCAGACTCAATCTAGAAACTATGCCAGAGGAGACAGATATATCCTGAGGAAGGATGTAACAGGTCAGTGGTGAGATTGGAACCAGCAAACACACAAAGAGGAAAGCCATGCTAACAAAACTTGAACAGGAACAGCAACAGCTGAACTAACAATAATACTTAACGAAGTAACAGTGCAGGAAACACGAAGCACTGGGCGGGCGCCCAGTATCCTCTATGGACTACAAGAAAAGGATTTACCCCAGCAGGTAATTAAAATCCTATTTTCTCTTAGGTCCTAGAGGATACTGGGGTCCACATTAGTACCATAGGGATGTACCAAAGCTCCCAAACCGGACGGGAGAGTGCTGAGGTTCCTGCAGAACTGATTGACCAAACTGAAGGTCCTCAAAGGCCAAAAGTGACGAACTTATAGAACTTAGCAAACGTGTTTGAACCCGACCAAGTAGCTGCTCGGCAGAGCTGTAAAGCAGAGATACCCCGGGCAGCCGCCCAGGAAGAACCCACCGACCTAGTAGAGTGGGCCTATACTTTAAGCCTTGCGGAAGCTAAGGCCAACAGTTTAACGATCTTCCACGTAAAAAACTTTATGTGAACTTCCTGTAAAGGCTCAAACCATTCCGATTGTAGAAACTGCAACACCACGTTGAGATCCCAAGGTGCCGTGGGAGGCACAAAAGGCGGTTGGATTTGCAGAACACCCTTCAAGAACGTCTGTACCTTAGGGAGGAAAGCCAATTGTTTCTGGGAAAAAAAATGGATAAGGCTGAAATCTGGACTTTCAAGGAGCCCAAACGTAGGCCCACATCCACATCTAACTGCAGAAAAAGGAAGAAACGGCCCAGGTGAAATTCCACTGTAGGAAACTTCCTGTTTTCACACCACGAGACGTATTTTTTTCAAATACGGTGGTAGTGTTTAGACGTTACCCCTTTCCTGGCTTGGATCAGGGTTGGAATAACCCTGTCTGGGATCCCCTTCCAGGCTAGAATTTGATGCTCAACCTCCATTCCGTCAAACGTAGCCGTGATAAGTCTTGATAGACGAACGGACCTTGTTGTAGAAGATCCTCGCAAAGAGGCAGAGGTACTCAAGGAGTATCTCCAGTAGATCCAAGTACCAGGCCCTTCTTGGCCAGTCCGGAGCAATGAGAATTGCTTGAACCTTTTCCCTTTTTAATCAATGGAAGAGGTGGAAACACGTAAACCATCTGGTAGACACACGAAGATACCAGAGCATCCACCGTCACTGCTTGTGGGTCCCTCGACCTGGAACAATAGCGTTTTAGCTCCTTTTTGAGATGAGAGGCCATCATGTCTATTTGTGGCGTCCCCCACCGACATGTCAAGGACTCGAACACCTGCGGGTGAAGTCCTCCCTCTCCTGGGTGGAGGTAGTGTCTGCTGAGGAAGTCCGCTTCCCAGTTGTCTACTGCCGGAATGAAGATTGCCAACAGCGCCACCGCGTGTCTTTCTGCCCAGAGGAGAATTCTTGTTACCTCCGACATTGCTGCTCTGCTCTTCCTTCTGCCCTGTCGGTTTATGTACGTTACTGCCATCACATTGTCCGACTGAACTTGAATGGCGTGATCTTGAAGAAGATGCGATGCCTGTAGAAGCACGTTTTATATGGCCCTTAGCACCAGAACGTTGAATGGAAGGATGGTTTCCTGACTTGACCATTTTCCTTGGAACTGTTCCCACTGGGTGACTGCCCCCCAACCTCTGAGGCTTGGGTCTGTGGTTAGCAGAATCCAATTTTGAATCTCAAACCTTCGACACTCTGTCAGGTGAGAAGTCTGGAGCCACCACAGAAGAGTAATACTGGCTTTTGGCGACCGAAGTATCCTCTGGTGCATGTGAAGATGCGATCTGGACCATTTGTCCAACAGATCCAGCTAGAAGGGCCTTGCACGAAACCTTCTGTACTGCAGAGCCTCATTAGAGGCTACCATCTTCCCCAGAAGGCGAATGCACAGATGCACCAATATCCAGGTTGGTTTTAGGAGATCCCGCACCATTGACTGGATTACCAATGCCTTTTCTAAGGGAAGGCACACCTTTGTTCCTCCGTATCCAGGATCATTCCTAGGAACGGAAGCCTCCGTGTTGGTTTCAGGTGTGATTTTGGTAGGTTCAGAATCCATCCATGATCCTGAAGTAGTTGGGTTGAGAGGGCAATGCTGTTCAACAACCTCTCCCTGGAAGGCGCTTTTAATCAGCAGGTCGTCCAGGTATGGTATGATGTTCACTCCCTGCTTGCGGAGGAGAAACATCATCTTCCATTACCTTGGTGAACACCCTCGGTGCCGTGGAGAGGCCAGATGGTAGGGCCTGAAACTGGTAGTGACAGTGCTGCATTGCAAACCGTAGATAAGCCTGATGAGGCGGCCAAATTGGAATATGAAGGTACGCATCCTTGATGTCCAGATACACCAGAAATTCCCCCTCCTCCAGATCTGAGATCACCGCTCTCAGAGACTCCATCTTGAACTTGAACACCCGTAAGTACGGGTTCAGTGACTTGAGGTTTAAAATAGGCCTTACCGAACCGTCCGGTTTCGGTACCACAAACAGTTTGGAGTAATAACTCTTGTTTTGTAATTAAAGTGGAACTGGGCCAATGACCTGAGTTTGTACCAGTTTCTGAACTGCTATCTGCAAAGTCATACCTGCTTCTGGAAAAGCTGGTAAGTCTGTGAGGTGGGAGTTCCTGAAACTCCAGTCTGTATCCCTGGGTGAGAAGGTCTTTGACCCAGGGATCCTGGCATGATGTTGCCCAAATGTGACTGAAATAATGTAACCCACCTGCCTGTCTTCCAGGCAGTGTGTTCCACCGTGATGCTGAAGGCTTTGAGGAAACAGAACCGGAGGTCTGTTCCTGAGAAACTGCAGCTGCTGGTTTTCTGGGTTTACCTTTATTGCCTTTGAAGGCTGTACAACAACCATTTTGTTTGCCTTTAAAACTTCGCTGTCCGAAAGGACTGCAGAGTTGGAGCAAAGTAGGTTTTCCTAGCTGGGGGTGCTGCGGAAGGAAGGTATGTAGACTTACCCGCCGTAGCCTTGGATATCCACGTATCCAGTACATCTCCAAAAAGGGCGTCGCCTATGAACGGTAGGCTTTCCACGCCTTTTCCGGAATCTGCATCCGCAGTCCACTGGTGCAGCCATAAGCCCCTGCGTGCAGATACCGCCATGGCAGTGGTGCGTGCGTTGAGCAAACAAGTTTCCTTTATGGCCTCCACCATAAAGTTAGCAGAGTCCTGAATATGCTGTAGGAGTAAAATGATCTCCCCCTTATGCAAGGAATTTAATTCATCAATTAGGTTACCCAACCATTTAGCAATGGCCCTAGTGATCCATGCACAAGCAATAGTGGGTCTCTGGGCCACACCAGCAGCAGTATACAAAGATTTGGGAGTGGTCTCAATCTTGCGGTCAGCCGTGTTCTTTAAGGATACAGATACGTCTACAATCGGCGGGTTTTCCAATTTCTTTCTATCCTCCAAAGGAAAGGGAAAGGATGTAATTAACCTTTCAGGGATCTGAAAATTTTTTTGTCAGGATTAGCCCAAGTTTCATCAAACAGTGCATGCAATTCCTTTGATGCAGGAAAAGTAGCTGAGGATTTCTTTTTTACATTAAAATAAGATTCCTCCTCCTTGTCAGGAATGTGCAGGACATTTCTGATAGCTTCTATCAGGGCCTGTATTCCTTGCGACAGGACAGCATCCCCCCACTGGCATCCACTTCACCCTCCCCTGGGTCTGATGCATCGTCATCAGTATCAGCTTGCATGAGCTGGGCTAGAGTACACTTTTGTGGGCAAATGGCAGGGGTCTGAGACGCTGGTATGGGAACTGAATCTCATCCATAGACTGTCTTAAGTATTGCGTCTCTTTCTCAGTATGGGCTAATTTAGTAGAAATCACCCCATTTATGGAATCTAACCATGGGGGTTCTGACCCACTAGCGTGAAAATGTGTACTGTTCTCGGTACACGGTAGCAAGTCCCCAAGGGAGGACAGACACACTGCTCTGCAGGACACACAGTCCCTGGACATGGTAATGCGAAGGGACCCACACACAGAAGGTGAAACACAGTATAACCTACACAGAGCCCGCAGGGAGACTGAGAAATAGGATCCAGCCACACCGCATCCCTGTACCAGAGTAAATTCACAGCTGGGTCGCCGCACTAAATCCTTTCAGAGGACTTAGTATACTACAACCTCCTCCCCCTTACTATGACCCCCTGGTACCGCTGAGGAGACGTTATGTCTTCTTTGAGGAGCTGCATGTCCCTGTGATGCCTGCCAGTATGAGCTGCAAAGGGAAAATGGTGCTGGTGAGCTGCTGGATCCGCTCATAGTGAAGCCTCGCCCCTGTAATGGCACACGGCGTCCCGGTCTTTTTTATACTGGCCTGAGGTTTAGAGTGCTTAATCCGAGGGTTAAACCTCTCTGTAAACTGGATGGCCAGTGTGGGTATCATTGGTGGCTCAGCATGCCCCTCACAAAGGGACACACAGCTGCTGGTCATCCTGAGCACCCGGAGCGCAGCCTGCATGTCAGCGCTGCGCTCCAACCCTCATGCCGCCATTTCTGCCGGCGACCCACTAACCGGAACGCCGGCACTGTACTCGCCACTCTTCTATCTTCAGCTCTGTTAGGGGTGGTGGCGTGCTGCGGGAGGGTACGCTTGCCGTGGTGGGGCTTGGGAATGACTCCCTCAGGAGCTCAGTGTCCTGTCAGCGGAGAAAAGGGACACTGAGCTTATAAGTCCCACGAAGCAGGCATGCTGGTGCCACCCAGCAATGCCTGTAAAACAACAAACAGAAAATAAATGTAGAAAACTTCAGGAGCTTCCCTAAGCGTGACTGGCTCCTCTGGGCACATTTTCTAAACTGAGTCTGGTAGGAGGGGCATACAGGGAGGAGCCAGTGCACACTATGGATTTCTTAAAGTGCCCAAGGTTTCTAGTGGACCCGTCTATACCCCATGGTACTAATGTGGACCCCAGTATCCTCTAGGACGCAAGAGAAAATAAAATGTTAAACGCTCCATTACTAAGGGCAATACATGACACTAGAACTCTGGCTAGGCAGCTGTGGGTTGGGTACGAAATCCCGGCAGTCACTATCCTGACCGATCCCTGTAAGTTTTTTAACCTTACCCCATCCCACCCCTCCTACAGCCTAACCCTAACACCTCCACCCCCTCACCCTAATCCTAACCCTACCCCTAGTGCTTAACAATATAGGACATTGTTGTCACTTCTCGCTTGTAGAGGGTATCCGATTCTCATTTATTATCATTTAGACTGTAAGGTCTCATGAGCAGGGCCTTTTTCCCTCATGTGCTTTTCCTTACCCCACTTAAACCATCATCGCCTCCACACTGCACAAAACTATTGGGTTCTGCCGCCCTGCTGCTTATTTTGGTACTACGACTGCTGATTCAGCAATGTTTATACACCATGTCCAGTGATGCTCTGTACTGTAAGTCGCTCTTTTGTTCTTGTTTTGTAGATACAAAGTACACAAGCTGAAGCAGTATCAGTAAGGCACATATAAATTATATTTAGATATTTGCAGTATTTATTCAGAATCACATGCAGTTACATACATATACACAAAATATAATATAATATAATATAATATAAATATATATATTTTTTTTAAATTAATTAGAGATGAGCGGGTTCGGCTCGTCGAGATCCGAACTTCACCTATTTTACATGGTTCCGAGGCAGACTCGGATCTTCCCGCCTTGCTCGGTGCGGCCGAACGTCATCATCCCGCTGTCGGATTCTCGAGATTCGTTTGCTATGTAAAGAGCCGCACGTCGCCGACATTTTCACTCGTGCATTGGAGATTGAACGGAGAGGACGTGGCTACGTTCTCTGCCTGAAAAGCTCCATATCTGTGCTCAATGTGCTGCATTTTGGTGACCAACAGTATATCGTTGTACAGTACAGTAGGCCATTGATGTAATATTACTGGCATATAATTCCACACATTAAAAAATGGAGAACAAAAATGTGGGAGGGTGAAATAGGGAAAGATCAAAATCCACTTCAACCTAGTGCTGAAGCTGCTGCCACTAGTCATGGCAGAGACGATTCAATGCCATCAACGTCGTCTGCCAAGGCCGATGCCCAATGTCATAGTAGAGAGCATGTAAAATCAAAAAAACTAAAGTTCCGTAAAATGACCCAAAAATCTAAATTAAAAAGCGTCTGAGGAGAAGCGTAAACTTGCCAATATGCCATTTACGACACGGAGTAGCAAGGAACGGCTGAGGCCCTGGCCTATGTTCATGGCTAGTGGTTCAGCTTCACATGAGGATGGAAGCACTCATCCTTCCGCTAGAAAACTGAAGAGAGTTAAGATGGCAAAAGCACAGCAAAGAATTGTGCGTTCTTCTAAATCACAAATGCCCAAGGAGAGTCCAATTGTGTCGGTTGCGATGCCTGACCTTCCCAACACTGGAAGATGTCACTGTGGAAGTACACCAGGATGAGGATATGGCTGTTGCTGGCGCTGAGGAGGAAATGGACAAGGAGGATTCTGATGGTGAGGTGGTTTGTTTAAGTCAGGCACCTGGGGAGACACCTGTCGTTCGTGGGATGAATATGGCCATTGACATGCCTGGTCAAATTACACAAAAAAAAAAAAAAAAAACACCTCTTCGGTGTGGAATTATTTTAACAGAAATGCAGACAACAGGTGTCAAGCCGTGTGTTGCCTTTGTCAAGCTGTAATAAGTAGGGGTAAGGACGTTAACCACCTAGGAACATCCTCCCTTATACGTCACCTGGAGCGCATTCATCAGAAGTCATTGACAAGTTCAAAAACTTTGGGTGACAGCGGAAGCAGTCCACTGACAACTAAATCCCTTCCTCTTGTACCCAAGCTCCTGCAAACCACACCATAAACTCCCTCAGTGTCAATTCCCTCCTTAGACAGGAATGCCAATAGTCCTGCAGGCCATGTGACTGGCAAATCTGACGAGTCCTCTCCTAACTGGGATTCCTCCGTTGGATCCTTAAGTGTAACGCCTACTGCTGCTGGGAGTCGATCATCATCCCAGAGGGGAAGTCGGAAGACCACTTGTACTACTTCTAGTAAGCAACTGCCTGTCCAACAGTTATTGCGAGGAAGATGAAATATCACAGCAGTCATCCTGCTGCAAAGCGGGTAACTCAGGCCTTGGCAGCTGTGTTGGTGTTAGACGTGTGTCCTGTATCCACAGTTAATTCACAGGGACTTAGAGAATTTCTTGAGGTAGTGTGTCTCCGGTACCAAATCCCATCTAGGTTCCACTTCTCTAGGCAGGCAATACCGAGAATGTACACAGACGTCAGAAAAAGACTCACCAGTGTCCTAAAAAATGCAATTGTACCCAATGTCCACTTAACCACGGACATGTGGAGCAGGGTAGAATCAGGACTATATGACTGACAGCCCACTGGGTAGATGTATTGCCTCCCGCAGCAACAGCAGCAGCAGCCGCGGCACCAGTAGCAGCATCTCGCAAACGCCAACTCGTTCCTAGGCAGGCTACGCTTTGTATCACCGCTTTCCATAAGAGGCACACAGCTGACAACCTCTTACGGAAACTGAGGAACATCATCGCAGATTGGCTTACCCCAATTGGACTCTCCTGGGGATTTGTGACATCAGACAACGCCACCAATATTGTGCGTGCGTTACATGTGGGCAAATTCCAGCACGTCCCATGTTTTGCACATACAATTAATTTGGTGGTGCAGAATTTTTTTAAAAATTACAGGGGCGTGCAAGAGATGCTGTCGGTGGCCCAAAGAATTGCGGGCCACTTTCGGCATTCAGCCACCACGTGCCGAAGACTGAAGCACCAGCAAACACTCCTGAACCTGCCCTGCCATCATCTGAAGCAAGAGGTGGTAACGAGGTGGAATTCAACCCTCTATATGCTTCAGAGGATGGAGGAGCAGCAAAAGGCCATTCAAGCCTATACATCTGCCTACGATATAGGCAAAGGAGGGGGAATGCACCTGACTCAAGCGCAGTGGAGAATGATTTCAACGTTGTGCAAGGTTCTGCAACCCTTTGAACTTGCCACACGTGAAGTCAGTTCAGACACTGCCAGCCTGAGTCAGGTCATTCCCCTCACCAGGCTTTTGCAGAAGCAGCTGGAGAGATTGAAGGAGGAGCTAAAACAGAGCGATTCCGCTAGGCATGTGGGACTTATGGATGGAGCCCTTAATTCGCTTAACCAGGATTCACGGGTGGTCAATCTGTTGAAATCAGAGCACTAAATTTTGGCCACCGTGCTCGATCCTAGGTTTAAAGCCTATGTTGTATCTCTCTTTCCGGCAGACACAAGTCTGCAGAGGTTCAAAGACCTGCTGGTGAGAAAATTGTCAAGTCAAGCGGAACGTGACCCATCAACAGCTCCTCCTTCACTTTCTCCCGCAACTGGGGCTGCAAGGAAAAGGCTAAGAATTCCGAGCCCACCCGCTGGCGGTGATGCAGGGCAGTCTGGAGCAAGTGCGGACATCTGGTCCGGACTGAAGGACCTGCCAACGATTACGGACATGTCGTCTACTGTCACTTCATATGATTCTGTCACCATTGAAAGAATGGTGGAGGATATGAGTGACCGCATCCAAGTAGGCACGTCAGACAGTCCGTACGTATACTGGCAGGAAAAAGAGGCAATTTGGAGGCCCTTGCACAAACTGGCTTTATTTTACCTAAGTTGCCCCCCCTCCAGTGTGTACTCCGAAAGAGTGTTTAGTGCAGTCGGTCATCTTGTCAGCGATCGGCGTACGAGGTTACTTCCACAAAATGTGGAGAAGATGATGTTCATCAAAATGAATTCTAATCAATTCCTCCGTGGAGACATTCACCAGCAATTGCCTCCAGAAAGTACACAGGGACCTGAGATGGTGGATTCCAGTGGGGACGAACTAATACTCTGTGAGGAGGGGGATGTACACAGTGAAAGGGGTGAGGAATCGGAAGATGATGATGAGGTGGACATCATGCCTCTGTAGAGCCAGTTTGAGCAAGGAGATTGATTGCTTCTTTTTTTGGTGGGGGCACAAACCAACCAGTCATTTCAGCCAGTCTTGTGGCAGACCCTGTGGCTGAAATTATGGGTTTGTTAAAGTGTGCATGTCCTGTTTATACAACATAAGGGTGGGTGGGAGGGCCCAAGGACAATTCCATCTTGCACCTCTTTTTTTATCTATCTTTGCATCATGTGATGTTTGGGGCCAATTTTTTTTTAAGTGCCATCCTGTCTGACACTGCAGTACCACTCCTAGATGGGCCAGGTGTTTGTGCTGCCCACTTGGGTCGCTTAGCTTAGTCATCCAGCGACCTCGGTGCAAATTTTAGGACTAAAAGTAATATTGTGAGGTGTTCAGAATAGACTTTAAATGAGTGGAAATAATGATTATTGAGGTTAATAATACTATAGGATCAAAATTACCCCCAAATTCTATGATTTAAGTGGTTTAAAAAAAAAAAAAAAAAAACCCGAATCAGACCAAAAATTTTCAGGGAGGTTTTGCTAAAACGCGTCCGAATCCAAAAAACGGTTGCGGAACCGAATCCAAAATAAATAAATAAATTATATATATATATATATATATATATATATATATATATATATATATATATATATATATATATATATATATATATATATATATATATATATATATATATCTATCATACACACACACACATATGTACATATATACATACACACACACACACACATATATACATACATTACATTTTACAGGTGCAGAGAAATATTGTAATGCACGGTTGTAAGATTTTTTTTTTAATGGACAATATACAAACTGTTACAGCAAAACCAAGCAATGTGTGGTGACAGTGACACCTAGTGGCAGACACTCTCTCTGCAGATATTCTTTTTAACTGGAAGATAAAATCAGGTTCACCCGTCTAGTCGAGAAATTCATATCATTTATGATCCATTCATTACTTACAATAAAATACAGTGCTACCCATTAGATGAAGCTATAAACAGCCCACCGGCAAGTGAGAGAAGTCAGCCTGACCTCTGTATTCAGGTCAGTACGCTTGACAGACCTCTCTCTATGAGTGTAGTCCGTGCCTGCAGGTCAGTTAGTAGGCAAATTCTCAGCTAAGGCTCTTAGAGATCTCTTGGTTTAAACAGGGCTCGCTTCTTTTTTCAACAGACAGCAAATTACCCCAATTCCCACAACTCTGTATATTGAGCTGTGTCACAAATGCATTGCTTTGAAAGGTATTTTATAAAGATGGAAGGAATCACAAAAAAAAACAATGAGATTTATGGTAAGAACTTACCGTTGTTAAATCTTTCTGCGAATTACACTGGGCTCCACAGGGAATGACACTGGGGTGTAGAGTAGGATCTTGATCCGAGGCACCAACAGGTTAAAAGCTTTGACCTTCTTCCCAGAATGAATAGCGCCGCCTCCTCTATAACCCCGCCTCCGTGCACAGAAGCTCAGTTTTTGTTAACCAGTCTAATGCAGTAGTAGGCAAAAGAGACGACAACTGTTAGTAGCCACATACACCACATTCTCACGACAGGAGAAAGTGTCAGCGGCTAATGCCATACCAACCCAAAGAAGCTAAGTGCGTCAGGGTGGGCGCCCAGGGTACCTCGCAGAAAGATTTAACGGTAAGTTCTTACCATAAATCTCCTTTTCAGCTGCGGGGTACACTGGGCTCCACAAGGAATGACATTGGGGATGTCCTAAAGCAGTTCCTTATGGGAGGGGACGCACTGTATTGGGCACAAGAACCCGGTGTCCAAAGGAAGCATCCTGGGAGGCGGAAGTATCGAAGGCATAGACCCTTATGAACGTGTTCACTGAGGACCACGTTGCCGCCTTGCACAATTGCTCAAGGGTCACCCAAAAAGGTCCAAAAGTCCAAGTAGAATGGGCCTTTATAGTAAAAGGAACCGGACCACCAGCCTGTACATAAGCATGTGCAATCACCATTCTAATCCATCTGGCTAGGGTCTGCTTGCGAGCAGGCCAGCCACGTTTGTGAAAACCAAATAGTACAAAGAGAATCAGACTTCCCGATAGGAGCTGTCCTCTTCACATAGATACGGAGAGCCCGTAATACATCCAAAGACCGCTCTTTGGAAGACAATTCTGGAGAGGCAAAGGCAGGAACCACAATCTCCTGATTAAGGTGGAAAGACGACACCACCTTAGGTAGGTACCCGGGACGTGTTCTAAGAACCACCCGGTCACGGTGAAAAATCAGATATGGTGACTTACAGGACAGAGCACCCAAATCAGACATCCAACTGGCGGAGGCAATAGCCAGCAGAAACAACACCTTAAGAGAAAGCCACTTAAGGTCTGCCGATTCAAGAGGCTCAAACGAAGACCTTTGCAACGCCTCCAGAACCACCGACAAGTCCAAAGGCACCACAGGCGGGACGTAAGGAGGTTGAATCCGCAACACACCCTGAGTAAATGTATGAACATCAGGTAAAGTTGCAATTTTTCTCTGGAACCAAACCGACAAGGCAGAAATATGAACCTTGATGGAGGCCAGACGAAGGCCCAAGTCCAGGACCTGTTGTAGAAAGGGCAAAAGTTTGGCCGTACTAAACTTGTAAGCGTCATGATTGTTAGATGCGCACCAAGGAAAGTAAGAATTCCAGACCCTATGATAAATCCGAGCAGAAGTCGGTTTCCGGGCCTTCAACATGGTTTGAATGACCGCCTCAGAAAATCATTTGGCCCTTAAAACGGAAACTTCAAGAGCCACGCCGCCAAAGCCAATCGGGCTAAATCCTGATATACACAAGGGCCCTGAACGTGGAGATCTGGGCACTGCGGAAGTTGAAGGGGATGCTCTATCGAGAGACCCTGAAGGTCTGAGAACCAATGCCGTCTGGGCCATGCTGGAGCGATCAGAAGTAGGATTCCTCCTTCTCGCTTGAGCTTCGTTATTACTCTGGGCAGGAGTGACACCGGAGGGAACACGTACGGCAGCCAAAAGATCCATGGAATTGCCAGTGCCGCTGCTTGAGGATCCCTTGTCCTTGCTCCGAAGACCGGAACCTTGTGATTGTGTCGAGATGCCATCAGGTCCACATCTGGAAGGCCCCACTTGTCCACGAGGAGTTGAAAAACTTCTGGATGGAAGCTCCACTCTCCGGCGTGTACATCCTGACGACTGAAAGTCCGCTTCCCAGTTTAGGACCCCCGCAATGAACACTGACGATATGGCCGGCAGATGGCATTCCGCCCACTGAAGAATTCGTGATACTTCCCTCACTGCCATGCGGCTTCGAGTGCCGCCTTGATGATTTATGTACGCCACCGTGGTGGCATTGTCCAACTGCACTTGAACAGGTCTGTTCTGTATTAGATGCTGGGCCAAGTTCAAGGAGTTGAACCACCACCCGCAATTCCAGAATGTTTATCGGGAGGAGAGAGACTCCTCCTTAGTCCACCAACCCCAAAGGGAGTGTTGCTCCAACACCGCACCCTAACCCCTCAAGACTGGCATCCGTCGTCAGAAGGACCCAGTTGGAGATCCAGAAGGGGCGACCCCTGCTCAATCGTTGGTCCTGAAGCCACCAGCTCAGTGACAGGCGGACCTCCGGAGATAATGAGATCGTATTAGACCTGATCCAGTGAGGCAGGCCGTCCCACTTGGCAAGAATCAGCCTCTGGAGAGGACGGGAATGGAATTGTGCGTACTCCACCATGTCGAAAGCAGACACCATGAGACCTAGCACTTGCATTGCCGAATGTATCGACACTTGCGGAGAAGATAGGAAGCATTGAATCCTGTCCTGAAGCTTCAGGACTTTCTCCTGAGACAAGAACAACCGCTGGTTGTGAGTGTCCAACAGCGCTCCCAGGTGCACCATGCTCTGAGCAGGGACCAGGGAGGATTTCTTCCAGTTGATGAGCCACCAGTGGGCTTGCAGGAACTGGATAGTCAAATCTAGATGACGTAGAAGAATCTCTGGAGAATTGGCCAGGATCAACAAGTCGTCCAAGTACGGTAGGATCCTGACCCCTTGACGGCGGAGTACAGCCGTTATTACGGCCATAACTTTGGTGAAGACTCGGAGCCGTGGTCAAACCAAAAGGCAACGCCCGAAAATGGTAATGGAGGTTGCCAACCGCAAACCTCAGGTACTGCTGATATGACACTGCAATGGGAATATGCAGGTAAGCATCCTGTATGTCCAGTGAGATTATAAATTCCCCAGGCGCCAAGGCTAGAACAATAGAGCGAAGTGTTTCCATACGAAACTTGGAGACCTTCACAAACTTGTTCAGGGACTTGAGATTGAGCCGGGAAGACCCATTTGGTTTCGGGACTAGGAACAGCACTGAATATAACCCCTTGCCTCTCTGAGCCAGAGGCACCTGTAACTACCACTCCTGTGTCCAGGAGGGACTTTACCACCGAATGAAGAGTCTTCGCCTTCACCTGATCCGAAGGGATGTCCGTCAGGCAAAAATCGATGAGGGGGACGATTCTTGAAGGATACAGCGTAACCTCGAGTGACGACTTCCCGTACCCAGTCATCGGAAGTGGTCTTCAACCATTCCTGGCTAAACCCTAGAAGTCGGCCCCCCACCCTGAAATCCCCCAGAGGGAGGCCCGCCCCATCATGCGGCAGGCTTGTCAGTCTTGGAAGCGGGCTGACGGGCAGCCCAGGCTCTGTTGGGTTTGGAAGTGCGAACCTGCTTTGGGTACGCCTGACCTTTTGCTTTCCCTGAAGGACGAAAGGAGCGAAAGGAAGTACTTTTAGCCTTCGGCACCGAAGGAGCAGTACTAGGAAGACATGCTGTTTTAGCAAACGCTAAGTCAGCCACTATCTTATCAAGGTTTTCTCCGAAAAGAATGTCTCCTTTGAAGGGCATTACCTCCAGGGTTTTCTTAGAGTCCATGTCCACAGACCAGGACCTTAACTAGAGAATTCGGTGAGCCAAAATGGACGTAGTAGAAGCCTTGGCCGCCAGAATACTGGCATCAGAAGCTGCCTCTTTAATGTAATGAGACGCTGTAACAATATATGATAGGCACTGTCTAGCATGATCAGAAGCATTGGAAGGCAACTCCGCCTTCAGCTCCTGAGCCCACGCTTCCACAGCTTCTGCAGCCCATGTTGCTGCAATAGTGGGCCTATGCACTGAACCGTTTAGGATGTAGATTGCCTTCAAACAGCTGCTGCAGCCCTTGAAGTCTTCAAATTCTCTTAAAAGCTTCTTTTAGGGCTGCTGGAGCAGCCCCCCTGTTAAGTTCCTGCTTACTGCAAGGCACCAACTACAAAACTGAGCTCCTGTGCACAGAGGCGGGGCTATAGAGGAGGCGGCACTGGGCATTCTGGGAACAGTCAAAGCTTTGAGCCTGTTGGTGCCTCGGATCAAGATCCTACTCTACACCCCAATGTCATTCCCTGTGGAACCCAGTAGAAAAAAAAAATCATCATCTTGTTTTAATGGCATCTGTCAAAGGTTGGGATATTTTAGTCAGCAACAGTCTGTTCTTGAAGCTAATAGAAACATAGAATTTGACGGCAGATAAGAACCACTTGGCCCATCTAGTCTGCACCTTTTTTTTTTTTATCCTTTAGGCAATCTCAACCCTTTTTGAACCTTAATTCTTTGTAAGGATATTCATATGCCTATCCCAAGCATGTTTAAATTGCTCTACAGTCTTAGCCTCTACCACCTCGAATGTGTTGGAAGCAGGAAAAACAGGGCAAGCGTAACAGATCAGAGCAACTTTGACAATAGGCAAATTGTGATGGCTAAACAAAAGGCTCAGAGCGCCTCTAAAATGGCAGGTCTTATGGGGTGTTCCTGGTATGCAGTGGTTTGTAGTCGTACCAAAAGTGGTATGAGGATTAATAATCATTTATTTCCGACCCAGCTTGATGCTCTGAAATTGAAATGGGAAATGGATATAGGCCCATTATCAACCAAGCATTGGATTCAGATTTTAGGATCTCTTCTTAGGTATACTACTCCTTGTGTTCGTTATCAGCAAATATATTTCTATATTCTACATAGAGTATATCATACACCTGTGTCTATGAAAAGGGCTGGGATTAGAGAAGATACCTTTTGCCCTCTGTGCCAAGTGGAAAATGCTGGATTTTGGCATTTATTGTGGGATTGCCCATTAGTACGCTCCTTTTGGGAGGCGGTGTGGAGAGATGTCTTGCAGACGGCTCCTTCTCTGCCTGGTTTAGTACTAGAATATGTTTGTTTGGCCTAGATATAGAGGAGACATACTTTAGTGTTATATAGGTATGTCTTGTGCCTCACTACATTGGCCAAGGTCATTATTGCGCGAGTCTGGTGTACAAATACTCCCCCGGTGATACACAAATGGAGGGCTTTGGTGGATAACGTTGTCAGGCATGAGAAACGCATGTTTACCAAACAGAATGCTTTGCATAAATTTCATGATAAATGGGGTAGATGGTGCGAGTCAGGGTAGCGAAGGGAGATGGGAGCTGCGACAGCAGAGTAACTATATATGTATGTACTTTTTACACATGGGACGCGTTGTGGTGTAGCCATCTTTAAATTTTATTTTTATATATTTTTTTTTTATTATATCTTTTTTCTATATTACTCTTGGCTTGACATATACCTTTGCAGAGTTGTGCGCGTATATACATCTATAGGTATATTGGTTTACGGTACCTTGCATCATCTATTCTGGGTCGAATGGACTAGTACTGTATATATATTTCTTCTTATACGAATTTAAACTGGAAGGTTGTTCTGGTCACTAATATATGTGGGCTACTTTTACTGAATAATCGAGTGGTGTATGACATAATGCAATTGTTAATGTTTAATATTTGTATTGTTTTGTTATTGTTTTTTTTTTTTCTCTGTATTGAAATTTTCAATAAAGAATACACAATTCAAAAAAAAAAAAAAAAAAAAAAAGAAGAAGAAGTGGCATGAGGATGGACAACCAGTGAACCAGCACGGGTGCCAAAGGCTCATTGATGCGTGAGGGGTGCAAAGACTGCAGCGTCTGGTCCGATCCCACAGAAGAGCTACTGTAGCACAAAGTGCACAAAAAGGTAATGCTGGCTGTGATAGAAAGGTGTCCGAACACACAGTGCATTGCAGCTTGTGACATATGGGGATGCATAGCCACAGACCGGTCAAAGTGCCCAAACTGACCCCAAATGCGCCACCAATGGGCGAGTGTCAGAACCAGACAAAGGAGCAAAGGAAGAAGGTGGCCTGGTCTGATTAATCACATTTTCTCTTACATCATGTGGATGGCCGGGAGAGTGTGTGCGCGCGCCATTTACCATGGGAATAGCTGGCACCAGGCTGCACTATAGAAAGAAGGCAAGCCAGCGGAGGCAGTCTGATGCTTTAGGCAATGTTCTGCTGGGAAACCTTGGATCCTGGCATTATGTTGATGTTACTTTGATACATACCACCTACCTAAACATTGTTGCAGACCAAGTAAACCCCTTCTCGGCAACGGTATTCCCTAAGGACAGTGGCCTCTTACAGAAGCATAATGTGCCCTGCCACACTACAACAATTGTTTAGAAATGGTTTGAGGAACTCGACAAAAAGTTAAAACGTGTTGACCTGGCATCCAGATTCCCCAGATCTGAATCTGATCAAGCATCTGTGGGATGCGCTGGAAAAACAAGTCCAAGCCATGGATGCCCCACCTCACTACTGACAGAACTTAAAGTATGTGCTGACGTCTTGGTGTCAAACACCACAGAACACCTTTGGTGGTCTTCTGGAGTCCATGCCTCAATGGGTCAAAACGGTTTTGGTGGCATGATTGGCACCTCCACATTATTAAGCAGGTTTTTTTTCATTATATAATGGGTGGGTATGTATATAATTACGCACACACAATCATATCCACAAATATTAATGTAGGCCTACGGGTGGGGGCTATTTATTGCTGTGGATGTGGTAGAGGCAATTCAATTATTGATTATTTAATGCTAAGTTGGTTTTTGGGGTATTATTTTAATGTAAGTTTGTGTTTTGTTGTAGTAGTACAGGCATGGTTAAGAGTTAGGGATTGTCAAAGTCGAAAAATATTGCAGTACACACATCACGTACAAACCACACACATATGGCCTCTGCACGTGTACTTGTTCTGCCGTGCGTGCACATATCCGCAATTTGCGTATGGTCGCTGCCGCGGTCCTGCGCATCAGCGCGTGGTATGGGTATTTACGGTAGAGTTTGTGAACGCATGGAGAGCTATCAAAATAAGAATTTACTTACCGATAATTCTATTTCTCATAGTCCGTAGTGGATGCTGGGGACTCCGAAAGGACCATGGGGAATAGCGGCTCCGCAGGAGACTGGGCACAAAGTAAAAGCTTTAGGACTAGCTGGTGTGCACTGGCTCCTCCCCCTATGACCCTCCTCCAAGCCTCAGTTAGGATACTGTGCCCGGACGAGCGTACACAATAAGGAAGGATTTTGAATCCCGGGTAAGACTCATACCAGCCACACCAATCACACCGTACAACTTGTGATCTGAACCCAGTTAACAGCATGATAACAGAAGGAGCCTCTGAAAAGATGGCTCACAACAACAATAACCCGATTTTTGTAACAATAACTATGTACAAGTAATGCAGACAATCCGCACTTAAGATGGGCGCCCAGCATCCACTACGGACTATGAGAAATAGAATTATCGGTAAGTAAATTCTTATTTTCTCTAACGTCCTAGTGGATGCTGGGGACTCCCAAAGGACCATGGGGATTATACCAAAGCTCCCAAACGGGCGGGAGAGTGCGGATGACTCTGCAGCACCGAATGAGAGAACTCCAGGTCCTCCTCAGCCAGGGTATCAAATTTGTAGAATTTAGCAAACGTGTTTGCCCCTGACCAAGTAGCTGCTCGGCAAAGTTGTAAAGCCGAGACCCCTCGGGCAGCCGCCCAAGATGAGCCCACTTTCCGTGTGGAATGGGCTTTTACAGATTTTGGCTGTGGCAGGCCTGCCACAGAATGTGCAAGCTGAATTGTACTACAAATCCAACGAGCAATCGTCTGCTTAGAAGCAGGAGCACCCAGCTTGCTGGGTGCATACAGGATAAACAGCGAATCAGATTTTCTGACTCCAGCCGTCCTGGAAACATATTTTCAGGGCCCTGACTACGTCCAGCAACTTGGAATCCTCCAAGTCCCTAGTAGCCGCAGGCACCACAATAGGCTGGTTTAAGTGAAATGCTGAAACCACCTTAGGAAGAAATTGAGGACGAGTCCTCAATTCTGCCCTGTCCGTATGAAAAATTAGGTAAGGGCTTTTATAGGATAAAGCCGCCAATTCTGAGACACGCCTGGCTGAAGCCAGGGCTAACAGCATTACCACTTTCCATGTGAGATATTTTAAGTCCACAGTGGTGAGTGGTTCAAACCAATGTGATTTTAGGAATCCCAAAACTACATTGAGATCCCAAGGTGCCACTGGAGGCACAAAAGGAGGCTGTATATGCAGTACTCCCTTGACAAACGTCTGAACTTCAGGAACAGAAGCCAGTTCTTTTTGGAAGAATATTGACAGGGCCGAAATTTGAACCTTAATGGACCCTAATTTGAGGCCCATAGACAGTCCTGTTTGCAGGAAATGCAGGAAACGACCCAGTTGAAATTCCTCTGTAGGGGCCTTCCTGGCCTCACACCACGCAACATATTTACGCCAAATACGGTGATAATGTTGTATGGTTACATCCTTCCTGGCTTTGATCAGGGTAGGGATGACTTCATCCGGAATGCCTTTTTCCTTCAGGATCCGGCGTTCAACCGCCATGCCGTCAAACGCAGCCGCGGTAAGTCTTGGAACAGACATGGTCCCTGCTGGAGCAGGTCCTTTCTTAGAGGTAGAGGCCACGGGTCTTCCGTGAGCATCTCTTGAATTTCCGGGTACCAAGTCCTTCTTGGCCAATCCGGAGCCACGAGTATAGTCTTTACTCCTCTCCTTCTTATGATTCTCAGTACTTTTGTATTGAGAGGAAGAGGAGGGAACACATACACTGACTGGTACACCCACGGTGTTACCAGAGCGTCCACAGCTATTGCCTGAGGGTCCCTTGACCTGGCGCAATATCTGTCCAGTTTTTTGTTGAGGCGGGACGCCATCATGTCCACCTTTGGTTTTTCCCAACGGTTCACAATCATGTGGAAGACTTCTGGGTGAAGTCCCCACTCCCCCGGGTGAAGATCGTGTCTGCTGAGGAAGTCTGCTTCCCAGTTGTCCACTCCCGGAATGAACACTGCTGACAGTGCTATCACATGATTCTCCGCCCAGCGAAGAATCCTTGCCACTTCCATCATTGCCCTCCTGCTTCTTGTGCCGCCCTGTCTGTTTACGTGGGCGACTGCCGTGATGTTGTCCGACTGGATCAACACCGGCTGACCCTGAAGCAGAGGTCTTGCCTGACTTAGGGCATTGTAAATGGCCCTTAGTTCCAGGATATTTATGTGAAGTGACGTTTCCATGCTTGACCACAAGCCCTGGAAATTTCTTCCCTGTGTGACTGCTCCCCAGCCTCTCAGGCTGGCATCCGTGGTCACCAGGACCCAATCCTGAATGCCGAATTTGCGGCCCTCTAGGAGATGAGCACTGTGTAACCACCACAGGAGAGACACCCTTGTCCTTGGAGACAGGGTTATCCGCTGATGCATTTGAAGATGCGATCCGGACCATTTGTCCAGCAGATCCCACTGAAAAGTTCTTGCGTGGAATCTGCCGAATGGAATCGCTTCGTAAGAAGCCACCATCTTTCCCAGGACCCTTGTGCATTGATGTACTGACACTTGGCCTGGTCTTAGGAGGTTCCTGACTAGGTCGGATAACTCCTTGGCTTTCTCCTCCGGGAGAAACACCTTTTTCTGTACTGTGTCCAGAATCATCCCTAGGAACAGCAGACGTGTTGTCGGAATCAGCTGCGATTTTGGAATATTTAGAATCCATCCGTGCTGTCGTAGTACTACTTGAGATAGTGCTACTCCGACCTCTAACTGTTCTCTGGACCTTGCCCTTATCAGGAGATCGTCCAAGTAAGGGATAATTAAGACGCCTTTTCTTCGAAGAAGAATCATCATTTCGGCCATTACCTTGGTAAAGACCCGGGGTGCCGTGGACAATCCAAACGGCAGCGTCTGAAACTGATAGTGACAGTTCTGTACCACAAACCTGAGGTACCCTTGGTGAGAAGGGCAAATTGGGACATGGAGGTAAGCATCCTTGATGTCCAGAGACACCATATAGTCCCCTTCTTCCAGGTTCGCTATCACTGCTCTGAGTGACTCCATCTTGAACTTGAACCTTTTTATGTAAGTGTTCAAGGATTTCAGATTTAAAATGGGTCTCACCGAGCCATCCGGCTTCGGTACCACAAACAGCGTGGAATAATACCCCTTTCCGTGTTGTAGGAGGGGTACCTTGATTATCACCTGCTGGGAATACAGCTTGTGAATGGCTTCCAATACCGCCTCCCTGTCGGGGGGAAGACGTTGGTAAAGCAGACTTCAGGAACCGGCGAGGGGGAGACGTCTCGAATTCCAATTTGTACCCCTGAGATACTACCTGCAGGATCCAGGGGTCCACTTGCGAGTGTGCCCACTGCGCGCTGAAATTCTTGAGACGGGCCCCCACCGTGCCTGAGTCCGCTTGTAAGGCCCCAGCGTCATGCTGAGGACTTGGCAGAAGCGGGGGAGGGCTTCTGTTCGTGGGAAGAGGCTGTTTGCTGCAGTCTTTTTCCCCTTCCTCTGCCCCGGGGCAGATATGAGTGGCCTTTTGCCCGCTTGCCCTTATGGGGACGAAAGGACTGAGCCTGAAAAGACGGTATCTTTTTCTGCTGCGAGGTGACTTGGGGTAAAAAGGTGGATTTTCCAGCCGTTGCCACCAGGTCCGATAGACCGACCCCAAATAACTGCTCCCCTTTATACGACAATACTTCCATATGCCGTTTGGAATCCGCATCCCCTGACCACTGTCGCGTCCATAATCCTCTTCTGGCAGAAATGGACATCGCACTTACTCTTGATGCCAGAGTGCAAATATCCCTCTGTGCATCTCGCATATATAGAAATGCATCCTTTAAATGCTCTATAGTCAATAATATATTGTCCCTGTCCAGGGTATCAATATTTTCAGTCAGGGAATCCGACCAAGCCACCCCAGCACTGCACATCCAGGCTGAGGCTATTGCTGGTCGCAGTATAATACCAGTATGTGTGTATATACTTTTAAGGATATTTTCCAGCTTCCTATCAGCTGGTTCCTTGAGGGCGGCCGTATCAGGGGACGGTAACGCCACTTGTTTTGATAAGCGTGTGAGCGCCTTATCTACCCTAGGGGGTGTTTCCCAACGCGCCCTAACCTCTGGCGGGAAAGGGTATAATGCCAATAATTTTTTAGAAATTAGCAGTTTTTTATCGGGGGAAACCCACGCTTCATCACACACCTCATTTAATTCATCTGATTCAGGAAAAACTACGGGTAGTTTTTTCACACCCCACATAATACCCTTTTTTGTGGTACTTGTAGTATCAGAAATGTTCAAAACCTCCTTCATTGCCGTGATCATGTAACGTGTGGCCCTACTGGAAAATACGTTTGTTTCCTCACCGTCGACACTGGAGTCAGTGTCCGTGTCAGTGTCTGTATCGACCTGAGGTAACGGGCGTTTTATAGCCCCTGACGGTGTTTGAGACGCCTGTACAGGTATTAACTGATTTGCCGGCTGTCTCATGTCGTCAACAGTCTTTTGTAAAGTGCCGACACTATCACGTAATTCTTTCCATAAGACCATCCAGTCAGGTGTCGACTCCCTAGGGGGTGACATCACTAACAGGCAATTGCTCCGCCTCCACACCATTTTCCTCCTCATACATGTCGACACAGCGTACCGACACACAGCACACACACAGGGAATGCTCTGATAGAGGACAGGACCCCACTAGCCCTTTGGGGAGACAGAGGGAGAGTTTGCCAGCACACACCAGAGCGCTATATATATATATATATATATATATATATATATATATATATATATATATAGGGATAACCTTATATAAGTGTTTTTCCCTAATATAGCTGCTGTATATATTAATATGCCAATTTAGTGCCCCCCCTCTCTTGTTTTACCCTGTTTCTGTTGTGCAGGACTGCAGGGGAGAGTCAGGGAGCCTTCCTCCAACGGAGCTGTGAGGAAAAAATGGCGCTTGTGTGCTGAGGAGATAGGCTCCGCCCCTTTTTCGGCGGCCTTTCTCCCGCTTTTTTGTGGAAAACTGGCAGGGGTTAAATACATCCATATAGCCCAGGAGCTATATGTGATGTATTTTTAGCCATTTAAGGTATTTTCATTGCGTCCCAGGGCGCCCCCCCCCAGCGCCCTGCACCCTCAGTGACCGGAGTGTGAAGTGTGCTGAGAGCAATGGCGCACAGCTGCAGTGCTGTGCGCTACCTTATTGAAGACAGGACGTCTTCTGCCGACGATTTTCCGGACCTCTTCACTCTTCTGGCTCTGTAACGGGGCCGGCGGCGCGGCTCCGGGACCCATCCATGGCTGGGCCTGTGATCGTCCCTCTGGAGCTAATGTCCAGTAGCCTAAGAAGCCCAATCCACTCTGCACGCAGGTGAGTTTGCTTCTTCTCCCCTTAGTCCCTCGGTGCAGTGAGCCTGTTGCCAGCAGGTCTCACTGAAAATAAAAAAAACCTATTTAAACTTTTACTCTAAGCAGCTCAGGAGAGCCACCTAGATTGCACCCTTCTCGTTCGGGCACAAAATCTTAACTGAGGCTTGGAGGAGGGTCATAGGGGGAGGAGCCAGTGCACACCAGCTAGTCCTAAAGCCTTTACTTTGTGCCCAGTCTCCTGCGGAGCCGCTATTCCCCATGGTCCTTTCGGAGTCCCCAGCATCCACTAGGACGTTAGAGAAAACACATTACATATTTAATCCAAATAGTGCACAATGTACACAGTCCCCCTGCACCACATATGAAATAAACAGTTTAAATGGTTTCAGAACAAAGGGATTCGCCTTTACAGAATAGGAGGGGACAGAACAAGGTCATAAGGTGGTGTTCGGTATCCAGCTGTAGGGTATTTTAAGGGTATCATTCCGGTGTTGGTTTGAGGAAGATCGCATGTTCCAGCGGATAGTTATGTGCAGAATATAGATATAAACTGTATTTACTGTACATTATGTATGCTGCGGGAATCCAGAGGAGACCACCCACAAGAACAGTTGAGAAAGACATCGCCTACCTATTCAAACCGACCTATGACCTCTCCTGTACTGTAAAAGTGCATTCCTGTGTCCAATGGTCAAAGGGATTACAGTATCTATTGTATTGCTTTTGGAAGAAGTGTATAAAGAGAGCCTGCTTCTGGCCTGGTGAGACACAAGACTCACAAAGTTATCTATTTGATGACCGAGGACCGGGCCGGGAAGCGCAAGCGAATCTACTCAAGTATGTACCATTGAATGTAGCCATTTACTCTGTTATATTGTATTGTATTTGTATTGTAACCCCCTTTCAGCAATAATCCACTGTGGTGTCGGAACCCAGCGGTTAAAATCACAATTTGTGTCGTGTTTTCATTGCCCTGCTAAGGTTTAAAGTGTTTTATCATTGCATTGCATTACTGTAAAGGTTTAAAGTGCATCTCTGGGTGTGTGCGCGCTGTGTGTACTTTGTACCCCCAGCGCGGTGTTTGTACGCTAAGTCCGTACAGTGATACGGGACTCCGTACGCAAACAGTGTATAAAGTACGTAGCGTGTACGTGTAGCGTGTACTAAGTTTAGCGGCCGCAGCGGCTCCATGATAAAGTGTATTCTAAGTGTGTATAAGGTATAGCTTTCTTTCCTGTAAGATAATCGACATTATCAGGATCTATTCTCAGAGCAGTGAAAATCCCTTTATCAGTGATAACATGGTTTTTCACTGCTTCCTCCTATTCACATAAGGGGTTACCCCCACACTGAGCTTAGCCTGCCCCCGACTGCTTGCTAAGCCCCGCCACCCAGGTTTTATTGGCTTGCGGACTAGACAGCGGTGGCCATCAAGTGATGTAAACCATCGATTGCTCACAGCAATGGCACCAATGATGGCAACCATCAATGGGCAGCTCACCGATGGCCATCCCTAGTGTGTACCCAGCTTAACTGTTCAATTGCTAATGGCCTTATGATGGTCCCAGTCAAGGATTCATTTTATAAAGTTGGCAGCTTTGGCACAAATGAAAGAAAAAAAAAAAAAAAAAAGTCAAATTTTTAGGGCCCCTAGAAGAAAATCTTAAAAACAATTGCTGTGCCGCGATTGGCCAAATGGTTCTTCTATACCATCAATTTATAGGTTTCTATTTACACTCACCGTCAACTCCTATATGTAAATCATTTACTGTACTGTAGCTCTTGCTTTATGTAACAGTGTTTAAGGAATGGTGTAATAATTTAGTACTGCCAATATCACTTCTGCTGAATTATATTATCTTACCTTTTTTAAGCTGTATCCTGCATGGAAAATAATAGGTGGCAATAAAATGTTGAAGAAGACTTCTGGGTCAAAGGTTACCTGTAGCAAAGAACACAGTATGAGAGCAAAGCCTGGGGCATGATATTCACACAGTATGCAAAACACATTGCACTCACACTCTTGGTGTCTGGTAACAAAAGGTGTTTTTTCTTGACAAACCAGTTTGCAGTTTTAAAAGAACACAAACCTTAAATACGGGTAGGTGAATGCTACTAAGTAAACAATAAATTATATTTGCAGATATTTTAGACTGCTAGCAATTCTTTAGCATGGCTTGCAGTATTGGTGCTCTGTGTATGTCATAGGCAGGTATTCAAATACGCATCATCGCCATTGCTCTGATCTGTTCGTCTATGCTTACAGAAGGGTGTTATAAGACTCAAATAAAGAGGTAGAGGGTGATTTCACATTGCATATGCTGGTTTTGTGCCCATAACCAGTAATACAGACACATGCAGTAATTTCATTAAATATGATGTCATTTTGTAAAGTCTCTGTAAATAGAAGGATTACTGCTTGTGTTGAAAATATACAAAATTGTGACAATGTGTACTGGAGAGGCAGCATGATATTTATGGGCCCTACTCACTTGGCGATGTGCCGCCGAGGTGCCCGACGGCCGATACGGCCGACGAGCGACCCGGCGGCGGGGGGGCAGTGACGGGGGGAGTGAAGTTTCTTCACTCCCCCCGTCACCCGGCTGCATTGAAGTGCAGGCAAATATGGACGAGATCGTCCATATTGGCCTGCATGCACAGCCGACGGGAGACCAGCGATGAACGAGCGCGGGGACGCGCATCGTTCATCGCTTAAGTCTCCACACTGAAAGATATGAACGAGTTCTCGTTCATTTATGAACGAGATCGTTCATATCTTTCAGAATATCGCCAAGTGTGTAGGGCCCATAAGTCAGTGTACAAGGCTATATTTATTGTAAGTTACTGTAAATAAGCTTATTATGTGGCACACAAGTAATTCATGTGCATGCCTGGTGTATGGACAATAAATGTGTAAACGGATTAAAAGATAAAACTCAAGGAGAACAGCATGTACTAACTGCCATAAAATAAACGCACATAACTACTCTGCAAGTAACCAGTATAACTGTACAGCACACACAATCCTCCACAACAGTGTTAGATCACATCACATCAGCCTCATGGGCAAGGCAGGAAAAATGCAATACTAGCCTCAAAGGCAAGCCTGAGCTGTGCAATGAAGCCTAACAATGCCTCAAACAATGATAAAAGAACTCGAAAACGAAGACTCAAAAAAATAAAAAATAAAATCACAGTTGATCATTGAAGATAATCAATGCAGATAATGTAATTTATGTGGCAGATATATCCTGTAGCCATCTATAATCCATATTAAGCACAAGTCATGTTTTATACTAAAAAGCATAGATCTTCCAGTGATTACAGAGCGTAAGCTACCAAGCAGGGCCATACAAATTACACAAATCAGCATTTATTGAGACAACGCATTACTTACTATTTTAGTAATACATGGTGTGGCTGGGGCATTTAGATTGTCTTTTTGGGGTCACGTTCCCGTATGTTGCCATGATAAGGGTATTAATACATTCTGCTCTAACAGATGTATACTAAATGGCAAACATACGTTGGTATGCCGGCGGCCGGGCTCCGGGCAACCAGCATACCGGCGCCAGGAGCCCGACCGCCGGCGTACCAGCAGCGTGGTAAGCACAAATGAGCCCCTTGCGGGCACGGTGGCGCGCCACGCTATTTTATTCTCCCTCCAGGGGGGTCGTAGACCCCCACGAGGGTGAAAAAAAAAAAAAAAAAAAGTGTCGGTATGCCGGCTGTCGGGATTCCGGCGCCGGTATACTCTGCGCCGGGATCCCGACAGTCGGCATACTGAGGACCACCCTTTTCCAAGGACTAAAGATACAGTGAGGGAGGTGCATCTGTGGTCTCTTGAAGGAATGCATCTCCAATAGATTTCCTTAGAAATTGTGAGATTCAGTTCTGTTTTGTGGTGACACAAAAAGGTGAGCAAATTAATTTAATTAAATAAAAGTGAGGGAGGGGTCAGTGAATGTGGAGCATCTTTTGAAACCTGCAATATTTACATATTGTTTTGAGTTGGAGTGTATTTTGCTATGTGCTATAGGGCCCGATTCACAGTAGTACGCAAACCATCAGAGTTCCACCATCAGGTGAACAGTGCATGTGACTACCTTTACAATTAATTTGTACTGTAAATGGCCCATATGTTGTATTACACCTTCAGTGTAGACCTGGGACTATATAATGCAGACGATGGTTTAGAATGCCATTATGCTCTGTACATGGTAATTCTTGTTACTCCACACTAGCAAAGTAGTCTTACTAAATAAAGACTGAATATACAACGTCACAGAGTAGGTTTGCACATTGGAAACAGATGGTGACAAATTACTGCAGTTTTCAGCTGCGACTGTTTCTAGTCAATACCACGTCTCTGAGATGATTTATAGGACTAGAGATTCGATAAATATAAATTACTGAATTGCTACGAAAATATAACACTGGCTACAGTAGGTTGCTAGATTTAAAAAAAAAAAAAAAAAAAAAGTGAGGGGCATAACTACTGTATGTACTATTTGGGCAGAAAATGGGGACCCAAAGATTGACCATATATTCATTGCCATTTTATTGTACACCGACGTATTAATTATTTACTTCATATTTTCAGTATTTTGCTAGATGAGGCATGAGGAGGAGTCTGATGCCTCATAAGGGACATGTGGATGAGCCTATGTACTGCTCTTGCAATCTGCTGCTTTTGGGCATTTATTTGATCATGGTGGCTGTGTCTAAGTACTTTGGATTTATTTTTGCCCAGTGTGTATGCCCTTTGTTTGCTTTGTTTCTGTTCATTCCTGTCTATTAAGCCAAGTCTGACCTTATTTCCTGTGTTTTGCAAATGTTTTCGGAGCATTCTTATCTTCTTTTTACTCCTTTAAGCTTTACCTGGCTTAATACCCCTCCATGTGTTTCATTATTTCTATTAATGAGTATTTTAATTACAAAATATTTGGTGTGCGGCCCTTGACCGTTTGCTAAAACTCATTCAGTGGCCCTACACTTGAAATTGCCCACACCTGATAAAGCTTAATACATTTGGGCCATAACAAACGATAAAGTGGAGACAGATAAAGCGTGGTAAATGACCAGCCAATCAGCTTCCTAACTGCCATGTCACAGGCTGTGTTTGAAGAATGAAAGTTAGGAGCTGATTGGCTGGTCATTTATCACTCTTTACCCGTCTCCACTTTATCACTTGTTAAAGCTTAACCACTTACCAGACGATTTATTTCGACGAAAACCACTCCGAAACAGTCAGGTTTTTTTATGAGTGAATTAGGTGAAGAATATGAATTTAACCCTATCCCAAATGATTTTAGTTAAAGGAAAAAATATATAATTTTTATTTATTTAATAAAAATAAAATAAATCAAAAAAATTCAAACATCGATCGGGAACATTGCGGCTTTCATTTTGAAAGCCGGGACAGCCTGCAGGTATACTTTATTTGAAGTATCACGGGTGTTTATTAAGGAATCACCATGAAATTTGGACCCCTAAAAGGTAACTTACTCCTGAATCCAAAAAGCCAAACCAAATCACTTTATCTGTCTTTTGTTTCGAGTTACGGTAAAAAAATGCAAGTTTTTCTAAAAGACTTAAAAACGCTAGGTTCAATCAACATTAGACATCCCAATTTTTTTCATGTGGTTAACAAAAAGGTATACATCACTACCACACAAAAAAAAAAAAAAAAAAATCAGCATGGTACTCTGTTTCACAGTGGGTGAAAAAAAAAACCCCATGAAGTTGACATTTAATTACTGTTGTACCGCATACATAATTAACACAAGAAACCATGACATTTTAAAACTTAAACATAACTTGAGTCCGTAACTTATTTAATGTCACAGAATACACGGTAAAACAAAGGTAACACATCAGGTACAACAGTTTTACGAAGATGATGAACATTCTCGGATGTGCCCTGGAAAGTAAGTCTGGTTCTGTAACGGTTCCAGGAGGAAAAAGAGAATTCAAACAGAAAGGCTACTCCTAGTAAACTTGAAAGAGCTTTAACTTGCTTTCAAATACCGTTTTCCAGACATTCAAGTTGGACTGTCTAAGGTTTGTTCTTTACGAACTACATGGTGTGTTAGTTAGCGTTGCTGCAAGAGGTATGCATTCTGTGTGTGTTTGTGAAACTCTCCAAAATTTAAAAAATTATTGGTTGCTGCTCTACCACTAAAGATGGACTACAAAGACCTAACTGAAATCCTTGTTCTTCAGTCTCAAAAACTTGTATGCTTCATCAATGTGATAAATTCCCAGGTCTGGAAGCACTTCAGAAAATAGCTAAAAACCCTATTCATAGTGACATGGATGAGGACAAAATTGTTTATAAGCAGTGGGTCCACACTAACCAAAGTAAATTGGTTACAATCACTAGTACCGTGGAACAATTCCGTAAAGTTATTGGTAGTGCTGTTGATGATGCAACAGCCCTTCTGTGTACAGCAAAGTCGCAGGATGAATACCTACGCCAGTTGAAGGAAACCATTCGACCAGAAATAGAAGCAATGCGTTACTAGATTTTGCTGAAAATTATTTATGTGTGTGTCCGGATGCAATTCCGGATTCCACTGGGACACTTCACAAGCAACACCCATTTGCTGTATACAGATAGAGCCACACTCATGTCGCGATACGTGCGCACGGCATACGCATTGCGGAATAGTGCGAATGCGCTGTACTGCGACTGATCACAGCCGGCAATCGCTCCATAGGCTTTCCTTGACGTGCATACGCATGCATTTACAGGCACACTTGCCGCGAGGCAACGATTAGCATGGCTACATCTGTTTTTTAGGCAAAATGATTGTGTGACCCTTTAAACTGTGTGAGTTTGTGTTATAAGTGATACCTGTAACCATGTAGCCATAACTGTGCATGCCTTCATTACGGTAGTTATGAAACACTTAGCGGAAATATTACTAAAATTGGAGTATGTTAACTACTTTTAGTGATGGTGCTAGTAAATGTCTCATCACATCTTGACACCTTTGGACCTGGATAGCTGGGCTGAAAAGATACATGGCATACAGTTTTTCTAAGTGTCACAAAATGAAGCATAAGACTGCAAAACCAAGCTGCATAGCCGTCTAGAAACAGCAAAGACTGTGGTAGGAACACTTGCTCATCAGCAATTTCGGCCTATTAGATATGATGAACTACATATTCTGATCATCAGACAACATGAATACAGCAGGAAGCACAGTTTGGCGGGTAACCAATTACAGGTGAAAATACTTCGGGCGATTTTATCACACGTTTCACTCTTTGTTTTTGAGAGGTACTGAATTTTTTTTTTATTTTTTTTTTTAGGCGACCAAATTGGATAGCCTGAAAAAAAAAAACAAAAAAAAAAACCACACACACACACACACACACACACACACACACACACACACACACACACACCACAATTCAGTGAAACCTGTGTGTTTTTGGGAGAAACAGCCCTGTTTCTGTGGATTTGGTTTCACTTGCCTACGGCAGGTGAAACAAAATACTTGATAAGCCGGGGCGAGCCATGGCTTTACGGGGCTAATTGAATAGCCCCCCGGTGGTACAATTAGCTGTGTTAATTTACCGTGGCTAATTGCATAACAACTTTAGTTTCACTATGACCAGTCTCAAAAAATTTAGACAAAAATAAGATTTTACTTACCGGTAAATCTATTTCTCGTAGTCCGTAGTGGATGCTGGGGACTCCGTAAGGACCATGGGGAATAGACGGGCTCCGCAGGAGACATGGGCACTTTAAGAAAGAATTTAGATTCTGGTGTGCTCTGGCTCCTCCCTCTATGACCCTCCTCCAGACCTCCGTTAGAGAAACTGTGCAGGGAAGAGCTGACAGTACAAGGAAAAGATTTTGGTAATCCAGGGCAAGATACATACCAGCCACACCGTATAACTTGTGATAACATTACCCAGTTAACAGTATGAACAACAACAGAGCATCAGATCAACCCTGATGCAACTATAATATAACCCTTATTGAAGCAATAACTATATACAAGCATTGCAGAAGTAGTCCGCACTTGGGACGGGCACCCAGCATCCACTACGGACTACGAGAAATAGATTTACCGGTAAGTAAAATCTTATTTTCTCTAACGTCCTAGTGGATGCTGGGGACTCCGTAAGGACCATGGGGATTATACCAAAGCTCCCAAACGGGCGGGAGAGTGCGGATGACTCTGCAGCACCGAATGAGCAAACACAAGGTCCTCCTCAGCCAGGGTATCAAACTTGTAGAACTTTGCAAAGGTGTTTGAACCTGACCAAGTAGCCGCTCGGCAAAGCTGTAATGCCAAGACCCCTCGGGCAGCCGCCCAAGAAGAGCCCACCTTCCTTGTGGAATGGGCCTTAACTGATTTAGGCAGCGGCAATCCAGCCGCAGAATGAGCCTGCTGAATCGTGTTACAGATCCAGCGAGCAATAGTTTGCTTTGAAGCAGGCGCCCCAAGCTTGTTGGAAGCATACAGGATAAACAAAGATTCTGTTTCCCGGACCCTAGCCGTTCTGGCTACATAAACCTTCAAAGCCCTGACCACATCCAGTAACTCGGAATCCTCCAAGTCATTAGTAGCCACAGGCACCACAATAGGTTGGTTTATATGAAAGGATGAAACTACTTTTGGCAGAAATTGTGGACGGGTCCGCAATTCTGCTCTATCCGCGTAGAAAACCAGATAAGGGCTTTGATGCGACAAAGCCGCCAATTCTGCCACACGCCTAGCCGAAGCCAAGGCAAGTAGCATGACCACCTTCCAGGTGAGATATTTCAATTCCACCGTCTTGAGTGGTTCAAACCAGTGTGATTTCAGGAAACTCAACACCACGTTAAGATCCCAAGGTGCCACTGGAGGAACAAAAGGGGGATGAATATGCAGCACTCCCTTTACAAACGTCTGAACTTCAGGCAGAGAAGCCAGTTCTTTTTGAAAGAAAATGGATAGGGCCGAAATCTGGACCTTAATTGAATCAATTTTAGGCCCAAAGTCACTCCCGACTGTAGGAAGTGAAGGAAACGGCCCAGCTGGAATTCCTCTGTAGGGGCATTCCTGGCCTCACACCAAGCAACATATTTTTGCCATATACGGTGATAATGTTGAGCCGTCACGTCCTTCCTAGCCTTTATCAGCGTAGGAAAGACCTCATCCGGAATGCCTTTTTCTGCTAGGATCCGGCGTTCAACCGCCATGCCGTCAAACGCAGCCGCGGTAAGTCTTGGAACAGACAGGGCCCCTGTTGCAACAAGTCCTGTCTTAGAGGCAGAGGCCACGGGTCCTCTGAGCATTTCTTGCAGATCTGGATACCAAGTCCTTCTTGACCAATCCGGAACAATGAGTCTTGTTCTCATTCCTCTTTTTCTTATGATTCTCAGCACCTTGGGTATGAGAGGAAGAGGAGGAAATACATAGACCGACTGGAACACCCACGGCGTCACCAGTGCGTCCACAGCTATCGCCTGAGGGTCTCTTGACCTGGCGCAATACTTCTGTAGCTTTTTGTTGAGGCGGGATGCCATCATGTCCACCTGTGGCAGCTCCCACCGACTTGCAACCTGCGAAGACTTACGTGATTCTCCGCCCAGCGAAGAATTCTGGTGGCTTCTACCATCGCCACCCTGCTCCTTGTGCCGTCTCGGCGGTTTACATGAGCCACTGCGGTGATGTTGTCTGACTGAATCAGAACCGGGTGGTCGCGAAGTAGGGACTCCGCTTGGCGTAGGGCGTTGTATATGGTCCTTAGTTCCAGGATGTTGATGTGGAGGCAAGTCTCCTGACTTGACCACAGACCTTGGAAATTTCTTCCCTGTGTGACTGCCCCCTACCCTCGGAGGCTTGCATCCGTGGTCACCAGGACCCAGTCCTGAATGCAGAATCTGCGGCCCTCGAGGAGGTGAGCACTCTGCAGCCACCACAGGAGAGACACCCTGGCCCTGGGGGATAGGGAGATTAACCGATGCATCTGAAGATGTGATCCGGACCATTTGTCCAGTAGATCCCATTGAAAGGTCCTCGCATGGAACCTGCCGAAGGGAATGGCCTCGTATGATGCCACCATCTTTCCCAGGACTCGCGTGCAGTGATGCACAGACACCTGTTTTGGTTTCAATAGGTTTCTGACCAGTGTCATGAGCTCTTGAGCCTTCTCCATCGGGAGATAAACCCTCTTCTGGTCTGTCCAGAATCATGCCCAGGGAGGGCAGACGAGTCGTAGGAATCAACTGCGACTTTGGAATATTTAGAATCCAGCCGTGTTGTCGTAACACTTCCAGAGAGCGTGCTACGCTGATCAGCAACTGCTCTCTGGACCTCGCCTTTATGAGGAGATCGTCCAAGTATGGGATAATTGTGACCCCTTGCTTCCGCAGGAGTACCATCATTTCTGCCATTACCTTGGTAAATATTCTCGGTGCCGTGGAGAGACCAAACGGCAACGTCTGAAATTGGTAATGGCAATCCTGTACCACAAATCTGAGGTACGCCTGATGAGGTGGATAAATAGGGACATGAAGGTATGCATCCTTTATGTCCAGAGACACCATAAAATCCCCCCCTTCCAGGCTTGCGATGACCACTCTAAGCGATTCCATCTTGAACTTGAACCTTTTCAGGTATCTGTTCAGGGATTTTAAATTCAATATGGGTCTGACCGAACCGTCCGGTTTCGGTACCACAAACATGGTCGAATAATAACTCTTTCCTCGATGAAGGAGGGGAACCTTGACCACCACCTGTTGAAGGTACAATTTGTGAATTGCAGCTAACACTATTTCCCTCTCTAAGGGGGAAGCTGGCAGGGACGATTTGAGGTATCGGTGAGGGGGCATCTCTTCAAATTCCAGCTTGTATCCCTGAGACACAATATCCATTGCCCAGGGTTCCACCTGTGAGTGAACCCACTTGTGGCTGAAATTTCGGAGACGCGCCCCCACCGGGCCTAGCTCCGCCTGTGGAGCCCCAGCATCATGCGGTAGATTTAGTGGAAGCCGGGGAGGACTTCTGTTCCTGGGAACTAGCTGTGTTGTGCAGCTTCCTTCCTCTGCCCCTGCCTCTGGCAAGAAAGGAAGCACCTCGGACTTTCTTGCCTTTTTGTGATCGAAAGGACTGCATTTGGTAATACGGTGCTTTCTTAGGCTGTGAGGAAACATATGGCAAAAAATTTGACTTTCCAGCAGTAGCTGTGGAGACCAGGTCCGAGAGATCCTCCCCAAACAATTCCTCACCCTTGTAAGGTAAAACCTCCATGTGCCTTTTTTAGTCGGCATCACCTGTCCATTGCAGAGTCCACAGGACCCTTCTGGCAGAAATCGACATTGCATTTATTCTAGAGCCCGGTAGGCTAACGTCTCTTTGAGCATCTCTCATATATAGGACAGCGTCTTTTATATGCCCCAGGGTCATTAATATAGTATCCTTGTCTAAGGTATCAAGTTCCTCAGATAAGGTATCCGTCCATGCTGCTACAGCACTACACACCCAGGCCGACACAATTGCCGGCCTTAGTAAGGTACCTGAATGTGTATAAATGGACTTCAGGGTACCCTCCTCTTGCTTTCTATCAGCAGCATCTTTTAGGGTGGCCGTATCCTGTGACGGCAGGGCTACCCTCTTGGATAAGCGTGTTAAAGCTTTGTCCACCCTAGGGGAGGATTCCCAGCGTAACCTGTCCGTTGGCGGGAAGGAATACGCCATAAGCATCTGTTTGGAAATCTGCAGTTTTTTTATCTGGAGATTCCCAAGCCTTTTCACATAACTCATTTAGCTCGTGTGAAGGGGGGGGGGGGGGGAGGTCACTTTTTTCCCCATACATAATGAACCCTCTTGTCAGGGACTGGGGTTTCCTCTGATGTGCAACACATCCTTAATTGCTATAATCATATAAGGAATGGATTTAGCCAATTTAGGCTGCAACTTTGCATCATCGTAATCGACACTGGAGTCAGAATCCATGTCGGTATCTGTGTCAACAATTTGGGATAGTGGGCGCTTCTGAGACCCTGACGGCCTCTGCGACATAGGATCAGGCATGGGCTGAGACCCTGACTGTCCTAAGGTTTCAGCTTTATCCAACCTTTTATGCAAGGAATTAACATTATCATTTAAAACCTTCCACATATCCATCCAATCAGGTGTCGGCGCCGTCGGCGGAGACACCACATTCATTTGCTCCCGCTCTGTTTCCACATAGCCTTCCTCGTCAAACATGTCGACACAAGCGTACCGACACACCACACACACAGGGAATGCTCTTTTTGAAGACAGTTCCCCCACAAGGCCTTTTGGAGAGACAGAGAGAGAGTATGCCAGCACACACCCAGCGCTATATAACCCAGGAATAACACAGTAACTTAATGTTAACCCAGTAGCCGCTGTTATATTGCTTTTTTGCGCCAAATTATGTGCCCCCCCTCTCTTTTTACCCTCTTCTACCGTGTATCTGCAGGGGAGAGCCTGGGGAGCTTCCTCTCAGCGGAGCTGTGGAGAAAAAATGGCGCTGGTGAGTGCTGAGGAAGAAGCCCCGCCCCCTCGACGGCGGGCTTCTGTCCCGCTTTAATATACAATTTTTGGCGGGGGCTCATGCATATATACAGTGCCCAACTGTATATATGCCAACTTTTGCCAAAGAGGTTCTAAATTGCTGCCCAGGGCGCCCCCCTCCCCTTGCGCCCTGCACCCCTACAGTGACCGGAGTATGTGGGTGTATGTGGGAGCAGTGGCGCACAGCTGCAGTGCTGTGCGCTACCTCAGTAAAGACTGGAGTCTTCTGCCGCCGATTTCTAAGTCTTCTTGCTTCTGTCACCCGGCTTCTGTCTTCCGGCTCTGCGAGGGGGACGGCGGCGCGGCTCCAGGATCGGACGACGAGGGTGAGATCCTGTGTACGATCCCTCTGGAGCTAATGGTGTCCAGTAGCCTAAGAAGCAGGACCTATCTGCAGAGAGTAGGGCTGCTTCTCTCCCCTCAGTCCCACGATGCAGGGAGTCTGTTGCCAGCAGAGCTCCCTGAAAATAAAAAACCTAACAAAATACTTTCTTACAACAAGCTCAGGAGAGCTCACTGAACAGCACCCAGCTCGTCCGGGCACAGATTCAAACTGAGGTCTGGAGGAGGGTCATAAAGGGAGGAGCCAGAGCACACCAGAATCTTAATTTTTTCTTGAAGTGCCCATGTCTCCTGCGGAGCCCGTCTATTCCCCATGGCCCTTACGGAGTCCCCAGCATCTACTAGGACGTTAGAGAAAAAGTGATCTGCAACCTGGAACAAACATAGCAGCAGTGTACAATAACATCTGGTACATTGGGTATATTATTCAATGTAATGAGGAGGAACAAGATGTGCTGGTACACTTCATGAAACGAAACCAATCAACAAATGTGTTGTCCTGGCCTTCAGAGTTTTCTTCCGTTTATTCACATCCCCTGTGTAACGGAAGTGCACACTATCCAAGGAAGTACTGGAAGGCACTGTCTGCTGACACTTTAAGGAAAATTACAGACCATTACAACAGGTTCCAAACAAGGGAAAGATAATTTGATTGTTGACTTAACTTTAGTTATAGACTCAAGTTATATTTAAGATTTAACATTTCATGGTTTCTTGTGTTAATTATGTATGCGGTACAACAGTAATTGAAAGTCAACTTCATGATTTTTTATCTCCACTATGAAACAGTACCATGCCGATTTTTTGTATGGATAGAAAAAAAAAATTTGGGATATATAATGTAGATTGAAACTAGTATTTAAGTCTTTTTGAAAATCGTGCGTTTTTTGCCATAACTTGAAACGTAAGGTAGTTAAAGTGATTTGGTTTGGATTTAGGAGGAAGAGTTCCCTTAGGGGTGCAAATTTTGTGGTGATCCCTTAATAAACACTCGTGTTACTTCAAATAAAGTGGATAAAGAATCCGCGTTTAGGAAATTCAATAAACTGAAAAATCAATATATAAACGAATTGTCAGACAGTCGAGATATTTGGTAGAAATAGTTGTTTTGACAGTCTTAACTAAAAAATTTTCATATAAATCTGAGATGGGTGGTGGACATGCCTGGTTGAACCGACATGGAATGACCCCTGTATAAACGGTTGTGAATGCTATAGAGGGGCAGCCAGTCTCAAGCAAGTCATTAGTTATTGGCATACAACCCTAATGATACATCACAGCTCACTGTCTATAGTATGAGAAGCCTCAATATAAAACATCCAAAGTAATAAAAGGGAGATTTCCTGCAGTCACCCAATACAGTTGGGTACACAACATCAAACACAGGAAACAAACTTAAAACAATTATAACATGATATTTATAAATGAAAGCTACAACAATCAAAATAAAAATGAGATTTTCGTCTATTTGTACATCCCCTATTTGTCCGATTAGTACACTACACCAGTTACCAGTTGTGGAAAACAAATGTTGTTAAAGGGACTCATCTAAACCCCTTTGTTAACCAACTCTACTCACACTATTTATTCTCCCTCCAGGGGGGTCGTGGATCCCCAAGAGGGAGAATAGTTTTCGGTATGCCGGGATCCCGGCGCCGGTATACTGAGAGCAAGGATCCCAACAGCCAGCATACTGAATACTACCCATCTTGAAGACGTGTTTTGGTGGACATATCACTAATAATGCTGCCTACCACACATGTGAAGCCTCAGAAGATAAGCCAGGAACAGTAGTTTTCTGCCAAACAAACTTACTTTTCTAAGCATGTCATTCTGCTCCACGTTATGAATCTTCTCAGGATTAATTTCACCCTTCAATGTGTATTCAAATAACTTCCCACTGACGTTGACAAGCAGCGTGGTGAAGGCCCTCTGTTCTTGGGAGCAACTGATTGTTTTATTGTAGGTGCTGGTGGAAGGTGTTCCATACCGTAATATGACCCCAACAATAAGACCTATTAAAGAAATACAAACTGCTGTTAAAACCTCATCAAGTTATTGTCATTAACAAGCTAATCCAATACATTATAAATGTACTCACACAGTTAGGTTTAAAAGGTTGAATCATGTAATGAAGTCCCCATAACTATGTTTTGCAACAATCTAAAATTAAGACTTTCAAAATGTAATCGCAAGAGACCTGATCTAGTGTTTCCTCCACGGAATATCTGAGGGCAGGGCAGGTCTGTGGAGGCACTTGTGAATAATAATACCACCCACACAAATCAGGGAGAGCGCAGCGCCGTGCCCGATCTCTACTTTAGTATTTAGTTGAGAACAACAATTATATGTAAGTGTTAGTATAATTAGTAAGGTAACCTTTATTTGGCAGCACCACCAAGAGTCATGTATTATGAGAGAGAGAGAGAGAGAGAGAGAGAGAGAGAGAGAGAGAGAGAGAGAGAGAGAGAGAGAGAGAGAGAGAGAGAGAGAGAGAGAGAGAGACACCTGTTTTGCTGGGGCACTGTACTTAGATCATGCTTTTACTAAAAATAGAATTCTAATTACTTACCGGTAAATCCTTTTCTCGTAGTCCGTAGAGGATATTGGGGTCCACATTAGTACCATGGGGTATAGACAGGTCCACTAGGAGCCTTGGGCACTTTAAGAAATCCGTAGTGTGCACTGGCTCCTCCCTCTATGCCCCTTCTACCAGACTCAGTCTAGAAACTGTGCCAGAGGAGACGGACATATCCTGAGGAACGATGTAACAGAACAGTGGTGAGATTCAAACCAGCACACACAAACTAGAGGAAAGCCAAGCTAACCAAACTTGAACAGGAACAGCAACAGCTGAACCAACAACATTACTTAAAATAAAAGTGCTGGAAAAACAAAGCACTGGGCATGCACCCAGTATCCTCTACGGACTATGAGAAAAGGATTTACCGGTAGGTAATTAAAATCCTGCCGATGAATAAGCATGCTGGATAGTAAGCCTGATCCAGCGAGCAATAGACTGCTTTGAAGCAGGACACCCAATTTTCTTGGGATCATAGAGAACAAACAGAGTCAGATTTCCTGTGACAAGATGTCCGCTTCACAAATCTTCAAAGCCCTCACAACATCCAGGGACTTTGAGGTAGCAAAGGTGTCAGTAAGCACCGGAACCACAATATGTTGCTTGATATGAAACGCAGACACCACCTTAGGAAGAAATTGCTGACGAGTTCTGAGTTCAGCTCTATCTTCATGAAAAATCAAATAGGGGCTTCTGTGAGACAACGCCCCCAGTTCCGACACACACCTTGCGAAAGCCAAGGCCAACAGTGTAACTGGCTTCCACTTAAGAAACTTTACGTCAACCTCCTGTAAAGGCTCAAACCATTCCGATTGTAGGAACTGCAACACCACGTTAAGAAGATCCCAAGGTGCCGTGGGAGGCACAAAGGGCGGTTGGATGTGCAGGGTATCCGGACTCCAGGTCGACAACAAAAAGGTCGACGCCAATTGGTCGACGTGGACAAAAGGTCGACAGGAACAAGGTCGACATGGAAAAAGGTCGACATGAGTTTCACGAATTTTTTTCTTTTTTGGAACCTTTTCATACTTAACGATCCACGTGGACTACGATTGGAACGGTAATCTGTGCAGAGCGAAGCGGTAGCGGAGCGAAGGCACCATGCGAGGGGACGCGGTGCACTAATTGGGGTTCCCGGTCACTCTACGAAGAAAACGACACCAAAAAAACAAAAAACCTCATGCCGACCTTTTTCCATGTCGACCTTGTTCCTGTCGACCTTTTGTCCATGTCGACCTAAGGTGTGTCGACCAATTGGAGTCGACCTAAGGTGTGTCTACCTTTTTTTGTCGACCCAGAGTCCCAGACCCCTCGTGGATTGAAAACAGGAAATTTCCTGCAGTGGAATTTCAACTAGGATATTTTCTTCTTTTTCTACAGTCTGGTGTGGATGTGGGCCTACGTTTGGGCTCCTTGAAGGTCCAGATTTCGGCCTTTTATCCATTTTCTTCCAGAAACAATTGGCTTTCCTCACTGAGGTTCAGACATTCCTGAAGGGGGTTCTGCACATCGGGTCTGGGACTCAGGGTCGACAACAAAAAGGTCGACACCTTAGGTAGACGCCAATTTTCCAAATACGGTGGTAATGTTTAGACGTTACCCCTTTCCTGGCTTGGATCAGGGTTGGAATAACCTTGTCCGGAATGCCTTTTAGGGATAGAATTTGACACTCAACTTCCATGGCGTCAAACGTAGCCATGGTAAGTATTGATAGACGAATGGCCCCTGTTGTAGAAGATACTCTCGAAGAGGTAGAGGCCACGGGTCATCTAGGAGCATCTCCAATAGATCCGCGTACCAGGCCCTTCTTGGCCAATCCGGAGCAATGAGAATTGCTTGAACCTTTTCCCTTTTTATTCTTTATAGATTTCTTGTGGACTAGTGGAAGAGGTGGAAACACAAAGCCATCTGGTAGACCCATGGAGTCACCAGAGCGTCCACCGCCACTGCTTGCGGGTCCCTCGACCTGAAACAATACCGCTTAAGTAGTGTTCCCCCTAGGTTGAGACAGGGGGCCGGAGTTCGTGGGCACTTTGGCGCGTACGCGCCCAAAACGGGGGCACGGACATGCAAATTAGGGGGCGTGGTTATGCCCCCGTCATTTTAGTGGGCGATGCGGCCCACAGACGCTACTATAGAGGGCGTCTGTGGCCGGCGACGTCACTCTTGGGGGTGTGCCCAGCACCTCTGTCTGTGCTGGGCTTCCCCCAGCTCTCCCAATGAGTGAATGGATGCCGCGCGCATGCGCGCGGCATCTTTACACGCTGGGAGGGCAGGAAGCGGGCGGCTGTTCTAGCAGGGCGCCGCAAAAGGGGCAGGGCGGGTTTTGCCTTGGAAAAAACGAGCAGGGCGGGTTTTGCCTTGGAAAAAACGGGCAGAGCGCGGCACCCTGCTAAAACAGCCTAGAGTGAACACTACTTAAGCTTCTTGTTGAGACAAGAGGCCAGCATGTCTATTTGTGGAATTCCCCACAGACGTGTTAAGGACTTGAACACCTGCGGGTGAAGGCCCCACTCTCCCGGGTGTAGGTCATGTCTGCTCAGGAAGTCCACTTCCCAGTGGTCTACTCCCGGAATGAAGATTGCCGACAGCGCCACCACGTGTCGTTCTGCCTAGAGGAGGATTCTTGTTACCTCTGACATTGCTGCTCTGCTCTTTGTTCCGCCCTGTCTGTTTATGTACGTTACATTTTCCGACTAAACTTGAATGGCGTGATCTTGAAGATGTGATGCCTGTAGAAGGGCGCTGTATATGGCCCTTAGTTCCAGAATGTTGATTGGAAGAATGGCTTCCTGCCTTGGCCATTTTTCTTGGAACGGTTTCCCCCTGGGTGACTGCTCCCCAACCTCTGAGGCTTGTGTATGTGGTTAGCAGAATCCAATATTGAATCCCGAACCTTCGACCCTCGGTCAGGTGAGAAGTCTAAAGCCACCACAGAAGAGAAAACCTGGCTTTTGGCGACAGACGTATCCTCTGGTGCATGTGAAGATGCGTTCCGGACCATCTGTCCAGCTGGAAGGGCCTCGCATGAAACCTTCCGTACTGCAGAGCCTCGTAAGAGGAGCTGACCATCTTCCCCAGAAGGCGAATGGATAGATGCACAGATATCCGGGCTGGTTTGAGAACATCCTGCACCATCGACTGGATTACCAATGCCTTTTCCAACGGAAGGAATACCTTCTGTTCCTCCGTATCCAGTATCATCCCCAAGAACGGAAGCCTCCGTGTTGGTTCCAGGTGGGATTTTGGTAGGTTCAGAATCCATCCATGATCCGGAAGTAGTCGGGTTGAGAGGGCAATGCTGTTCAACAACCTCTCCCTGGAAGGCGCTTTTAATCAGCAGGTCGTCCAGGTACGGTATTATGTTCACTCCCTGCTTGCGGAGGAGAAACATCTCTGCTATTACCTTGATGAACACCCTCTGTGCCTTGGAGAGGCCAAATGGCAGGGCCTGGAACTGGTAGTGACAGTCCTGTAGTGCAAACCGTAGATAAGCCTGATGAGGCGCCAAATCGGAATATGAAAGGTACGCATCCTTGATGCCCAGAGACACCAGGAATTCCCCCTCCTCCAGACCCGAGATCACCACTCTCAAAGACTCCATCTTGAATTTTAAACACCCGTAAATACAGGTTCAGTGACTTGAGGTTTAAAATGGGTCTTACCGAACCGTCCGGTTTCGATACCACAAACAGGTTATAATAATAACCTTTGTTCTGCAGCTGAGGTGGAACTGGAACAATGACCTGGGTTTGTACCGGTTTTTGAATTGCTGCCTATAAAGTCATACTTGCCTCTGGAGAAGCTGGTAAGCCTGATTTGAAGAATCTGTGAGGTGGGAGTTCCTGAAACTCCAGTCTGTATCCCTGGGCGATAAGGTCTGTGACCCAGGGATCCTGGCAAGATGTTGCCCAAACGTGACTGAAATAACTTAACCGAGCTCCCACCTGCCTGTCTTCCAGGCAGTGCTGACCACCGTCATGCTGAAGGATTTGAGGAAGCAGACCCTGAGGTCTGTTCCTGAGAACCTGCAGCTGCTGGTTTTCTGGGTTTACCTCTATTACCTTTGAAGGCTGTAGAAGAACCTTTGGATTTGCCTTTGAATTTCACTGTCCAAAAGGGAGCAGAGTAGGTTTTCCTAGCTGGGGGTGCTGTGGAAGGAAGGTATGTAGACTTACCCGCCATAGCTTTGGATATCCACGTATCTAGTTCATCTCCAAAAAGGGCCTCACCTGTGAATGGCAGGCTTTACACGCCTTTCCTGGAATCCGCAGTCCACTGGTGTAGCCATAAGCCCCTGCATGCGGACACTGCCATGGCAGTGGTGCGTGCGTTGAGCTAACCAATTTCCTTTATGGCCTCTACCATAAAGTTAGCAGACTCGTGAATATGCTGTAGGGAGTAAAATTATCTCCCCCATGGGTAGGGAATTTAACCCATCAATTAGGTTACCTGACCACTTAGCAATGGCCTTAGTGATCCATGCAGAAGCAATAGTGGGTCTCTGGGCCACCCCAGCAGCAGTGTTTAAAGATTTGAGAGCGTGTTCTCAGTCTTGCGGTCAGCTGTGTCCTTTAAGAATGCTGCCCCAGGAACAGGTAAGACTATCGTACTTGACAACCTAGACACCGATGCGTCCACAATCGGCAGGTTTTCCCATTTCTTTCTATCTTAGAGAGGGAAGAGAAAGGATATAATTAATCTTTTAGGGATCTGAAACTTTTTGTCAGGATTAGTCCAATTTTCTTCAAACCGGGCATTCAATTCCTTTGATGCAGGAAACGTTGCTGATGATTTCTTTTTTACATTAAAATAAGATTCCTCCTCTACCACCTTGTCAGGAATGTGCAAGACATTTCTGATAGCTCCTATTAGGGCCTGTCTTCCCTGTGATAGGATAGCACCCCCCCACTTCACCCTCCTCTAGGTCTGATGTATCGTCATCAGTATCAGCCTGCATGAGCTGGGCTAGAGTACGCTTTTGTGGGCAAATGGCAGGTGTCTGAGACGCTGGTATGGGAACTAAATCCCTATTCAACAGTTCATCCATAGACTGTCTTAAGAATTGCGTCTCTTTCTCATTATGGGACAATTTTGTAGAAATATTAGATATCATCCCTGCTGGATCCACTCATAGTGAAACCGCACCCCCTTAATGGCGCTCGGCTTCCCGCTTTTTTTTTTTTTATACTGGCCTGAGGTATTTTGTGTCTAACAGAGGGTTAAAATCCTTGTTAGGTATGTAACCAGTGTTGGTAATCAGTGGTGGCTCAGCGCGCCCTTCACAGCGGCACACACTACACTGTATGTCCTCCTGAGCCCCCTGTAACAAACAGAAAATAAATGCAGAAAACTCTTCACTCTTCAGGAGCTTCCCTAAGCGTGTCCGGCTCCTCCGGGCACATTTTCTAAACCAAGTCTGGTAGAAGGGGCATAGGGGGGAGAAGCCAGTGCACACTACTGATTTCTTAAAGTGCCAAAGGCTCCTAGTGGACCAGTCTATAACCCATGGTACTAATGTGAACCCCAGTGTCCTCTAGGACGTAAGAGAAAAATTGTATTGATATACATTAAAACTAGATGTTTTTCCCCATCCACCAAAACAGCAGTACTTCTGAAAAAGGCGCGAATTATATATATATATATATATATATATATATATATATATATATATATATATATATATATATATATATATATATATATATATATATATATATATATATATAGTGTATGGTGAGCAAAAAGGTGTATACACATTAAGTCAAATAATACCTGTAATATTGCAATATCAGTGATAGCAATATACAGTTGCAAGAAAACGTATGTGAACCCTTTGGAATTTCCTGGATTTGTGCATAAATTGGTCATAAAATGTGTTCTGATCTTCAACAGAGTCACAACAATAGAAAAACAGTCTGCTGAAACTAATACCACACAAACAATTATATGTTCTCATGTTTTTATTGAGCACACCATGTAAACATTCACAGTGCAGGGATGACCAAAGTATGTGAACTCCTAAGCTAATGACTTCTCCAAGAGCTAATCAGAGTCAGGAGTCAGCAAACATGGAGTCCAATCAATGAGACAAGATTGGAGGTGTTGGTTAAAGCTGCCCTGCCCTATGAAAAAAAAAAAAAAAAAACACCAGTTTTGAGTTTGCAATTCTAAAGAATTGCCTGATGTGAACCATGCCTCGCAGAAAAGAGCTCTCAGAAGACCTACAATTAAGAATTGTTGACTTGCATAAAGCTGGAAAGGGTTACAAAAGTATCTCTAAAAGCCTTGATGTTCATCAGTACACGGTAAGACAAATGGTCTATAAATGGAGAAAGTTCAGCACTGTTGCTACTCTCCCTAGGAGCGGGCGTCCTGTAAAGATGACTGCAAGAGCACAGCGCAGAATGCTCAATGAGGTGAAGAAGAATCCTAGAGTGTCAGCTAAAAACTTACAGAAATCTCTGGCACATGCTAACATCTCTGTTGACGAATCTACCATACGTAAAACACTGAACAAGAATGGAGTTCATGGGAGGATACCACGAAGCCACTGCTGTCCAAAAAAAACATTGCTGCACGTTTGACGTTTGCAAAAGAGCATCTGAATGTTCCACAGCACTACTGGCAAAATATTCTGTGGACAGATGAAACCAAAGTCGAGTTGTTTAGAAGGAACACAAAAAACACTGTGTGGGGAGAAATAAAAAGGCACAGCACACCAACATCAAAACCCCATCCCAACTGTGAAGTATGGTGGAGGGGGCATCATGGTTTGGGGCTGCTTTGCTGCCTCAGGGCCTAGAAAGATTGCCATCATCGATGGAAAAATGAATTCCCAAGTTTAGCAAGACATTTCGCAGGAGAACTTAAGGCCATCTGTCCACCAATTGAAGCTCAACAGAAGATGGGTGATGCAACAGGACAACGACCCAAAGCATAGAAGTAGATAAACAGAATGGCTTCAACAGAAGAAGAAAATACGCCTTCTGGAGTGGCCCACTCAGAGTCCTGACCTCAACCCGATTGTGATGTTGTGGCATGACCTCAAGAGAGCGATTCACACCAGACAACCCAAGAATATTGCTGAACTGAAACCGTTTTGGAAAGAGGAATGGTCCAAAATACCCCCTGACCGTTGTGCAGGTCTAATATGCAACTATAGGAAACGTTTGGTTGAGGATATTGCTGCCAAAGGAGGGTCAACCAGTTATTAAATCCAAGGCTTCACATACTTAGTCCACCCTGTACTGTGAATGTTTACATGGTGTGTTCAATAAAAACATGAGAACATATAATGGTTTGGGATCCGGTCTGAAGATAGACAGTGTCTAGGTCGACAATGTTTAGGTCGACCACTATAGGTCGTCACTAGGTCGACATTGACGGAAGGTCGACAGGGTTTCTAGGTCGACAGGTCTAAAGGTCGACATGATTTTTTCACATTTTTTTTTTTCATACTTAACGATCCACGTGGACTACGATTGGAACGGTAAAGTGTGCCGAGCGAAGCGGTAGCGGAGCGAAGGCACCATGCCCGAAGCATGGCGAGCGAAGCGAGCCATGCGAGGGGACGCGGTGCACTAATTTGGGATCCCGGTCACTTTACGAAGAAAACGACAAAAAAAAAAAAAATCCTCATGTCGACCTTTAGACCTGTCGACCTAGTACATGTCGACCTTCCATCCATGTCGACCTAGTGACTGTCGACCTATAGTGGTCGACCTAAACATTGTCGACCTAGATACTGTCGATAAAACGAACCACACCCAATGGTTTGTAGTGTTCACTCTAGGAGTGAAAAGGGGCAGGGCGCCGGAGTCCGGGGGCACATGTGCGCGCGGTGAAGCCGCACGCGCGTCCGAAATGGGGGCGCTGCCACGCAAATTAGGGGGCGTGGTCACGTCTCCGTCATTTTAGGGGGCGGGGCGGCCCACAGACGCTACTATAGAGAGCGTCTGTGGCCGGCGACGTCACTGTTGGGGGCGTGCCCAGCACCTCCGTCGGTGCTGGGCTTCCCGCAGCCCTCTCCCAATGCGTGAATGGATGCCGCGCGCATGCGCACGGCATCTATACACGCCGGGAGGGCAGGGAGCGGGCGGCTGTTCTAGCAGGGCGCCGCAAAAGGGGCAGGGCGGGTTTTGCCTGTTAAAAAACGGGCAGGGCGCGGCGCCCTGCTAAAACAGCCTAGAGTGAACACTAGGTTTGTGTGGCATTAGTTTCATCAGACTGTGTTTGTCTATTGTTGTGACTTAGATGAAGATCAGAACACATTTTATGACCAATTTATGCACAAATCCAGGAAATTCCAAAGGGTTCACATACTTTATCTTGCAACTGTATACAGTTTAAGAGGGGTGACAGAGCTAATGTAAAAAATAATTGCAAAAGTGTAACAGTGTTCTGTAGTGATTTTCAATGATAGATATTAATCACTTTGAATATGGTTTTGTTTGTTGGTTATGCAAAAAATACAGTAAACATTGAGTGAGACAGACAAACTGACAAATGGGATACCTTGTCATGGGTGTAGTATGAGTGGCCGGCGGCCGGGATCCCGGGGGCCAGCATTCTGGCATCGGGATCCCGACCGCCGGCATACCGACAGCTAGGCGGGCGCTAATAAGCCCCTTACGGGCTCGCTGTGCTCGCCACGCTGCAGGCACGGTGGCACGCCACGCTATTTATTCTCCCTCCAGGGGGGGGTCGTGGACCCCCAAGAGGGAGAATATATGTGTCGGGATCCCGGCCGGCGGCATACTGAAGACCACCCCACGTCATGTGTGCTTAATAACAATAAATAGGTTCAACAATTAAGGTACTTAAAGTAGGAACAAATCAGCTGATATAGTATGATTGTTAACTTAAGAGAAGCATGTATATACCATTTGTAATATCTAATGTCCTTGGATAAACCTAGCTGAGTTGGGAAGGGTAGCGTCTAGATTCCCTTAGTGCAGAGAACCTTTCCCATAATGCACTGTGTCAACATCAAACTATATGGAATAGTAACCTGGCTTCTGTATTATGAACGCCGGGATCCCGTGCACCGATCTTCCATACGGATTTCATATTTATTGTTAATAAGACTCATCTAATTTATACGAGATTAATGTGTAAGACAACTATGACCACAAATCTGAGGAGGATCACTATGGCAAAAACCACCAACACCAAGTAGATAAAATAATTACCATGTTATTGAATACACCACCTTAGACAATTACAATATGCTCAATTAAAGGTGGCAGTTCACCTAGGATCTGACAGACGCAATGAAAACAGCCTAAAGGTGGGTACACACTGGCCGATATATCGCGGGTCCGTCGGCCAGTGTGTACGGCCGATACGTCTGAACTCAGTCGTTCATAGGTGTATCGCGGCGGACCCGCAGCACAGCCGACACCCAATATATCCATCTACCAATATATTGGCGCGTCACTGTGTGTGTATGGGCGGTCGGCCGACCGCCTGTACACATGCTGCGGCAGCCGGCGGTGATTGACAGCTGAACTGGGCGGGCGTGTGCACACGCCCACCCATTTCATGACGTCAGTCCCCGACGGATCGGGCAGTGTGTATGCTCAACACACTGCTCGATCCGTCCATAGATATCTGCCGATCAATTGATCGAATATATATATCATACATACACACACACACATACATATATACATATACCAGTGTGTACCCACCTTAAAACCTGCCTATACAATGGACAGACCTTACAAGACAATGTGGTAGCATTTTTTGCATTGGATTTGATTACATTAAGTGTAACGTCACATGACCAGAGAAAAGGCAACGTGAAAGCTACAGTACAAGTATTTTGTGACTCAGTTGTTCAGCCTTACTGGCAGGGTGCTTGCAGTATAGCAAAACATATCCAAGGTCACTTCTTACCAAAAGTAAACACCGGCATTTCACAATCAGGAGACTGTTGGAGATTGGTATATTGTGAAACAGCAACCAAACAGCTTTGTACATAATCCATGCAGCCACAGTAAACGTCAATTGTACTCCAAAACAGCAATACCAAAGATCTCTCAGCAGATGTTAACACAAATCCTGGGCAACCAATATTGTGGAGCAAGAGCCTAATTCAGAGTTGATCGCAGCAGCAAATTTGTTAGCAGTTGGGAAAAACCATGTGCACTGCAGGGAGAGGCAGATATAACATGTGCAGAGAGCGTTAGATTTGGGTGGGGTATGTTCAAACTGAAATCTAAAATTGCAGTGCAAAAATAAAGCAGTCAATATTTACCCTGCACAGAAACAATATAACCCACCCAAATCTAAAGGGCCCCATACACTAGAACGATAATGCCCGATTTCATCAGATTTCGACCTTTCGGGACGATAAATCAGATGGAAAGTGGCAAATCGGATGTGTTTTACAACCGATCCGCAGTCTCGCGAGCATTGGATCGGAGCCCCTAGGTAGTTTGTGCTGCACTCGTGATATGTCGGATTCCGCAGGCATGGCTGGGATCGCATACGATACATCGTTTGCAAAAGGACCACATACAATGTATTATATGCGATCCTGCTGCCGGGCGGTTCAGGGGAAAATCGCATCAGACTTTAGCCTCCGATATATCGCTGTAGTTATATGGGGCCCTTTACTCTCTCTCTGCAAATGTTATATCTACCCCCCCCCCCCCTGCAGAGCACGTGGTTTTGACCAACTGCTAAAAAAAATTTGCTGCTGCGATCAAGTCTGAATTATCCCCCCAGTCCAGTGTAATATAAATACAGCACAGTCCCCCCTTCCACCAGGTACACAATACTCTGCCTCTGGACAGCACACTTAAAACACTCGCATCCGTGGTTACTTGGATCCAGTCCTGGATCGTGAACCTGCGTCCCTCTAGGAGGTGAGAGGGGGCGGCAATGGCAGAGGCCACAAAAGTTCTCCGCTGGGTGGAAAGACATACAAGCGCTCCGTCAGCACTCTTCATTCCAGGAGTGGACAACTGGGAAGCAGACTTCCTCAGCAGACACGATCTCCATCCAGGAGAGTGGGGACTTCATCAAGAGGTTTTCACAGAAGTGACAAGTCTTTGGGGAATTCCTCAAATAACCATGGCGTCTCACCTCAACAAGAAACTTCAGAGATATTGTTCCAGGTCGAGGGATCCTCAAGCAATAGCGGTGGACGCGCTAGTAACATGGGTGTTTCAGTCGGTGTACGTGTTTCCTCTGCTGCCACTCATTCCAAAGGTGCTAAAGATCATAAGAAGAAGAACAAAGGTTCAGGTGATCCTCATTGCTCCGTACTGGCCAAGAAGGGCTTGGTATCCAGATCTTCAGGAATTACTCATAAGAGATCCCTGGCCTCTTCCTCTACGAGAGGATCTGTTACAGCAGGGTCCGTGCGTGTACCACGACTTACCGCGGCTACGTTTGACGGCTTGGCGGTTGAACACCGGATCCTAGCCTGAAAGGGTATTCCCAGTGAAGTTATACCCACACTTCTTCAGGCTAGAAAAGGAGTAACGTCTAAACATTATCACCGTATTTGGACAAAATATGTGTCTTTGTGTGAATCCAAGAAGGCTCCTATGGAAGAATTTCAGCTAGGACGTTTTCTCCATTTTCTGCAAGCAGGTGTGGATGCGGGTCTAAAGTTAGGCTCAATTAAAGTACAAATTTCGGCCTTATTGGGTTTCTTTCAGAAACATTTGGCCTCCATTCCAGAAGTTCAGACTTTCGTGAAAAGAGATTTGCACATCCAACCTCCATTTGTGCCCCCAGTGGCACCATGGGATCTTAACGTGGTGTTGCATTTTCTTCAATCACATTGGTTTGAACCTTTACAGAAGGTTGAGTTGAAATTTCTCACTTGGAAAGTGGTCATGCTATTGGCCTTAGCATCCGCAAGGCGGGTGTCTGAGTTAGTGGCTTTGTCTCACAAGAGTCCTTATTTATTCTTCCATGAGGATAGAGCAGAGTTGAGGACGCGTCAACAATTTCTGCCGAAGGTGGTTTCATCGTTCCACATGAACCAGCCTATTGTGGTACCAGTGTCTACTGACACCTTCGAGGAGTCATAATCTCTCGATGTTGTCAGAGACTTGAAGATTTAGGTAGCCAGAACGGCTCCACTTAGGAAAACGGAAGCTCTGTTTATCCTGTATGCTGCCAACAAGATTGGAACGCCTGCTTCAAAGCAGACTATTGCGCGCTCGATCTGCAATACGATTCAGCATGCTTGTTCTACGGCTGGATTGCAGTTACCGAAATCAGTGAAGGCCCACTCTACCAGGAAAGTGGGCTCATCCTGGGCGGCTGCCCGCGGAGTCTCGGCATTACAACTCTGCCGAGCAGCTACTTGGTCGGATTCAAAACACTTTCGCGAGATTTTACAAGTTTGATACCTTGGCTGATGAGGACCTCATGTGTGGTCAATCGGCGCTAGAGAGTCATCCGCACTCTCCCGCCCGTTCTAGAGCTTTGGTATAAACCCAATGGTTCTTGAAGCGTCCCCAGCATCCTCTAGGACGTATGAGAAAATAGGATTTTAATACCTACCGGTAAATCCTTTTCTCTTAGTCCGTAGAGGCTGCTGGGCGCCCGTCCCAGTGCGGACTATATCTGCAGTTATTAGTTATGTTTACACACGGCTTGTGTTACGTTATGGTCAGCCTGTTGCAGACGTTGTTCATGCTGTTGACTGGTTTTCTGTTAAATGCCATGTTGTACGGCGTGTTTGAGGTGTGAGCTGGTATATGTCCCACCTTAGTTAACAATAAATCCTTTCCTCGAAATTTCCGTCTCCCTGGGCACAGTTCCTATAACTGGAGTCTGGAGGAGGGGCATAGAGGGAGGAGCCAGTTCACACCCCTTTCAAAGTCTTAAAGTACCCATGTCTCCTGCGGATCCCGTCTATACCCCATAGTTCTTGAAGCGTCCCCAGCATCCTCTAGGACATATGAGAAATTATTAGAAGAATGGGCGGGAGAGTGCTGATGACTCTGCAGCACAGATTGACCAAACATGAGGTCCTCATCAGCCAAGGTATCAAACTTGTAAAATTTCGCAAAAGTGTTTGAACCCGACCAAGTAGCTGCTCGGCAGAGTTGTAATGCAGAGACTCCGCGGGCAGCCGCACAGGATGAGCCCACTTTCCTGGTAGAGTGGGCCTTCACTGATTTCGGTAACGGCAATCCAGCCGTAGAATGAGCATGCTGAATCATATTGCAGATCCAGTGCGCAATAGTCTGCTTTGAAGCAGGCGTTCCAATCTTGTTGGCAGCATACAGGATAAACAGAGCTTCCGTTTTCCTAAGTGGAGCCGTTCTGGCGACAAATCTTCAAGGCCCTGACAGAGAGATTTTGACTCCTCGAAGGCGTCAGTAGCCACTGGTACCACAATAGGCTGGTTCATGTGGAACGATGGCGTCCTCAACTCCGCTCTATCCTCATGGAAGATTAAATAAGGACTCTTGTGAGAAAAAGCCGCTAACTCAGACACCCGCCTTGCGGATGCTAAGGCCAATAGCATGACCACTTTCCAAGTGAGAAATTGCAACTCAACCTTCTGTAAAGGTTCAAACCAATGTGATTGAAGAAAATGCACGTTAAGATCCCATGGTGCCACTGCACCCTGTAGTGCCACTGTGTGTGGGAGCATGGCGCGCAGCGCGATTGCGGTACCTCAGAAGCAGTCACTGAAGTCTTCTTTCTTCCTCTACTAACCTGACTTCTGGCTCTGCAAGGGGGGTGACGGCGGGTTCTGGGAGTGAACCCCTAGGCGTACCTAGTGTTCCAAACCCTCAGGAGCTAATTGTGTCCTGTAGCCAAGAAACAGATCCTTTAAACTCACTAGAAGTAGGTCTGACTTCTCTCCCCTAAGTCCCACGATGCAGGGAGACTATTGCCAGTAGTCCTCCCTGAAAATAAATCTAACAAAGTCTTTTCAGAGAAACTCAGTAGAGCTCCTTTAAGTGCATCCAGTCTGCCTGGGCACAATTCTAAAACTGGAGTCTGGAGCAGGGGCATAGAGGGAGGAGCCAGTTCACACCCCTTTTTCAAAGTCTTAAAGTGCCCATGTCTCCTGCGGATCCAGTCTATACCCCATGGTTCTTGAAGCGTCCCCAGCATCCTCTAGGACGTATGAGAAATTAAGATCGTCGTTACTTGTGTTTAGCCGATTTATTGAAAAGGGTTGGGGTTTATTTTTTTGTTTTTTTAAAGGATTTTACATTAATAGGAAAGTCCAAGAGCAGATCATTTTGTACTTGTGCTGGAAGGAGTCATGAGAACATAATGTTTAATCCCCTCTGAGATAAATTAGCTCTAGCATGACATGCAATACGGTGTGCAGGTAAAGCAAGGATTACACATAAGGTACAGTATGGATGCCTAAAGACTTACTCCCAAGTATGCTTTAGAATTCAGAGAGGAAACAATGTTGATTATACCTCAAAAGGGACTAAGGGGTTCATTCATGAGCAGTGAAAAAAAAGAGTGGAGAAAAGGACAAGTGGAGTGGCAACCAATCAGCTCTGAAGGTAGCCTTTATCAAGTACAGTCTATAAAATGTAAGGGAGATGCTGATTGGTTGCCATGGGCAACTTCTCCATTGGTCTTTTTCTCCACTCTTTTCACTGCTTCATTAACAGACCCCTAACTGCCCCAGGAACACAGAAAATGCAGTCTATCATCTACTAACCCACTGTAGTCTCCTGCATAAATCCGTGCTAGCTAATTACAGGTAATATATCCTTATAGACAAGGTTGTTGCCAGGCTGCTGGCTCAATAAGGAACAGCTTGTGATACAGTATACGGATGCCCATGTAAGGAATGCACTTGCTTAATGAGAAAGGTCACACGAGAGGACTGGAGAGAAACCGGGCTTGCTAATTTTTCAAGAACTTGGTCAGTCTTATCAGAGACCCAACTCGTATTTGCCCTGTGGGTGGAGGACCAGCTGCACCCCCATATCCACAGTCACCTGGCACCCAAATCCACCCGCCGCTGCCAGCTGCCACTGCAATGTATGTAGCGCTGCTACAGTACAGCAGGCAGCGCTGCAAGCTGCCCGGCCATGTGCTCCACCCATTCCCGGCTCCCAGGGGGTGAAACGAGGAGGAGGGGGAAAGAGGAAGACAAATCACATGTGAATAATGGACACTACTCTGTGGTGTAATGTGACTAGCGGACCCTATTGAGCAGTGAAATTTGAATTGGTACTATTCTGTGGCACCGCCTCTTCCCCATGAAGCCACATTCCTATATTTTTGGCAAGTGCCCTGTCCCTATTTTGAATAGGGGGAAGCACCAATTCTTTCTGGAACAGGGCACCAAAATGTCTAGTTACAGTGCAGAGTCTCACTGTCTCCAGTCCAACTAGGATTGAACACACCTTTCTATGCCAAGCCCTAGCAACACTTAATTCCTTCAGACAAAAAGTGATTTCTGGTCCCTTTGATTTCATTTTTCACTGCTTATGTAAATCTTTTGCAAGATCTGTAATTCTATTCTGTAGATCAATGCACGCACATATTTTTACCTGTTAACAAACTTGTTTTATTTGCATGTTCTTATAGCTCCTGAAAGCTAGTCTCTGAGGAGAAATAGACTGTGGTTACTACCTGCAATTGTATCAGGAAGGCTGTGAAAATTATTGAGTAGATACACTAACGCAGATTTGCGGCAGTTTATAATTAAGGGCATGTGCTATCGGCCGGAAGTGGTAGAAAGGACACTAGATTAGACTCCGAGTATAATACTAGGATTTGGGTTTTGATATTCTAAGAAATGAATAAAGTGATTAAGGTGTATGCACCATCAGGAGATTAGAGGGGTTCTGATTCCATATCCCTAACCCACAGAAACAAATTGTCCATGGACATAGTAAATAAAATAAAATTAAAACACTGTACAATTAAATCTTCAATAATCTGTACAATTAAACTAAATCAGGATTAGGGGTTACGTTAATTCACTATGTGGCTCATGTAGTTATAATAATGATAATTGTGGGCAAAAATAATATCCTACAATATTATGTAGTTCAGGATTAAACTGCTCATCTCAGAACTGCTGCAAGCACCTCCCTGGAGAAGGTGGTACCCTCAATGATACCCAGGTATTTCTAGTGGTACATTTAGGTAAGCAATGCATGTTATAAAGTAATCAGGTCTGGGCATGTACAGCAGCCTGGGCCAGCCAATGAGGTGCAGCAGTGTCCCTCAAGAGGACATGACCATACCTCATGCTTGGCCACTCCCCCTAATGCACCACACCCCCTGAAGAGACCCACTTCTATTTTCTATCAGAAATAGACCATAATCAGTAATTATCTACTCTTGCCAGAACGCAGCAGAGGTGGGGCAGGGAAGACGTGAATTGCATCACTGTGACCCTAAAATTTGTCCCTAGGACCTCGTCTGCAGGAGATCCCAGAGAGGAGTCAGAAAAAGTAGACATTTAAACCCAGATCTTATCTATGCAATGTATTACACCAGAGTTCCCAAACTCTGCCATTACAGTCAAGGTTTTAAAGGACATCCATGCTTGAGCACAGGTGGTTTAATTAATACCTCGGTCAATTTGTTTTAACCATTTGGACAAGAATGGATATCTTTAAAACCTGGACTGTAATAGCAGAGTTTGAGAAAATAAGATTTTACTCACCGGTAAATCTATTTCTCGTAGTCCGTAGTGGATGCTGGGAACTCCGTAAGGACCATGGGGAAAAGACGGGCTCCGCAGGAGACTGGGCACAACTAAAAGAAAGCTTTTAGACTACCTGGTGTGCACTGGCTCCTCCCACTATTACCCTCCTCCAAGCCTCAGTTAGGATACTGTGCCCGGAAGAGCTGACACAATAAGGAAGGATTTTGAATCCCGGGTAAGACTCATACCAGCCACACCAATCACACCGTATAACTTGTGATACTATACCCAGTTAACAGTATGAAATATAACTGAGCCTCTCAACAGATGGCTCAACAATAACCCTTAGTTAGGCAATAACTACATACAAGTATTGCAGACAATCCGCACTTGGGATGGGCGCCAAGCATCCACTACGGACTACGAGAAATAGATTTACCGGTGAGTAAAATCTTATTTTCTCTGACGTCCTAGTGGATGCTGGGAACTCCGTAAGGACCATGGGGATTATACCAAAGCTCCCAAACGGGCGGGAGAGTGCGGATGACTCTGCAGCACCGAATGAGAGAACTCAAGGTCCTCCTCAGCCAGGGTATCAAATTTGTAGAATTTTGCAAACGTGTTTGCCCCTGACCAAGTTGCAGCTCGGCAAAGTTATAAAGCCGAGACCCCTCGGGCAGCCGCCCAAGATGAGCCCACTTTCCTCGTGGAATGGGCTTTTACTGATTTAGGATGCGGCAATCCAGCCGCAGAATGCTCCAGCTGAATTGTGCTACAAATTCAGCGAGCAAGTGTCTGATTAGAAGCAGGAGCACCTATTTTGTTGGGTGCCTACAGGATAAAAAGCGAGTCAGTTTTCCCGACTCCAGCCGTCCTGGAAATATACATTTTTAAGGCCCTGACTACGTCCAGTAACGTGGAATCTTCCAAGTCCTTAGTAGCCGCAGGCACTACAATAGGTTGGTTTAGGTGAAAAGCGGATACCACCTTAGGGAGAAACTGGGGACGAGTCCTCAATTCTGCCCTATCCATATGGACAATCAGATAAGGGCTTTTACATGACAAAGCCGCCAATTCTGACACACGCCTGGCCGAAGCCAAGGCCAATAACATGACCACTTTCCACGTGAGATATTTCAAATCCACAGTTTTAAGTGGCTCAAACCAATGTGATTTTAGGAAACTCAACACCACGTTGAGATCCCAAGGTGCCACAGGAGGCACAAAAGGGGGCTGAATATGTAGCACTCCCTTTACAAATGTCTGAACTCCAGGCAGTGAAGCCAGTTCTTTCTGGAAGAAAATCGACAGAGCCGAAATCTGGACCTTAATGGAACCCAAGTTTAGGCCCATAGTCACTCCTGACTGTAGGAAGTGCAGAAAACGACCCAGCTGAAATTCCTCTGTTGGGGCCTTCCTGGCCTCACACCACGCAACATATTTTCGCCAAATACGGTGATAATGGTTTGCGGTTACTTCTTTCCTGGCTTTTATCAGCGTAGGAATGACTTCCTACGGAATGCCTTTTTCCTTTAGGATCCGGAATTCAACCGCCATGCCGTCAAACGCAGCCGCGGTAAGTCTTGGAACAGACAGGGCCCCTGCTGTAGCAGATCCTGTCTCAGCGGTAGAGGCCATGGGTCCTCTGATATCATTTCTTGAAGTTCTGGGTACCAAGCTCTTCTTGGCCTATCCGGAACCACGAGTATCGTTCTTACTCCTCGTTTTCTTATTATTCTCAGTACCTTTGGTATGAGAGGCAGAGGAGGGAATACATAAACCGACTGGTACACCCACGGTGTCACTAGAGCGTCCACAGCTAATGCCTGAGGGTCCCTTGACCTGGCGCAATATCTAGTTTTTTGTTTAGGCGGGACGCCATCATGTCCACCTGTGGCCTTTCCCAACGGTTTACCAACAGTTGGAAGACTTCTGGATGAAGTCCCCACTCTCCCGGGTGTAGGTCGTGTCTGCTGAGGAAGTCTGCTTCCCAGTTGTCCACTCCCGATATGAAAACTGCTGACAGTGCTAAGACGTGATTCTCCGCCCATCGGAGAATCCTTGTGGCTTCTGCCATCGCCATCCTGCTTCTTGTGCCGCTCTGTCGGTTTACAAGGGTGACTGCCGTGATGTTGTCTGATTGGATCAGTACCGGCTGGTTTTGAAGCAGAGGCCTTGCCAGACTTAGGGCATTGTAAATGGCCCTCAGTTCCAGAATATTTATGTGTAGGGACGACTCCTGACTTGACCAAAGTCCTTGGAAATTTCTTCCCTGTGTGACTGCCCCCCAGCCTCGAAGGCTGGCATCCGTGGTTACCAGGACCCAGTCCTGTATGCCGAATCTGCGGCCCTCTTGAAGATGAGCACTCTGCAGCCACCACAGTAGAGATACCCTGGTCCTTGGAGACAGGGTTATCAGCCGATGCATCTGAAGATGCGATCCCGACCACTTGTCCAAGAGGTCCCACTGAAAGGTTCTTGCATGGAACCTGCCGAATGGAATTTTGCTTCGTAAGAAGCTACCATTTTTCCCAGGACTCGTGTGCAGTGATGCACCGATACCTGTTTTGGTTTCAGGAGGTCTCTGACTAGAGATGACAGCTCCTTGGCTTTCTCCTGCGGGAGAAACACTTTTTTCTGTTCTGTGTCCAGAACCATCCCCAGGAACAGTAGGCGTGTGGTAGGAACCAGCTGTGACTTTGGAATGTATAGAATCCATCCGTGCTGTTGTAGCACTTCCCGAGATAGTGCTACTCCGACCAACAACTGCTCCTTGGACCTTCCTTTATAAGGAGATCGTCCAAGTACGGGATAATTAAAACTCCCTTTTTTCGAAGGAGTATCATCATTTCTGCCATTACCTTGGTAAAGACCCTCGGTGCCGTGGACAGTCCAAACGGCAGTGTTTGGAATTGGTAATGGCAATCCTGTACCCCAAATCTGAGGTACTCCTGGTGAGGATGGTAAATGGGGACATGTAGGTAAGCATCCTTGATGTCCAGGGATACCATGTAATCCCCCTCCTCCAGGCTTGCAATAACCGCACTGAGCGATTCCATCTTGAACTTGAATTTTTTTATGTATGTGTTCAAGGATTTCAAATTTAAAATGGGTCTCACCGAACCGTCCGGTTTCGGTACCACAAACAGTGTGGAATAGTAACCCCGTCCTTGTTGAAGTAGGGGCACCTTGACTATCACCTGCTGGGAATACAGCTTGTGAATTGCCTCTAGCACAGCCTCCCTGCCTGAGGGAGTTGTCGGCAAGGCAGATTTGAGGAAACGGCGGGGGGGAGACGCCTCGAATTCCAGCTTGTGCCCCTGAGATACTACTTGAAGGATCCAGGGATCCACCTGTGAGCGATCCCACTGATCGCTGAAATTTTTGAGGCGGCCCCCCCACCGTACCTGGCTACGCCTGTGGAGCCCCCGCGTCATGCGGTGGACTCAGAGGAAGCGGGGGAAGAATTTTGATTCTGGGAACTGGCTGCCTGGTGCAGCTTTTTCCCTCTTCCCTCGTCTCTGTGCAGAAAGGAAGCGCCTTTGACCCGCTTGCTTTTCTGAAGCCGAAAGGACTGTACCTGATAATACAGTGCTTTCTTAGGCTGTGAGGAAACCCGAGGTAAAAATTTTCTTCCCAGCTGTTGCTGTGGATACGACGCCTCACCCTTATAAGGCTCTATGTGCCTTTTAAAGTCAGCATCACCTGTCCAGTGTCGGGTCTCTAATACCCTCCTGACAGAATGGACATTGCATTAATTCTGGATGCCAGCCGGCAAAATATCCCTCTGTGCATCCCTCATATATAAGACGACGTCTTTAATATGCTCTTATGTTCGCAAAATAGTATCCCTGTTTGACAGGGTCACAGACCACGCTGCAGCTATCTGCAGGTCTCAGTCTAGTACCTGAGTGTGTAAATACAGACTTCAGGATAGCCTCCAGCTTTTTATCAGCAGGTACCTTCAAAGTGGCTGTATCCTAAGACGGCAGTGCCACCTTTTTTGACAAACGTGTGAGCGCCTTATCCACCCTAGGGGATATCTCCCAGCGTAACTTATCCTCTGGCGGGAAAGGGTACGCCATCAGTAACTTTTTAGAAATTACCAGTTTCTTATCGGGGGATTTTCACACTTCATTCACTCATTTGATGGGGGAACAAAACACTGCCTGCTTTTTCTCCCCAAACATAAAACCCTTTTTTAGTGGTACTTGGGTTAATGTCAGAAATGTGTAACACATTTTTTATTGCCGGGATCATGTAACGGATGTTCCTAGTGGATTGTGTATATGTCTCAACCTCGTCGACACTGGAGTCAGACTCCGCGTCGACATCTGTGTCTGCCATCTGTGGGAGTTTGAGCCCCTGATGGCCTTTGAGACGCCTGGGCAGGCGCGGGCTGAGAAGCCGGCTGTCCCATAGCTGTTACGTCATCCAGCCTTTTATGTAAGGAGTTGACACTGTCGGTTTATACCTTCCACCTATCCATCCACTCTGGTGTCGGCCCCACAGGGGGCGACATCACATTTATCGGCATCTGCTCTGCCATCACATAAGCCTCCTCATCAAACGTGTCGACACAGCCGTACCGACACACCGCACACACACAGGGAATGCTCTGACTGAGGACAGGACCCCACACAGCCCTTTGGGGAGACAGAGAGAGAGTATGCCAGCACACACCAGAGCGCTATATAATTCAGGGATTAACACTATATTGAGTGAATTTTTCCCAATAGCTGCTTGTATATACAATATTGCGCCTAAATTTAGTGCCCCCCCCCTCTCTTTTTAACCCTTTGAGCCTGCAAACTACAGGGGAGAGCCTGGGGAGCTGTCTTCCAGCTATACTGTGAAGAGAAAATGGCGCCAGTGTGCTGAGAGAGATAGCTCCGCCCCTTTTTTGCTGACTTTTCTCCCGCTTTTTTATGGATTCTGGCAGGGGTATTTATCACATATATAGCCTCTAGGGCAGGCCTGGCCAACCTGTGGCTCTCCAGATGTTGTGAAACTACACATACAAGCATGCCTTGCCACAGTTTTAGCATTCCCTAATAGCAAAACTGTGGCAAAGCATGATGGGACTTGCAGTTTTACAACAGCTGGAGAGCCACAGGTTGGCCAGGTCTGCTCTAGGGCTATATATTGTGATATATTTGCCAGCCAAGGTGTTTTTATTGCTGCTCAGGGCGCCCGCCCGCCCCGCCCCCCCAGCGCCCTGCACCCTCAGTGACCGGAGTGTGAAGTGTGCATGAGGAGCAATGGCGCACAGCTGCAGTGCTGTGCGCTACCTTGGTGAAGACTAATGTCTTCTGCCACCGATTTTCCGGACCTCTTCTTGCTTCTGGCTCTGTAAGGGGGACGGCGGCGCGGCTCCGGGAACGAACACCAAGGCCAGTTCCATGCGGTCGATCCCTCTGGAGCTAATGGTGTCCAGTAGCCTAAGAAGCCCAAGCTAGCTGCAAGCAGGTAGGTTCGCTTCTTCTCCCCTTAGTCCCTCGATGCAGTGAGCCTGTTGCCAGCAGGTCTCACTGTAAAATAAAAAACCTAAAATAAACTTTCTTTCTAGGAGCTCAGGAGAGCCCCTAGTGTGCATCCAGCTCGGCCGGGCACAGAAATCTAACTGAGGCTTGGAGGAGGGTAATAGTGGGAGGAGCCAGTGCACTAAAAGCTTTCTTTTAGTTGTGCCCAGTCTCCTGCGGAGCCGCTATTTCCCATGGTCCTTACGGAGTTCCCAGCATCCACTAGGACGTCAGAGAAACTCTGTATTACACCTATGCAAGTATGAGCCCCCTTCTCCCTGTACACCTCTTCTCCAGGTGCGCTCATAAGCTCCTTCGGCTTTCAATACCACCTCTATGCCAATGATATGCAACTGTACCTCTCCTGATCTCTCCCTCTCTCAGTTATCCAGCTGCCTCTCCACCATCTCCTTCTGGGTGTCACGTTCAGTCTCAGGCTCAATCCTGTCTGTTCCAGCTACGCAACATTGCTCAGATCAGGCCACTACTCTCCCAGAGTGTGTCTAAACATATCACTCACTGGTCATCTCACAGTTTGACAATTGCAACATTCTCCTCATTGGCCTCCCATCTCACTCCACTCCTATCTGTTCTTAACTCCGCAGCTCAACTTATCTGCCTCTCTTGCCGCTCCACATCTGCTACTCCTCTTTAACAAAACATGCACTGGCTCCCATTCCCCTACAGAATCCTTTTCCAAACTTCTCACCCTCACGTACAAGGCCCTCTCCAACCTCATCTCCATACATACTCATTCCCACCCACTCCAGTTGGCAAATGACCTTCGCCTGGACTCTACCCTGGTCATTGCATCCCATGCGTGAATCCAAGATTTTACCTGTGCTGCCCTCCTTCACTGGAACAAGCCCCCTTGCTCTATTAGACTCTGCCCAACCTTGCAAAGCTTCAAAACAGCCACTGAAAACCCACCTGTTCATCAAAGCATACACTTCTGCATAACCTAGTTTTGAGGTCACTCTCCCAAACCACTAACTCATGCCTTGGCCTTCTATGCCTCGCTTACTACCTACCTTTCCATTGTTTGCCACTCATGTCATCTGTCTGTCTCCAACCCCATTCCCTAGATTGTGAGCTCCTTGGAGCAGGGCCCTCTTTCCTCCTGTTCTCACAACCCTCTTCTCTCACACTTCAATTACAGCTCTCTCCTACTGTACGTAGTGAATGTCTATACCTGCATCTCCTCTCGCTCATTACTGTTTATCTCTTCCAGTGGCTGCCTGCCCCCAGTAGTATGACGACTACGCCTTTGCGTCCTTTCAACACGGCTGCAGTGTGTACTGAGAATTGTGGTGCTAATTGTTACCTGTGCTCCGTTTTAGTTTTTTTGTTACTGTAATGTTAAGTTCTGTGTACCCTGTATTGGTCTAATATCTGCTCTAAGTATGGCGCTGCAAAACACTTGTGGCACCCTATAAATAAAATGTAATAATTTTGTTATAAATAGAAGAAGTTTAATAATTTACTTATTTCCACTTTTAGTAATTTGTGGAAAGGTATTGGAATATTTAATTTTGATTTGATGCCAAGTACAACAAACCACTAAATGTGTTAGGGGCTGAATTATTTTTCAAGGCATTGGTATATATGCTGGTGGAACCAAATTGTATTACTATAATAATGAAGTCTAGCATAAGCAGATCTCTGTGTATAGTGCACACACAAATTTATTATATATATATATATATATATATATATATATATAAAAAACAAGGGGGGAGGGACAAGCGCCTAATAGTGCAGTAACTTCACAACAAATTAGGTTGTGTATAATGTCGTATCTATAGATAATATGCGTACCAGAAGTATGATTTATAATGGGCACATCAAACGTTATAATAGCTGGTGTTTGACTGATCCTGTGTTCTTCTACAGAGCAAGACCGACGTATTTGCAAATTGATGATTTGGAGAACATCCATATTGACGTCCAACCTGGGGACTAATTGCGGTGCCAAACACCAGCTATTATAACGTTTGATGTGCCCATTATAAATCATACTTCTGGTACGCATATTATCTATAGATACGACATTATACACAACCTAATTTGTTGTGAAGTTACTGCACTATTAGGCGCTTGTCCCTCCCCCCTTGTTTTTTCCAGATTAATTTGTCACTAAACCTAGTGACACCTTGAAGGATTGAGCTGCCAACTACAGGAATACCCTGTGGAACCAAAGTGCAAGTTAATCTACCTAGGACTCCTTTTGAATTCATTAATTGAGAAGGAAAGTAGCGCACCAACTAAATTCTATGTTCAATATATATATATATACATACATACATACATACATACATACATACATACATACATACACACACACCACCCCCTCCCTCCCCCCCTCCCCCCCCCAATACGTTCAGCACCATAAAATAAATAGACCTGTAAATCTAGAGCACTACGGCCAGAAAGTATGGAATTGCAGGTTTATGGTTTAAGCAAACATTTCCCTCTTTAATTATATGATATGTCCGTATGTTTGCATTTCTAAACAAAGGCTGTTTAGAAATGCAAAATTTGCACAAAGCATGCTGGGAAGTACACATCAGCAGTACTCAAAATAACAGGACAAAAAATAAGAATTTACTTACCGATAATTCTATTTCTCGGAGTCCGTAGTGGATGCTGGGGTTCCTGAAAGGACCATGGGGAATAGCGGCTCCGCAGGAGACAGGGCACAAAAAGTAAAGCTTTAGGATCAGGTGGTGTGCACTGGCTCCTCCCCCTATGACCCTCCTCCAAGCCTCAGTTAGGTACTGTGCCCGGACGAGCGTACACAATAAGGAAGGATTTATGAATCCCGGGTAAGACTCATACCAGACACACCAATCACACTGTACAACCTGTGATCTGAACCCAGTTAACAGTATGATAACAGCGGAGCCTCTGAAAAGATGGCTCACAACAATAATAACCCGATTTTTGTAACTATGTACAAGTAATGCAGATAATCCGCACTTGGGATGGGCGCCCAGCATCCACTACGGACTCCGAGAAATAGAATTATCGGTAAGTAAATTCTTATTTTCTCTATCGTCCTAGTGGATGCTGGGGTTCCTGAAAGGACCATGGGGATTATACCAAAGCTCCCAAACGGGCGGGAGAGTGCGGATGACTCTGCAGCACCGAATGAGAGAACTCCAGGTCCTCCTTAGCCAGGGTATCAAATTTGTAGGATTTTACAAACGTGTTTGCCCCTGACTAAATAGCCGCTCGGCAAAGTTGTAAAGCCGAGACCCCTCGGGCAGCCGCCCAAGATGAGCCCACCTTCCTTGTGGAATGGGCATTTACATATTTTGGCTGTGGCAGGCCTGCCACAGAATGTGCAAGCTGAGTTGTATTACACATCCAACTAGCAAAAGTCTGCTTAAAAGCAAGAGCACCCAGTTTGTTGGGTGCATACAGGATAACAGCAAGTCAGTTTTCCTGACTCCAGCCGTCCTGGAACCTATATTTTCAGGGCCCTGACCACATCTAGCAACTTGGAGTCCTCCAAGTCCCTAGTAGGCGCAAGACACCACAATAAGCTGGTTCAGGTGAAACACTGACACCACCTTAGGGAGAGAACTGGGGACGAGTCCGCAGCTCTGCCCTGTCCGAATGGACAAACAGATATGGGCTTTTTTGAGAAAAAAAAACCACCAATTTGACACTCGCCTGGTCCAGGCCAGGTCCAAGAGCATGTTCACTTTCCATGTGAGATGCTTCAAATCCACAGATTTGACTGGTTTTAAACCAATGTGTTTTGAGGAATCCCAGAACTACGTTGAGATCCCACAGTGCCACTGGAGGCACAAAAAGGGGTTGTATATGCAATACTCCCTTGACAAACTTCTGGACTTCAGGAACTGAAGCCAATTCTTTCTGGAAGAAAAATCGACAGGGCCGAAATTTGAACCTTAATGGACCCCAATTTGAGGCCCATAGACACTCCTGTTTGCAAGAAATGCAGGAATCGACCGAGTTGAAATTTCTTCGTGGGGCCTTCCTGGCCTCACAACACGCAACATATTTTCGCCACATGTGGTGATAATGTTGTGCGGTCACCTCCTTTCTGGCTTTGACCAGGGTAGGAATGACCTCTTCCTGAATGCCTTTTCCCTTAGGATCCGGCGTTCCACCGCCATGCCGTCAAACGCAGCTGCGGTAAGTCTTGGAACAGACATGGTACTTGCTGAAACAAGTCCCTTCTTAGCGGCAGAGGCCATAAGTCCTCTGTGAGCATCTCTTGAAGTTCCGGGTACCAAGTCCTTCTTGGCCAATCCGGAGCCATGAGTATAGTTCTTACTCCTCTACGTCTTATAATTCTCAGTACCTTAGGTATGAAAAGCAGAGGATGGAACACATACACCGACTGGTACACCCACGGTGTTACCAGAACGTCCACAGCTATTGCCTGAGGGTCTCTTAACCTGGCGCAATACCTGTCCCGTTTTTTGTTCAGACGGGACGCCATCATGTCCACCTTTGGTAATTCCCAACGGTTTACAATTATGTGGAAAACTTCCCCATGAAGTTCCCACTCTGCCGGATGGAGGTCGTGCCTACTGAGGAAGTCTGCTTCCCAGTTTCCATTCCCGGAATGAAACACTGCTGACAGTGCTATCACATGATTTTCCGCCCAGCGAAAAGTCCTTGCAGTTTTTGCCACTGCCCTCCTGCTTCTTGTGCCGCCCTGTCTATTTACGTGGGCGACTGCCGTGATGTTTTATCCCACTGGATCAATACCGGCTGACCTTGAAGCAGAGGTCTTGCTAAGCTTAGAGCATTATAAATTTACCCTTAGCTATATTTATGTGGAGAAAAATCTCCAGACTTGATCACACTCCCTGGAAATTTTTTCCTTGTGTGACTGCTCCCCAGCCTCTCGGGCTGGCCTCCGTGGTCACCAACATCCAAAACTGAATGCCGAATCTGCGGCCCTCTAGAAGATGAGCACTCTGTAACCACCACAGGAGAGACACCCTTGTCCTTGGATATAGGGTTATCCGCTGATGCATCTGAAGATGCGATCCGGACCATTTGTCCAGCAGATCCCACTGAAAAGTTCTTGCATGAAATCTGCCGACTGGAATTGCTTCGAAGGAAGTCACCATTTTTTTTACCATGGCCCTTGTGCAATGATGCACTGATTTTAGGAGGTTCCTGACTAGCTCGGATAACTCCCTGGCTTTCTCTTCCGGGAGAAACACCTTTTTCTGGACTGTGTCCAGAATCATCCCTAAGCACAGGAGACTTGTTGTCGGGATCAGCTGCGATTTTGGAATATTTAGAATCCACCCCTGCTGTTGTAACAGTATCCGAGATAGTGCTACTCCGACCTCCAACTGTTCCCTGGACTTTGCCCTTATCAGGAGATCGTCCAAGTAAGGGATAATTAAGACGCCTTTTCTTCGAAGAAGAACCATCATTTCGGCCATTACCTTGGTAAAGACCCGGGGTGCCGTAGACAATCCAAACGGCAGCGTCTGAAACTGATAGTGACAGTTCTGTACCACGAACCTGAGGTACCCTTAGTGATAAGGGCAAATTTGGGACATGGAGGTAAGCATCCCTGATGTCTCGGGACACCAGATAGTCCCCTTCTTCCCGGTTCGTTATCACTGCTCTGAGTGACTCCATCTTGATTTGAACCTTTGTAAGTGTTCAAATTTTTTTAGATTTAGAATAGGTCTCACCTAGCCTTCTGGCTTCAGTACCACAATATAGTGTGGAATAATACCCCCTTTTCTTGTTGTAGGAGGGGTAATTTAATTATCACCTGCTGGGAATACAGCTCGTGAATTTTTTCCCATACTGCCTCCTTGTCGGAGGGAGACCTTGGTAAAGCAGACTTCAGGAGCCTGCGCAGGGGAAACGTCTCGACATTCCAAACTGTACCCCTGGGATACTACTTGTAGGATCCAGGGGTCCTGTACGGTCTCAGCGTCATGCTGAGAGCTTGTCAGAAGCGGTGGAACGCTTCTGTTCCTGGGAATGGGCTGCCTGCTGCAGTCTTCTTCCCTTTCCTCTATCCCTGGGCAGATATGACTCTTATAGGGACGAAAGGACTGAAGCTGAAAAGACGGTGTCTTTTTCTGCAGAGATGTGACTTAGGGTAAAAACGGTGGATTTTCCAGCAGTTGCCGTGGCCACCAGGTCCGGTGGACCGACCCCAAATAACTCCTCTTCCTTTATACGGCAATACACCTTTGTGCCGTTTGGAATCTGCATCACCTGACCACTGTCGTGTCCATAAACATCTTCTGGCAGATATGGACATCGCACTTACTCTTGATGCCAGAGTGCAAATATCTCTCTGTGCATCTCGCATATATAGAAATACATCCTTTAAATGCTCTATAGTCAATAAAATACTGTCCCTGTCAAGGGTATCAATATTTTTAGTCAGGGAATCCGACCAAGCCACCCCAGCTCTGCACATCCAGGCTGAGGCGATCGCTGGTCGCAGTATAACACCAGTATGTGTGTATATACTTTTTATGATATTTTTCCAGCCTCCTGTCAGCTGGCTCCTTGAGGACGGCCCTATCTATAGACGGTACCGCCACTTGTTCTGATAAGCGTGTGAGCGCCTTATCCACCCTAAGGGGTGTTTCCCAACGCGCCCTAACTTCTGGCGGGAAAGGGTATACCGCCCATATTTTCTATCGGGGGGAACCCACGCATCATCACACACTTCATTTTATTTATCTGATTCAGGAAAAACTACGGTAGTTTTTTCACATCCCACATAATACCCTCTTTTGTGGTACTTGTAGTATCAGAAATATGTAACACCTCCTTCATTGCCCTTAACGTGTGGCCCTAATAAGGAATACGTTTGTTTATTCACCGTCGACACTGGATTCAGTGTCCCTGTCTGTGTCTGTGTCGACCGACTAAAGTAAACGGGCGTTTTAAAACCCCTGACGGTGTTTTTGAGACGTCTGGACCGGTACTAATTGTTTGTCGGCCGTCTCATGTCGTCAACCGACCTTGGCGCGTGTTGACATTATCACGTAATTCCCTAAATAAGCCATCCATTCCGGTGTCGACTCCCTAGAGAGTGACATCACCATTACAGGCAATTTGCTCCGCCTCCTCACCAACATCGTCCTCATACATGTCGACACACACGTACCGACACACAGCACACACACAGGGAATGCTCTGATAGAGGACAGGACCTACTAGCCCTTTGGAGAGACAGAGGGAGAGTTTGCCAGCACACACCAAAAACGCTATAATTATATAGGGACAACCTTATATAAGTGTTTTCCCTTATAGCATCTTTTTTATATATTTCTAACGCCAAATTAGTGCCCCCCCTCTCTGTTTTAACCCTGTTTCTGTAGTGCAGTGCAGGGGAGAGCCTGGGAGCCTTCCCTCCAGCCTTTCTGTGAGGGAAAATGGCGCTGTGTGCTGAGGAGATAGGCCCCGCCCCTTTTTCGGCGGCCTCGTCTCCCGCTCTTAACGGATTCTGGCAGGGGTTAAATATCTCCATATAGCCCCCGGAGGCTATATGTGAGGTATTTTTAGCCAAAAAAGGTTTTCATTTGCCTCCCAGGGCGCCCCCCTCCCAGCGCCCTGCACCCTCAGTGACTGCCGTGTGAAGTGTGCTGAGAGGAAAATGGCGCACAGCTGCAGTGCTGTGCGCTACCTTAAGAAGACTGAGGAGTCTTCTGCCGCCGATTCTGGACCTCTTCTCGTTTCAGCATCTGCAAGGGGGCCGGCGGCGAGGCTCCGGTGACCATCCAGGCTGTACCTGTGATCGTCCCTCTGGAGCTAATGTCCAGTAGCCAAGAAGCCAATCCATCCTGCACGCAGGTGAGTTCACTTCTTCTCCCCTAAGTCCCTCGTTGCAGTGATCCTGTTGCCAGCAGGACTCACTGTAAAATAAAAAACCTAAGCTAAACTTTTCTAAGCAGCTCTTTAGGAGAGCCACCTAGATTGCACCCTTCTCGGCCGGGCACAAAAATCTAACTGAGGCTTGGAGGAGGGTCATAGGGGGAGGAGCCAGTGCACACCACCTGATCCTAAAGCTTTACTTTTTGTGCCCTGTCTCCTGCGGAGCCGCTATTCCCCATGGTCCTTTCAGGAACCCCAGCATCCACTAGGACGATAGAGAAATAAAAGTTAATTATTGAGAAAATGCTTGTTGGTATAAATTAATTGATTGCATAACTAATTTCTTAAAATAAAATATACATAAATAGGGCACATTACTCTTGGTAGGTTGACTATTTACCTGCTTATTCTTGTTTAGGTTCCATTAGGGCTCTTACTGCAGTACAAAAGGAGCTCCATTTATTGCAGAGCCTTGGGACACAACTAAAGCGGATACTATTAGACTAGAAAAACCTGACTGAGGAATTTAATAAGTTGTACTGTCACTTGATAAAATGCATACTGGCTGAGAATATATTAAAATAAGATTTTAAACCAGTTTTAAAAAGAGCCAGACATCAAATTCTAGAGCGCACTTATTATTTTACTGCATAGTGCCTTGTGTACAAACACACAGCAGTGTCCTTCTCTGCCCCTGTTCAACCATTAGTATATTGGGTAGTGCAACAGACTAGGAGGCAAATGTACTAAGGCTAGGTACACATCAGAACAATGTGTACCTGACCGATCTGACGGGCGACGGGCCAATGTATCATTCAATGCGAACAAACTTGCACGATGCAGGGGGAAAACCAGCGCAATGTAGGAAGCCATGCTACATTCGGCAGCATGGCATCGTACAAGATATCTTCTGGGTAGCAATAAAGCAGTCGACCGGAAGACACTTAACGATATGCCCGGTTTGTTACGATTTACCTGGAAACAAATCTGGCCGATATCGTTTAAGTGTGCACCCAACCGAAGACTTGGAGACGGATAAAGTGGAGACAGGTAAAGTACTAGCCAATCATCTCCTAACTGCCATGTAACAGGCTGTGTTTGAAAAAAAAGATAGTCAGGAGCAGATTGCTAGGTACTTTAGCTCCATCCACTTTCTCACTCTCCAAGGCTTTGTAAATTTCCCCATTAAGGAGACCGAAATGCACATATATGCTAATGACTCCGATGCCAGCTATATACACTGTGCAGTGTACTGTAGTTGTGAGAGTTCAACCGCTTAAGGGGTTTTTGTGGGTTAGAATTAAAGGGCATAAATTCCACACTACCTGCACTGGCTATTCACAGGCCTGAGTGTTCCTGTGAAGTGATCTGGAAGAAAAACAAAATCACTGCAAACCATTCCAACAGCATATGGATCTCACCTGCTTTCCAAACTGGCTGCAGGCTGAATAGGGTGTGATACATACTGTAACAGCTAAAAGTTGCACAATAAACATTTCTTATAAAAGGATTAGTCAGTACTCTAATCTGGTCATCTTCAGACACCATGACATACAATACTTCACACACATTTATAACAGATTAGATCTTGCACACAGATGTGTCCACTGACATCTAGCCTCCCTGCACGTTAAACAACCCTTCTAATCACACCATGCTCTCGTGTTACTCAGTAGTGCAGAGTGTCTGTCTGTAAGATTTGTTCCATTAAAACGCACCTTATTCACAAAATGATGCATTTGGAGCCACAAGCAGACCCTGCTGATTAAAATATGCGGCATGCAACTGCGCCTGTATCTGCAAAGAAAACACTACATAGCGTAGCATTTCGTATACAGAAAGTAGGTTGACAGCCATATTCGCACACAGAATACATACATGCTACATATCATTTTATTCAGTAAAAAGTTGCTTGTGCGTCTTACTCAGGGACGTGCAGTGAGCTAAATGGCTCAGGAGGCATTGGCTAGCACCAGAGCCAGATTTACACGCCAAAGGGTGCATGTGCTCATTATAAATAGGTGCAGCAGTATAAACTCCTGGAAATTTGGGGGTATGGGTCGCTGGGTCGACAGTCATTAGGTCGACATGTACTAGGTCGACAGGTGAAAAAGTCTACATGAGTTTTTGGACTGTTTTTGGTGTCGTTTTCTTCGTAAAGTGACGGGGAACCCCAAATAGTGCACCGTGTCCGCTCGCCATGCTTCGGGCAAGGTGCCTCGCTTCACTCGGCACAGGTTACCATTCCAATCGTAGTCCACGTGGAACGGCAAGTATGGAAAAATCCAGAAAATGGGAAAAAAAATTACAATAAATTATATGTGAAAAACTCATGTCGACCTATTGACTGTGTCGACCTAACAACCGTATCCCCAAATTTGGTAACTTTTGATCTGAGATGTGTAGAAAGGTTAGGAAGGTGAGGCACTGCCTCACCTGCCAAAGGCGTTTTACTCCAGAGTTTTGGCTATGAAAATTAGAATAATGCAAAGAAGATATTTCAAACATATTCTTTGTATTTTTCATATACTTTATACAGTCAAAACTCTGGCACAAACGTTAGTATGACAGTAAAGGCTCTGCCTCACCCCATGTCTTACTCGCATAGCAATTTTCTGCAAAAAATAAATAAATAATAAGAATTTACTTACCGATAATTCTATTTCTCGTAGTCCGTAGTGGATGCTGGGACTTCCGTAAGGACCATGGGGAATAGCGGCTCCGCAGGAGACTGGGCACAAAAGTAAAAGCTTTAGACTAGCTGGTGTGCACTGGCTCCTCCCCCTATGACCCTCCTCCAAGCCTCAGTTAGGATACTGTGCCCGGACGAGCGTACATAATAAGGAAGGATTTTGAATCCCGGGTAAGACTCATACCAGCCACACCAATCACACCGTACAACCTGTGATCTGAACCCAGTTAACAGTATGATAAACGTAGGAGCCTCTGAAAAGATGGCTCACAACAATAAACAACCCGATTTTTTTGTAACAATAACTATATACAAGTATTGCAGACAATCCGCACTTGGGATGGGCGCCCAGCATCCACTACGGACTACGAGAAATAGAATTATCGGTAAGTAAATTCTTATTTTCTCTGACGTCTTAGTGGATGCTGGGACTTCCGTAAGGACCATGGGGATTATACCAAAGCTCCCAAACGGGCGGGAGAGTGCGGATGACTCTGCAGCACCGAATGAGAGAACTCCAGGTCCTCCTCAGCCAGGGTATCAAATTTGTAGAATTTAGCAAACGTGTTTGCCCCTGACCAAGTAGCTGCTCGGCAAAGTTGCCAAGCCGAGACCCCTCGGGCAGCCGCCCAAGATGAGCCCACCTTCCTTGTGGAATGGGCTTTTACAGATTTTGGCTGTGGCAGGCCTGCCACAGAATGTGCAAGCTGAATTGTATTACAAATCCAACGAGCAATCGTCTGCTTAGTAGCAGGAGCACCCAGCTTGTTGGGTGCATACAGTATAAACAGCGAGTCAGATTTTCTGACTCCAGCCGTCCTGGAAACATATTTTCAGGGCCCTGACTACGTCCAGCAACTTGGAGTCCTCCAAGTCCCTAGTAGCCGCAGGTACCACAATAGGTTGGTTCATGTGAAACGCTGAAACCACCTTAGGGAGAAATTGAGGACGAGTCCTCAATTCCGTCCTATCCGAATGAAATATCAGGTAAGGGCTTTTATAGGATAAAGCCGCCAATTCTGATACACGCCTGGCTGAAGCCAGGGCTAACAGCATTACCACTTTCCATGTGAGATATTTTAAATCCACTGTGGCAAGTGGTTCTAACCAATGTGATTTTAGGAATCCCAAAACCACATTGAGATCCCAGGGTGCCACTGGAGGCACAAAGGGAGGCTGTATATGCAGTACCCCCTTTACAAAAGTCTGGACTTCAGGAACTGAAGCCAGTTCCTTCTGGAAGAAGATCGACAGGGCCGAAATTTGAACCTTAATGGATCCTAATTTTAGGCCCATAGACAATCCTGCTTGCAGGAAATGTAGGAATCGACCCAGTTGAATTTCCTCCGTCGGGCCTTACTGGCCTCGCACCACGCAACATATTTTCGCCAATTGCGGTGATAATGTTTTTGCGGTTACATCCTTCCTGGCTTTAGATCAGGATATGGATGAATTCATCCGGAATGCCTTTTTTCCTTCAGGATCCGGTGTTCAACCGGCATGCCGTCAAACGCAGCCGCGGTAAGTCTTGGAAAAGACAGGGACCTTGCTGGAGCAGGTCCCTTCTTAGAGTTAGAGGCCACGGATCCTCCGTGAGCATCTCTTGAAGTTCCGGTTACCAAGTCCTTCTTGGCCAATCCGGAGCCACGAATATAGTGCTTTCTCCTCTCCATCTTATCAATCTCAGTACCTTGGGTATGAGAGGCAGAGGAGGGAACACATACACTGACTGGTACACCCACGGTGTTACCAGAGCGTCTACAACTATTGCCTGAGGGTCTCTTGACCTGGCGCAATACCTGTCGAGTTTTTTAATCATGTGGACGACTTCTGGGTGAAGTCCCCACTCTCCCGGGTGGAGGTCGTGCTGAGGAAGTCTGCTTCCCAGTTGTCCACTCCCGGAATGAATACTGTTGACAGTGCTATCACATGATTTTCCGCCCAGCGAAGAATCCCTGCAGCTTCTGCCATTGCCCTCCTGCTTCTTGTGCCACCCTGTCTGTTTACGTGGGTGACTGCCATGATGTTGTCCGACTGGATCAACACCGGCTGACCTTGAAGCAGAGGTCTTGCTAAGCTTAGAGCATTGTAAATGGCCCTTAGCTTCAGGATATTTATGTGAAGTGATGTATCCAGGCTTGACCCTAAGCCCTGGATATTCCTTCCCTGTGTGACTGCTCCCCAGCCTCGCAGGCTGGCATCCGTGGTCACCAGGACCCAGTCCTGAATGCCGAATCTGCGGTCCTCTAGAAGATGAGCACTCTGCAACCACCACAGGATGGATACCCTTGTCCTTGGTGACAGGGTTATCCGCTGATGCATCTGAAAATGCGACCCGGACCATTTGTCCAGTAGGTTCCACTGGAAAGTTCTTGCGTGGAATCTAACGAATGGGATTGCTTCGTAGGAAGCCACCATTTTTACCCAGAACCCTTGTGCATTGATGCACTGAGACTTGGTTCGGTTTTAGGAGGTTCCTGACTAGCTCGGATAACTCCCTGGCTTTTTTTTCCGGGAGAAACACCTTTTTTCTGGACTGTGTCCAGGATCATCCCTAGGAAACAGAAGACAAGTCGTCGGAACCAGCTGCGATTTTGGAATATTGAGAATCCAATCGTGTTGCCGCAACACTACCTGAGATAGTGCTACACCGACTTCCAACTGTTCCCTGGATCTTACCCTTATCAGGGAATCGTCCAAGTAAGGGATAACTAAAATTCCCTTCCTTCGAAGGGATATCATTTCGGCCATTACCTTGGTAAAGACCCGGGGTGCCGTGGACCATCCCTACGGTAGCGTCTGAACTGATAGTGACAGTTCTGTACCATAACCTGAGGTACCCTTGGTGAGAAGGGTAAATTTTGACATGAAGGTAAGCATCCTTGATGTCCCGAGACATCATGTAGTCCCCTTCTTCCAGGTTCGCAATCACTGCTCTGAGTGACTCAATCTTGAATTTGAACCTCTGTATGTAAGTGTTCAAAGATTTTAGATTTTAGATTTAGAATCGGTCTCACCGAGCCGTCTGGCTTCGGTACCACAATAGTGTGGAATAATACCCCGTTCCCTGTTGCAGGAGGGGTACCTTGATTATCACCTGCTGGGAATACAGCTTGTGAATGGCTTCCAAAACTGCCTCCCTGTCAGAGGGAGACGTCGGTAAAGCCGACTTTTGGAAACGGCGAGGGGGAGACGTCTCGAATTCCAATATGTACCCCTGAGATATTACCTGAAGGATCCAGGGGTTTACTTGCGAGTGAGCCACTGCGCACTGAAATTCATTGAGAACGGGCCCCCACCGTGCCTGAGCTTGTAAGGCCCTATCGTCATACTGAGGGCTTGGCAGAGGCGGGAAAGGGTTTCTGTTCCTGGGAACTGGCTAATCTCTTCAGCCTTTTTCCTCTCCCTCTGTCACGAGCAGAAAAGAGGAACCTTTTGTCCGCTTGCCAACAAAGGACTGCGCCTGATAATACGGCGTCTTATTTTGAGAGGCGACCTGGGGTACAAACGTGGATTTCCCAGTTGTTGCCGTGGCCACCAGGTCTAAAAGACCGACCCCAAATGTCCCCTTTCAAAGGCAATACTTCCAAATGCCGTTTGGAATCCGCATCACCTGACCATTTTACTGGTAGAATTGGACAACGCACTTATACTTGATGCCAGTCGGCAAATATTCCGCTGTGCATCATGCATATATAGAAATGCATCTTTTAAATGCTCTATAGGCAATAATATACTATCCTTATCTAGGATATCAATATTTCCAGTCAGGGAATCCGACCATGCCAACCCAGCACTGCACCTCCAGGCTGAGGCGATTGTTGGTCGCAGTATAACACCAGTATGTGTGTGAATACATTTTTGGATACCCTCCTGCTTTCTATCAGCAGGATCCTTAAGGGCGGCCATCTCATGAGAGGGTAGAGCCCTTGTTCTTACAAGCGTGTGAGCGCCTTATACCCCCTAGGGGGTGTTTCCCAACGCACCCTAACCTCTGGCGGGAAAGGGTATACAGCCAATACTTTTTAAGAAATTATCAATTGTTATCGGGGGGAAACCCACGCATCACACACACCTCATTTTATTTCTCAGATTCAGGAAAACTACAGGTAGTTTTTCCCTCACCGAACATAATACCCCTTTTTGGTGGTACTCGTATTATCAGAAATGTATAAAACATTTTCCATTGTCTCAATCATGTAACGTGTGGCCCTACTGGAAATCACGGTTGTCTCTTCACCGTCGACACAGGAGTCAGTATCCGTGTCGGCGTCTGTATCTGCCATCTGAGGTAACGGGCGCTTTAGAGCCCCTGACAGCCTATGAGACATCTGGGCAGGCACAAGCTGAGTAGCCGGCTCTCATGTCAACCACTGTTTTCAACAGTACATCCACTCAGGTGTCGACCCCCTAGGGGGTGACATCACTGTTACAGACACTCTGCTCCGTCTCCACATCATTTTTCTCCTCATACATGTCGACACAAACGTACCGACACACAGCACACACACAGGGAATGCTCTGATAGAGGACAGGACCCCACGAGCCCTTTGGGGAGACAGAGGGAGAGTTTGCCAGCACACACCAGAGCGCTATATATATACAGGGATAACCTTATAATAAGAATTTACTTACCGATAATTCTATTTCTCGTAGTCCGTAGTGGATGCTGGGGACTCCGTCAGGACCATGGGGATTAGCGGCTCCGCAGGAGACAGGGCACAAAAGTAAAAGCTTTAGGATCAGGTGGTGTGCACTGGCTCCTCCCCCTATGACCCTCCTCCAAGCCTCAGTTAGGAGACTGTGCCCGGACGAGCGTACACAATAAGGAAGGATTTTGAATCCCGGGTAAGACTCATACCAGCCACACCAATCACACTGTACAACCTGTGATCTGAACCCAGTTAACAGCATGATAACAGTGGAGCCTCTGAAAAGATGGCTCACAACAATAATAACCCGATTTTTGTAACAATAACTATGTACAAGTATTGCAGACAATCCGCACTTGGGATGGGCGCCCAGCATCCACTACGGACTACGAGAAATAGAATTATCGGTAAGTAAATTCTTATTTTCTCTGACGTCCTAAGTGGATGCTGGGAACTCCGTCAGGACCATGGGGATTATACCAAAGCTCCCAAACGGGCGGGAGAGTGCGGATGACTCTGCAGCACCGAATGAGAGAACTCCAGGTCCTCCTCAGTCAGGGTGTGCCCCTGACCAAGTATCAGCTCGGCAAAGTTGTAAAGCCGAGACCCCTCGGGCAGCCGCCCAAGATGAGCCCACCTTCCTTGTGGAATGGGCATTTACATATTTTGGCTGTGGCAGGCCTGCCACAGAATGTGCAAGCTGAATTGTACTACACATCCAACTAGCAATCGTCTGCTTAGAAGCAAGAGCACCCAGTTTGTTGGGTGCATACAGGAGAACAGCAAGTCAGTTTTCCTGACTCCAGCCGTCCTGGAAACCTATATTTTCAGGGCCCTGACAACATCTAGCAACTTGGAGTCCTCCAAGTCCCTAGTAGCCGCAGGTACCACAATAAGCTGGTTCGGGTGAAACACTGACACCACCTTAGGGAGAAACTGGGGATGAGTCCGCAGCTCTGCCCTGTCCGAATGGACAATCAGATATGGGCTTTTTGAGACAAACGCCGCCAATTCTGACACTCGCCTGGCCGAGGCCAGGGCCAACAGCATGGTCACTTTCCCTGTGAGATATTTCAAATCCACAGATTTGAGCGGTTTAAACCAATGTGATTTTAGGAATCCCAGAACTACGTTGAGATCCCACAGTGCCACTGGAGGCACAAAAAGGGGGTTGTATATGCAGTACTCCCTTGACAAACTTCTGGACTTCAGGAACTGAAGCCAATTCTTTCTGGAAGAAAAATCGACAGGGCTGAAATTTGAACCTTAATGGACCCCCAATTTGAGGCCCATAGACACTCCTGTTTGCAGGAAACGACCGAGTTGAAATTTCTTCATGGGGCCTTCCTGGCCTCACACCACGCAACATATTTTCGCCACATGTGGTGATAATGTTGTGCGGTCACCTCCTTCCTGGCTTTGACCAGGGTAGGAATGACCTCTTCCGGAATGCCTTTTTCCCTTAGGATCCGGCGTTCAACCGCCATGCCGTCAAACGCAGCCGCGGTAAGTCTTGGAACAGACATGGTACTTGCTGAAGCAAGTCCCTTCTTAGCGGCAGAGGCCATGAGTCCTCTGTGAGCATCTCTTGAAGTTCCGGGTACCAAGTCCTTCTTGGCCAATCCGGAGCCACGAGTATAGTTCTTACTCCTCTACGTCTTATAATTCTCAATACCTTGGGTATGAGAAGCAGAGGAGGGAAGACATACACCGACTGGTACACCCACGGTGTTACCAGAACGTCCACAGCTATTGCCCGAGGGTCTTTTGACCTGGCGCAATACTTGTCCAGTTTTTTTTTTGTTCAGGCGGGACGCCATCATGTCCACCTTTGGTCTTTTCCAACGGTTCACAATCATGTGGAAGACTTCCCGATGAAGTCCCCACTCTCCCGGGTGGAGGTTGTGCCTGCTGAGGAAGTCTGCTTCCCAGTTGTCCACTCCCGGAATGAACACTGCTGACAGTGCTATCACATGATTTTCCGCCCAGCGAAAAATCCTTGCAGTTTCTGCCATTGCCCTCCTGCTTCTTGTGCCGCCCTGTCTGTTTACGTGGGCGACTGCCGTGATGTTGTCCCACTGGATCAATACCGGCTGACCTTGAAGCAGAGGTCTTGCTAAGCTTAGAGCATTGTAAATTGCCCTTAGCTCCAGTATATTTATGTGGAGAAAAATCTCCAGACTTGATCACACTCCCTGGACATTTTTTTTTCCCTGTGTGACTGCTCCCCAGCCTCTCAGGCTGGCCTCAGTGGTCACCAGCATCCAATCCTGAATGCCGAATCTGCGGCCCTCTAGAAGATGAGCACTCTGTAACCACCACAGGAGAGACACCCCTGTCCCTGGAGACAGGGTTATCCGCTGATGCATCTGAAAATGCGAGCCGGACCATTTGTCCAGCAGATCCCACTGAAAAAGTTCTTGCGTGGAATCTGCCGAATGGAATCGCTTCGTAAGAAGCCACCATTTTTCCCAGGACTCTTGTGCAATGAATCACTGACACTTTTCCTGGTTTTAGGAGGTTCCTGACTAGCTCGGATAACTCCCTGGCTTTCTCCTCCGGGAGAAACACCTTTTTCTGGACTGTGTCCAGAACCATCCCTAGGAACAGCAGACGTGTCGTCGGAAACGGCTGCGATTTTGGATATTTAGAATCCACCCGTGCTGTCGTAGAACTACTTGAGATAGTGCTACTCCGACTTCCAACTGTTCTCTGGACCTTGCCCTTATCAGGAGATCGTCCAAGTAAGGGATAATTAAGACGCCTTTTCTTTGAAGAATCATCATTTCGGCCATTACTTTGGTAAAGACCAGGGGTGCCGTGGACAATCCAAACGGCAGCGTCTGAAACAGATAGTGACAGTTCCGTACCACGAACCTGAGGTACCCTTGGTGAGAAGGGCAATTTGGGACATGGAGGTAAGCATCCTTGATGTCCAGGGACACCATATAGTCCCCTTCTTCCTGGTTCGCTATTACTGCTCTGAGTGACTCCATCTTGATTTGAACCTTTGTATGTAAGTGTTCAAAGATTTCCCATTTAGAATAGGTCTCACCGAGCCCTCTGGCTTCAGTACCACAATATAGTGTGGAATAATACCCCTTTCCTTGTTGTAGGAGGGGTAATTTAATTATCACCTGCTGGGAATACAGCTTGTGAATTGTTTCCAATACTGCCTCCCTGTCGGAGGAAGACGTTGGTAAAGCAGACATCAGGAGCCTGCGAGGGGGAGACGTCTCGAATTTCCAGTCTGTACCCCTGGGATACTACTTGTAGGATCCAGGGGTCCACTTGCGAGTGAGCCCACTACGCGCTGAAACTCGAGACGACCCCCCACCGCACTTGAGTCCGCTTGTACGGCCCCAGCGTCATGCTGAGGACTTGGCAGAAGCTGTGGAGGGCTTCTGTTCCTGGGAATGGGCTGCCTGCTGCAGTCTTCTTCCCTTTCCTCTATCCCTGGGCAGATATGACTGGCCTTTTGCCCGCTTGCCCTTATGGGGACGAAAGGACTGAGGCTGAAAAGACGGTGTCTTTTTCTGCTGAGATGTGATTTGGGGTAAAAAAGGTGGATTTTCCAGCTGTTGCCGAGGCCACCAGGTCCGATGGACCGACCCCAAATAACTCCTCCCCTTTATACGGCAATACTTCCATGTGCCGTTTGGAATCTGCATCACCTGACCACTGTCGTGTCCATAAACATCTTCTGGCAGATATGGACATCGCACTTACTCTTGATGCCAGAGTGCAAATATCCCTCTGTGCATCTCGCATATATAGAAATGCATCCTTTAAATGCTCTATAGTCAATAAAATACTGTCCCTGTCAAGGGTATCAATATTTTCAGTCAGGGAATCCGACCAAGCCACCCCAGCGCTGCACATCCAGGCTGAGGCGATCGCTGGTCGCAGTATAACACCAGTATGTGTGTATATACCTTTTTAGGATATTTTCCAGCCTCTCAGCTGGCTCCTTGAGGGCGGCCCTATCTGGAGACGGTATCGCCACTTGTTTTGATAAGCGTGTGAGCGCCTTATCCACCCTAAAGGGTGTTTCCCAATGCGCCCTAACTTCTGGTGGGAAAGGGTATACCGCCAATAATTTTCTATCGGGGGAAACCCACACATCATCACACACTTCATTTAATTTATCTGATTCAGGAAAAACTACAGGTAGTTTTTTCACACCCCACATAATACCCTTCTTGTGGTACTTGTAGTATCAGAAATATGTAACACCTCCTTCATTGCCCTTAACATGTAACGTGTGGCCCTAAAGGAAAATACGTTTGTTTCTTCACCGTCGACACTGGAGTCAGTGTCCGTGTCTGTGTCGACCGACTGAGGTAAATGAGCGTTTTACAGCCCCCGACGGTGTTTGAGACGCCTGGACAGGTACTAATTTGTTTGCCGGCCGTCTCATGTCGTCAACCGACCTTGCAGCGTGTTGACATTATCACGTAATTCCTTAAATAAGCCATCCATTCCGGTGTCGACTCCCTAGAGAGTGACATCACCATTTCAGGCAATTGCTCCGCCTCCTCACCAACATCGTCCTCATAAATGTCGACACACACGTACCGACACACAGCACACACACAGGGAATGCTCTGATAGAGGACAGGACCCCGCTAGCCCTTTGGGGAGACAGAGGGAGAGTTTGCCAGCACACACCAAAACGCTATAATTATACAGGGACAACCTTTATATAAGTGTTTTTCCCTTATAGCATTTTAATATATATATACATATCGCCAAATAAGTGCCCCCCCCTCTCTGTTTTAACCCTGTTTCTGTAGTGCAGTGCAGGGGAGAGCCTGGGAGCCTTCCCACCAGCATTTCTGTGAGGGAAAATGGCGCTGTGTGCTGAGGAGAATAGGCCCCGCCCCCTTTTCTGCGGGCTTCTTCTCCCGTTTTTTTGAGACCTGGCAGGGGTTAAATACATCCATATAGCCCCCAGGGGCTATATGTGATGTATTTTTAGCCAGAATAAGGTACTATCATTGCTGCCCAGGGCACCCCCCCCCAGCGCCCTGCACCCTCAGTGACCGCTGCTATGAAGTGTGCTGACAACAATGGCGCACAGCTGCAGTGCTGTGCGCTACCTTATGAAGACTGAAGAGTCTTCTGCCGCCGTTTCTGGACCTTCACTTTTCGGCATCTGCAAGGGGGGTCGGCGGCGCGGCTCCGGGACGAACCCCAGGGTGAGACCTGTGTTCCGACTCCCTCTGGAGCTATTGGTGTCCAGTAGCCTAAGAAGCCAATCCATCCTGCACGCAGGTGAGTTCACTTCTCTCCCCTAAGTCCCTCGTAGCAGTGAGCCTGTTGCCAGCAGGACTCACTGAAAATAAAAAACCTAACAAACTTTTACTCTAAGCAGCTCTTTAGGAGAGCCACCTAGATTGCACCCTTCTCGGCCGGGCACAAAAATCTAACTGAGGCTTGGAGGAGGGTCATAGGGGGAGGAGCCAGTGCACACCACCTGATCCTAAAGCTTTTACTTTTGTGCCCTGTCTCCTGCGGAGCCGCTAATCCCCATGGTCCTGACGGAGTCCCCAGCATCCACTTAGGACGTCAGAGAAATAAGTGTTTCTCCCTTTATAGCTGCTGTTTTATATTTGCTGCCAATAGTGCCCCCCCTCTCTTGTTTTACCCTGATTCTTGTAGCAGGACTGCAGGGGAGAGTCAGGGAGCCGTCCTTCCAGCGGAGCTGTGAAAGAAAATGGCGCTTGTGTGCTGAGGAGAAAGGCTCCGCCCCCTTCACGGCGGCCTTTTCTCACGCTTTTTTCAGGAAAACTGGCAGGGGTTAAATGCATCCATATAGCCCAGGAGCTATATGTGATGCATTTCTTTAGCCATATAAGGTTTTTATAGTGTTTTATTGCGTCTCAGGGCGCTCCCCCCCCAGCGCCCTGCACCCTCAGTGACCGGAGTGTGAAGTGTGCTGAGAGCAATGGCGCACAGCTGCAGTGCTGTGCGCTACCTTATTTGAAGACAGGAACGTCTTATGCCGCAGCTTTCTCCGGACCTCTTCGCTCTTCTGGCTCTGTAAGGGGGCCGGCGGCGCGGCTCCGGGACCCATTCAGGCTGAACCTGTGATCGTCCCTCTGGAGCTAATGTCCAGTAGCCAAGAAGCCCAATCCACTCTGCATGCAGGTGAGTTCGCTTCTTCTCCCCTTAGTCCCACGATGCAGTGAGCCTGTTGCCAGCAGGACTCGCTGAAAATAAAAAACCTATTTAAACTTTTACTTCTAAGCAGCTCAGGAGAGCCACCTAGCCTGCACCCTTCTCGTTCGGGCACAAAAATCTAACTGGAGGAGGGTCATAGGGGGAGGAGCCAGTGCACACCAGCTAGTCTAAAGCTTTTACTTTTGTGCCCAGTCTCCTGCGGAGCCGCTATTCCCCATGGTCCTTACGGAAGTCCCAGCATCCACTAGGACGTCAGAGAAAAAAATAAAATTAAAAAAAGATGGCCACCGCTAACAGAGTTCTGCGGGACCTGTCAGCTCACTTATGTCAGACATTTGCCACTACGTGGCGTATTGAGGCAAGATAGATGAGGACACATCCGTAAATCTTAACCTAGAGTTTGGTAAATACAGTAGATGTAGCTGACAAGCGTTAGGTATTCCTAAGAATGAGACTTCAGTATTTAAAACCAGGAATATGAGTAAGTGGACATGATACAGATAAAATAGGAGTAGTTACATGAAAAACATCCTTCATCAGATCGGTGCTTATACATATTAGGACATTTTCAAATATAAAAATACATAGGTAGAAGGGAAAAAAAGAGCCTCAAAAGGATTAGTCCGTACTCTAATCAGAACCAATTAGAAGTCCAGGTTTGAAATAATAAATTAAAAAAGACAAAAACAAGCAACAACACGTGTACAAAATGACAGCACCGTCTTAACTTATGGGCACCCCGGGCAGCTGCTTCTGGCCCCTCGTTTCTATTGACCTTCCAGCAGGGGTGTGCTGGGCTGAAGGACATCTGTCCCCCAGGCTGATGCCTCCCAAGAGTCTATAGAATGTTGCCCAGCCACTGTGATAGTGTGTATCAAATCAGCAAGGGAGCATCTTTCTCTGCCTGCCTCCTGGCCGACAGCATTATGCACAGAGCAAGCAGCCGCTCACTAGAGTGTGTTGCTGCTTGCTCCATCCATAGGGCAGCTAGCTCAGGGGCAGGCAGAGACAGATGCTTCCTGGCACATCCAATTGTGAGAGTGGCCAGGCAGAATTCTTCCTGCCTCGCAGCCAGACAGTGAATGGAGCTATCCACCAATCAGAGTGCTGACAGCCCTTTACTGTATGGAAGCATGTGGAGAGATGGAGCAGGACCCAAAAGGAGGAGGAGGAGTAGGTTATTATTTTTAAATGTAGGCAGAGATAGCAAAATGGTGGAAATTGTGGTACAAGGTATGGGACAAGTTTATTGGGTGGCTTTATGAGTGGGACAAGTGTTTTTAGACTTGCAGGTGGGAGTAATCGGTACGTTTCCACTTTTCTTTTAAAGTCCCCTAATCTGACCCAAATATCTCCTTATACCCATTTTTATGCACTTATTTTGCAGGGGGGGGGAGAGAATGGTTTCTATCTTTTTTTTTTTATCATTATTTTTTTTATGCCTATAACAGCCATTTGACCATGATTTAAATGACACCAATTAGTTATATTATGGCCACTAAAACACTGGGATTCGGTCGTTAGGTCAACAGTAAGTAGGTTGACACTGTCTAGGTCACTAATTATACCTTCAGGGAATATAATCTATCACTCATCCGTTCATCAAGCATCAGATGTTTGTAATTATTCTGAGGATGTCCTTGATCAGCAACTTTATCACATGTACAGCAAAGTCTAAAGTACGGTCTTTCCACGAGGCCTTCTATACAGACAAGACAGAGTCCATGAGCATAAATACAGTATCCTTTTACTTATGTACACCAGAAAAATCCTGATAGCCTAATTTTCAGTCTTACACCTCCCATAAGGGGGAGAAAGATTCATTACTACAAGTCAGAAGTTTACATAAGAATCTTACCAATAAAGTTAAACTTCAAATTGAAGGTAAAAAAAAAAAAAAGTTTTATATATAAACTCATTTTTTTCTAGAAGAGTTCCATAGATTTAGGGCTGTAGTCTATTAGCTATGATGGCTAACTACCTCACCTGGGGCTATCCATTAGCTCTGATACAGGCAAAGCTAAATCTGCGGTAAGAAGCTTTTTTACCCACGATTGCGGCCATGAACACGTAGGATCCACAAAAAAGATGTAGATGGAAAAAATGGGAAATAAAATTGGATAGCCCCCCAAAAAATTATAAATTAAATAAAAAAAGATAAGATAAAATACTTTGAAAAATCCCTATTATATACTCACCATAGTGTCTTTCAGTGTGCATGGTGACTAGAAGTATAGAGTTTATTTGTTATTTTGTCCATATATTCACTACATGGACAAAAGTTTTTGGACACTCCTGATCACTACACCAACAGGGACATAATAAGAATTTACTTACCGATAATTCTATTTCTCGGAGTCCGTAGTGGATGCTGGGGTTCCTGAAAGGACCATGGGGAATAGCGGCTCCGCAGGAGACAGGGCACAAAAAGTAAAGCTTTAGGATCAGGTGGTGTGCACTGGCTCCTCCCCCTATGACCCTCCTCCAAGCCTCAGTTAGGATACTGTGCCCGGACGAGCGTACACAATAAGGAAGGATTTTGAATCCCGGGTAAGACTCATACCAGCCACACCAATCACACTGTACAACCTGTGATCTGAACCCAGTTAACAGCATGATAACAGCGGAGCCTCTGAAAAGATGGCTCACAACAATAATAACCCGATTTTTGTAACTATGTACAAGTAATGCAGATAATCCGCACTTGGGAAGGGCGCCCAGCATCCACTACGGACTCCGAGAAATAGAATTATCGGTAAGTAAATTCTTATTTTCTCTATCGTCCTAGTGGATGCTGGGGTTCCTGAAAGGACCATGGGGATTATACCAAAGCTCCCAAACGGGCGGGAGAGTGCGGATGACTCTGCAGCACCGAATGAGAGAACTCCAGGTCCTCCTTAGCCAGGGTATCAAATTTGTAGGATTTTACAAACGTGTTTGCCCCTGACTAAATAGCCGCTCGGCAAAGTTGTAAAGCCGAGACCCCTCGGGCAGCCGCCCAAGATGAGCCCACCTTCCTTGTGGAATGGGCATTTACATATTTTGGCTGTGGCAGGCCTGCCACAGAATGTGCAAGCTGAATTGTATTACACATCCAACTAGCAATAGTCTGCTTAGAAGCAAGAGCACCCAGTTTGTTGGGTGCATACAGGATAACAGCAAGTCAGTTTTCCTGACTCCAGCCGTCCTGGAACCTATACTTTCAGGGCCCTGACAACATCCAGCAACTTGGAGTCCTCCAAGTCCCTAGTAGGCGCAAGGCACCACAATAAGCTGGTTCAGGTGAAACACTGACACCACCTTAGGGAGAGAACTGGGGACGAGTCCGCAGCTCTGCCCTGTCCGAATGGACAAACAGATATGGGCTTTTTTGAGAAAAAACCCACCAATTTGACACTCGCCTGGCCCAGGCCAGGGCCAAGAGCATGGTCACTTTTCATGTGAGATGCTTCAAATCCACAGATTTGACTGGTTTTAAACCAATGTGATTTGAGGAATCCCAGAACTACGTTGAGATCCCACAGTGCCACTGGAGGCACAAAAGGGGGTTGTATATGCAATACTCCCTTGACAAACTTCTGGACTTCAGGAACTGAAGCCAATTCTTTCTGGAAGAAAATCGACAGGGCCGAAATTTGAACCTTAATGGGCCCCAATTTGAGGCCCATAGACACTCCTGTTTGCAGGAAATGCAGGAATCGACCGAGTTGAAATTTCTTCGTGGGGCCTTCCTGGCCTCACACCACGCAACATATTTTCGCCACATGTGGTGATAATGTTGTGCGGTCACCTCCTTCCTGGCTTTGACCAGGGTAGGAATGACCTCTTCCGGAATGCCTTTTTCCCTTAGGATCCGGCGTTCCACCGCCATGCCGTCAAACGCAGCTGCGGTAAGTCTTGGAACAGACATGGTACTTGCTGAAGCAAGTCCCTTCTTAGCGGCAGAGGCCATAAGTCCTCTGTGAGCATCTCTTGAAGTTCCGGGTACCAAGTCCTTCTTGGCCAATCCGGAGCCATGAGTATAGTTCTTACTCCTCTACGTCTTATAATTCTCAGTACCTTAGGTATGAGAAGCAGAGGAGGGAACACATACACCGACTGGTACACCCACGGTGTTACCAGAACGTCCACAGCTATTGCCTGAGGGTCTCTTGACCTGGCGCAATACCTGTTCCGTTTTTTGTTCAGACGGGACGCCATCATGTCCACCTTTGGTATTTCCCAACGGTTCACAATCATGTGGAAAAACTTCCCGATGAAGTTTCCACTCTCCCGGGTGGAGGTCGTGCCTGCTGAGGAAGTCTGCTTCCCAGTTTCCACTCCCGGAGTGAAACACTGCTGACAGTGCTATCACATGATTTTCCGCCCAGCGAAAAGTCCTTGCAGTTTTTGCCATTGCCCTCCTGCTTCTTGTGCCGCCCTGTCTGTTTACGTGGGCGACTGCAGTGATGTTTTTCCCACTGGATCAATACCGGCTGACCTTGAAGCAGAGGTCTTGCTAAGCTTAGAGCATTATAAATTTACCCTTAGCTCCAGTATATTTATGTGGAGAAAAGTCTCCAGACTTGATCACACTCCCTGGAAATTTTTTCCTTGTGTGACTGCTCCCCAGCCTCTCGGGCTGGCCTCCGTGGTCACCAGCATCCAATCCTGAATGCCGAATCTGCGGCCCTCTAGAAGATGAGCACTCTGTAACCACCACAGGAGAGACACCCTTGTCCTTGGATATAGGGTTATCCGCTGATGCATCTGAAGATGCGATCCGGACCATTTGTCCAGCAGATCCCACTAAAAAGTTCTTGCATGAAATCTGCCGAATGGAATTGCTTCGTAGGAAGCCACCATTTTTACCAGGACCCTTGTGCAATGATGCACTGACACTTTTCCTGGTTTTAGGAGGTTCTTGACTAGCTCGGATAACTCCCTGGCTTTCTCTTCCGGGAGAAACACCTTTTTCTGGACTGTGTCCAGAATCATCCCTAGGCACAGCAGACGTGTCGTCAGGATCAGCTGCGATTTTGGAATATTTAGAATCCATCCGTGCTGTTGTAGCAGTATCCGAGATAGTGCTACTCCGACCTCCAACTGTTCCCTGGACTTTGCCCTTATCAGGAGATCGTCCAAGTAAGGGGTAATTAAGACGCCTTTTCTTCGAAGAAGAATCATCATTTCGGCCATTACCTTGGTAAAGACCCGGGGTGCCGTGGACAATCCAAACGGCAGCGTCTGAAACTGACAGTGACAGTTCTATACCACGAACCTGAGGTACCCTTAGTGAGAAGAGCAAATTTGGGACATGGAGGTAAGCATCCCTGATGTCCCGGGACACTATATAGTCCCCTTCTTCCTGGTTCGTTATCACTGCTCTGAGTGACTCCATCTTGATTTGAACCTTTGTAAGTGTTCAAATTTTTTTAGATTTAGAATAGGTCTCACCTAGCCTTCTGGCTTCAGTACCACAATATAGTGTGGAATAATACCCCTTTCCTTGTTGTAGGAGGGGTAATTTGATCACCTGCTGGGAATACAGCTTGTGAATTTTTTCCCATACTGCCTCCTTGTCGGAGGGATACCTTGGTAAAGCAGACTTCAGGAGCCTGCGAGGGGGAAACGTTTCGACATTCCAATCTGTACCCCTGGGATACTACTTGTAGGATCCAGGGGTCCTGTACGGTCCCAGCGTCATGCTGAGAGCTTGGCAGAAGCGGTGGAAGGCTTCTGTTCCTGGGAATGGGCTGCCTGCTGCAGTCTTCTTCCCTTTCCTCTATCCCTGGGCAAATATGACTCTTATAGGGACGAAAGGACTGAGGCTGAAAAGACGGTGTCTTTTTCTGCTGAGATGTGACTTGGGGTAAAAAAGGTGGATTTTCCAGCTGTTGCCGTGGCCACCAGGTCCGATGGACCGACCCCAAATAACTCCTCCCCTTTATACGGCAATACTTCCATGTGCCGTTTGGAATCTGCATCACCTGACCACTGTCGTGTCCATAAACATCTTCTGGCAGATATGGACATCGCACTTACTCTTGATGCCAGAGTGCAAATATCCCTCTGTGCATCTCGCATATATAGAAATGCATCCTTTAAATGCTCTATAGTCAATAAAATACTGTCCCTGTCAAGGGTATCAATATTTTTAGTCAGGGAATCCGACCAAGCCACCCCAGCTCTGCACATCCAGGCTGAGGCGATCGCTGGTCGCAGTATAACACCAGTATGTGTGTATATACTTTTATATGATATTTTCCAGCCTCCTGTCAGCTGGCTCCTTGAGGACGGCCCTATCTATAGACGGTACCGCCACTTGTTTTGATAAGCGTGTGAGCGCCTTATCCACCATAAGGGGTGTTTCCCAACGCGCCCTAACTTCTGGCGGGAAAGGGTATACCGCCAATAATTTTCTATCGGGGGGAACCCACGCATCATCACACACTTCATTTAATTTATCTGATTCAGGAAAAACTACAGGTAGTTTTTTCACATCCCACATAATACCCTCTTTTGTGGTACTTGTAGTATCAGAAATATGTAACACCTCCTTCATTGCCCTTAACGTGTGGCCCTAATAAGGAATACGTTTGTTTATTCACCGTCGACAGTGGATTCAGTGTCCGTGTCTGTGTCGACCGACTAAGGTAAACGGGCGTTTTAAAACCCCCGACGGTGTTTTTGAGACGTCTGGACCGGTACTAATTGTTTGTCGGCCGTCTCATGTCGTCAACCGACCTTGCAGCGTGTTGACATTATCACGTAATTCCCTAAATAAGCCATCCATTCCGGTGTCGACTCCCTAGAGAGTGACATCACCATTACAGGCAATTGCTCCGCCTCCTCACCAACATCGTCCTCATACATGTCGACACACACGTACCGACACACAGCACACACACAGGGAATGCTCTGATAGAGGACAGGACCCACTAGCCCTTTGGAGAGACAGAGGGAGAGTTTGCCAGCACACACCAAAAAAACGCTATAATTATATAGGGACAACCTTATATAAGTGTTTTCCCTTATAGCATCTTTTTATATATTTCTAACGCCAAATTAGTGCCCCCCCTCTCTGTTTTAACCCTGTTTCTGTAGTGCAGTGCAGGGGAGAGCCTGGGAGCCTTCCCTCCAGCCTTTCTGTGAGGGAAAATGGCGCTGTGTGCTGAGGAGATAGGCCCCGCCCCTTTTTCGGCGGGCTCGTCTCCCGCTCTTCAACGGATTCTGGCAGGGGTTAAATATCTCCATATAGCCCCCGGAGGCTATATGTGAGGTATTTTTTGCCAAAAAATAGGTTTACATTGCCTCCCAGGGCGCCCCCCTCCCAGCGCCCTGCACCCTCAGTGACTGCCGTGTGAAGTGTGCTGAGAGCAATGGCGCACAGCTGCAGTGCTGTGCGCTACCTTAAGAAGACTGAGGAGTCTTCTGCCGCCGATTCTGGACCTTCTTCTCTTTTCAGCATCTGCAAGGGGGCCGGCGGCGAGGCTCCGGTGACCATCCAGGCTGTACCTGTGATCGTCCCTCTGGAGCTAATGTCCAGTAGCCAAAGAAGCCAATCCATCCTGCACGCAGGTGAGTTCACTTCTTCTCCCCTAAGTCCCTCGTTGCAGTGATCCTGTTGCCAGCAGGACTCACTGTAAAATAAAAAACCTAAGCTAAACTTTTCTAAGCAGCTCTTTAGGAGAGCCACCTAGATTGCACCCTTCTCGGCCGGGCACAAAAATCTAACTGAGGCTTGGAGGAGGGTCATAGGGGGAGGAGCCAGTGCACACCACCTGATCCTAAAGCTTTACTTTTTGTGCCCTGTCTCCTGCGGAGCCGCTATTCCCCATGGTCCTTTCAGGAACCCCAGCATCCACTAGGACGATAGAGATATGTATGTATGTATGTATGTATGTATGTATGTATGTATGTATGTATGTATGTATGTATGTATGTATGTATGTATGTATGTATATATATATATATATATATATATATATATATATATATACATATACACACACACATATACACATACATACATACATACACACACATATATACATACATACATACATATACACACATATATACATGGAAAATGGGGGAATAAAGGTACCGGCGACTAGTGTGATTTAAAATGCAAAATTGTTAAAAGACTGATTTAAAAGCCAAAGAACTATAAAATGATAAAAACAAGTTTTATTGAGCACACAAAATTATTATTATTATTATTATTATTATTATTATTATGACTTTGAAGAAGTCAGCTGTGACGAAACGCGTTGGGCTCCCTGTGGTGACCCCCCTGTGCCTATTTTAAAAGTTAAGTTTTATCTCCTTATACTTTTACTAAGACGCTTTTATAACTTCAGGATTTTTACTAATAATTGTGTGCTCAATAAAACTTGTTTTTATCATTTTATAGTTCTTTGGCTTTTAAATCAGTCTTTTAACAATTTTGCATTTTAAATCACACTAGTCGCCGGTACCTTTATTCCCCCATTTTCCAAATTTCCCAGCAGTCCTGTACCAGCACTGCGTTTTTAAGGGTTGGCAGACACCTTTAATAAGGTTACGTGTTTTTTTAACGATTTTTAGCAATTTAACTTATTTGCATAATACTGAGAACCCACCTCACAAGTGGCGCTGTGTCAAATCTCCTTCTCTACACATATATACATATACACACACACACACACACACACCCTTTAATATGGAGTTGGCCCCCTTTTGCAGCTGTAACAGCTTCCACCCTTCTTGAAAAGCATTACAAGATTTTGGAGTGTTTCTGTGGGAATTTGTGCCCATTCATTTTGTATAGCATTTAGGAGGTCAGACGAGAAGGCCTGTCTCACAATCTCAGTTCCAATACATGCCAAAGGTGCTTGATGGGGTTGAGGTCCGGGCTCTGTGCGGGCCAGTAAAGTTCTTCCATACCAAACCATAACTTTATAGTCCCTGCTTTGTGCACTGGGGCACAGTCATGTTGGAATAGAAGAAGCTAAACTGTTGTCACAAAGATGGAAGCATAGCATTGTCCAAAATGTGCCCTTCACTGGAGATAAGGGGCCTTGCCCAAACCCTGAAAAGCGGCCCCATACCATTATCCCTTCTCCACCAAACTTCACAGTTGCACAATGCAGTCAGGCAACGTTCTCCCAGCATTCACCAAACCCAGATTTGCCCATCTGACAGCCAAACAGAGAGAAGTGTGAATCGTCACTCCACAGAACAGGTTTCCACTGCTCCACAGTCCAGTGTGTGTGCTTCACGCCACTCCATTCGATGCTTGGCATTGGACTTGGTGATTGGAGACTTGCATGCTGCTGCTCGGCCATGGAAATCCATTCAGTTATGCTGCCACTGCACAGTTTTTGTGCTTACATTAATGCTAGTTTTAAACTCTTCAGCTATGGAATCAGCAGAGCGTTGGTGACTTTTACGCACCATCCGCCCCTGCTCTGTGATTTTATGCGGTCTTTTGCTGTTCCTAAACACTTCCAATTTCTAATATCACTTACAGTTGACCATGGAATATCATCAGGGACGAAATTTCACACTGTAAAAGGTGGCATTCTATAACAGTACAACGCTTGAAGTTACTGACCTCTTCAGAAAAGACCCTTTTTGTATCACAAATGTTTGCAAATGGAGACTGCATGGCTAGGTGCATGATTTTATACACCTGTGTGGCCAAGTACTTTTGTCCATATAGTGTAGGTTATTAGCATCTATTGTATATAATGAAACTTATTTTCTGTTTAGTGTCCCCATAATTTACCGACACAAAAGGCCCGATAACTGACCTAGTAATGCAAAGTAAGAGGCTTTCATTAGTTATTACCAGGAATTTTATTTGCATATCAATTAACACAGCAATAACTAAAATAAGTACATAAAACAAGTACATAAAACAAAAAGCGCGGAAATAAATCTCTTAAGCAGATGCTGGATAATGTCCAGTGCATGAACACACAGATCTTCTCTACGAAAATCTCTAGTCCATTTTTCCCGTTTTTTCCTGTCTATTAGGTAGGGGGGAAAAAACAGACACCCAACTGACTTTTCAAACAATTGAAAACCCCCCAATGTGTGTAGTTCACATTGAGTCTCCCACATCTGAAATAGTAATGTTGGGACTCTTGTTGCATTTGGTGCTGGGTATAATTACAGTAAAGACTACTGTAGATGGGAAGATGTCCATGATGAAGCTGTCTGAAGTAAAGTGTCCTACAAACTACCCGATCCCCGCCGATATTAGCAACGGCGGGGACAGGGTGGGGTGGAGGGGGCAGCATCGGCAAGTGCATACACACTTGCCGATGCGGCCGGGACAGGCAGCGACAGCAGGGGGGGGTGCGGACACGCTGTCCTTAACGAGGACCTCCCTCATCCGTAGATGTTCGGATGAGGGAGGGGGTCGTTAATGATGCGCGGGAGTGCGCATCGTTAACATTTAGTGTACACACTGGACGAGATTGTGAAAGATCTCACTCAAATTGGCCATTCTGAACGAGATCTTTCAAAATCTCGTCTAGTGTGTATGGGGCTTAACTCCATTATAGAACAGATGTGAAGAATTGTTAACATAAGTACAATAAGGGTGTGTTTTGTGTGATTGATATATAAACGCACTTGGTCTCTCCCAAGTCAGATATGTGCAGCGGGCGTCTGGGCGTGCACCACAAACCCTGCTTCCTTCTCCAAACCAACAGCTCCCAATGTGAAGGACAGAGAGAAGGGGAGAGTCGTGGAAAGGATGGAAGAGGTTTTCGCTGGGGGTCGTCTCAAATGCTGGGTCAAATCGGATCTCGTATGGGGTATATGTATCCTGTCGGGATCACGTCAGCAGAAATACCAACACTGCTCGGAATTCCGAATGAGCGTTTACCAGGTACATAAGCCATGGGAGGTGGGGGTGCACGTTAGGTTTAGGTTGCAGCACCCCAGGGGAGACTTGGGGTTAGGCTGCGGGGAAAGGAGGGTTAGGTTTATACTGCAGGAGAGGGGGGTTATGGTCAGGTTTAAGCACCACCAGGGGGTGTTGGTGGGGGTCAGGATTACGATCCAGGAAAGGGAGGGTTAGGGGGCATTGAGGGCAGGTAAGTATACTTACCTAGCCCGTGTCGGGATTCTAAGCATCGGGATGCTGCGATTGACCTTCTGACTGCCAGCATTCCGAACGCCAGCATATTGTACCTAACCCACACATAGCCATAACAATCTGAATGGAAAGGACTTCTCTGAAACATTGACCATCATATTAGGCAGAAGCTGAGTCTTATTACTTTACAGTTACAGTCTGAAATGGTTAGGTGGAGCTGCAATTGTTTTACTCACACATTTTCAACTACTGATATTTCTCTAAAAATTGAAGTGTTGTCTACAAGAGTAAACACAATAAGGGATTAAGTAAGGGTTTCAAGCTGTGACAGTTCTGTTTTACCATGCAACACCAGCACGTCGTCTGGTTTCACAGACCTCTTTCCTTATTCTTCTTCCATTTATATAACGAACATTTTTTTTTTTTTTTTTTTTAAACAGAATGCACCCCAGCTCCCTAACCCTCAAAGGATGGCAGATTTGTAACCAATATTAATACCAATCTGCAGCTTATCGCCAATGTGTCAAGTCTCCAAGTAGTACAAAGTATTCTTCTTTAAAATTCCTTACTCAGGGAGCAATGCTATGCGTTAATAATCATGCAGAGTAGTTGTATGGACCAGGGAAATGACAAGTGTTATTTTAATATTCAAATTGTAAACGCAACGGAATTTGCTGCGCTATATAAGAAACGGTTAATAAATAAAGACTCCTGTGTCCAAAAAAAACAAAAACAAACACTCAAATGCTATCTACAGACAGTTACTCTGTAAGTACTTTTACTAGACCAACCTCCAAGTGCTGGTTCACATAAAAACATTTTATAAGCACTTTATGTATTAGTATGGAAAAAAACACATTGATTTCTGTGACACCAGTCACATCCCTGCATTGATAATTGTGTGTTGCTCTTGCCCAGTAATATTTGTTTCCATCTGGTAAAAGGGGTCATACAGGTTTTAAACTTCTAAAATCATTCCCTCGCCATACCATGGTCATCTTACCTCTATGCTGTCTGGTGCTATCTGTCCTTCGACCCTTTCTCAGATGGATTATATCAAAGTACTGCTCTTGGGGACTAATTCAGACCCGATCACAGCTGTGCGTTTACACATTGCGAGCGATCGGGTCTGTATTGCGCATGTGTATGCACTGCAATGCGCCGGCACGTCGGACGACTGCACCGGACATCGATGCATACCAACGGGATGGGCGTAAAAAGCGATCGCAAGGTGACTGACAGGAAGAGGCCATTTGTGATGTTCGACTAAGATGCATTTTCAGCAAAAATAAGATTTTAAACCTACCGGTAAATCTTATTCTCCTAGTCCGCAGAGGATGCTGGGGACTCCGTAAGGACCATGGGGTATAGAAGGCCTCCGCAGGAGACATGGGCACTTTAAGACTTTAAATGGGCGTGAACTGGCTCCTCCCTCTATGCCCCTCCTCCAGACTCCAGTTATAGGAACTGTGACCAGAGGAGACTGACATTACGAGGAAAAGGATTTTGTTAATTAAGGGTGAGACACATACCAGCTCACACCACAAACACACCGTACAACATGGTATATAAGTAAACCAGTTAACAGTATGAACAACAAAATTCAGCAACAGCCCGATCTCAACTGTAACACAACCCTTGTGTAACCTTATCAATAACCATGTACAATTATTGCAGATTTCAGTCCGCACTGGGACGGGCGCCCAGTATCCTCTACGGACTAGGAGAAAAAGATTTACCGGTAGGTTTAAAATCTTATTTTCTCTTACGTCCTAGAGGATGCTGGGGACTCCGTAAGGACCATGGGGTTTATACCAAAGCTCCAGACCGGGCAGGAGAGTGCGGATGACCCTGCAGCACCGATTGAGCAAACGCAAGGTCCTCATCAGCCAGGGTATCAAACTTATAGAATTTAGCAAAAGTGTATTTGAACCCGACCAAGTAGCTGCTCGGCAAAGCTGTAACGCCGAGACACCTCGGGCAGCCGCCCAAGAAGAACCCACCTTCCTAGTGGAATGGGCCTTTAACGATTTTGGTAACAGCAATCCAGCCGTAGAATGAGCCTGCTGAATCGTGTTACAGATCCAGCGTGCAATAGTCTGCTTAGAAGCAGGCGCGCCAATCTTGTTGGCCGCATATAGGACAAACCGTGCCTCTGTTTTCCTAATACGAGCCATTCTGGCTATATAGATCTGTAAAGCCCTGACCACATCAAGGGACTTGGAATCCTCCAAGACATTCGTAGCCACAGGCACCACAATAGGTTGGTTCATGTGAAACGACGAAACCCCCTTGGGTAGAAATTGAGGACGAGTTCTCAATTCCGCTCTATCTACATGGAAAAATCAGATAAGGGCTCTTGTGAGACAAGGCCGCCAATTCGGACATCCGCCTTGCAGATGCCAAGGCCAATAACATGACCACTTTCCAAGTGAGAAATTTCAAGTCAACAGTTTGAAGAGGTTCAAACCAATGTGATTTAAGGAACTGTAACACCACGTTAAGGTCCCATGGTGCCACTGGGGACACAAAAGGAGGTTGGATGTGCAGTACTCCCTTCACAAAAGTCTGCACTTCTGGAAGAGAGGCCAATTCCTTCTGAAAGAATATTGATAAGGCCGAAATCTGCACCTTAATGGAGCCTAACTTTAGGCCCATATCCACTCCTGTCTGTAGAAAATGGAGAAAACGACCCAGCTGGAAATCCTCCATAGGAGCATTCTTGGATTCACACCAAGACACATACTTCCTCCAGATACGGAGATAGTGCTTCGCCGTTACCTCCTTCCTAGCTTTAAGTAGAGTAGGGATGACTTCCCCTAGAATACCTTTCCTAGCTAGGATCTGGTGTTCAAGCGCCAAACGTAAATCGCGGTAAGTCCTGGAACACACACGGCCCCTGTTGCAACAGGTCCTCTCTGAGAGGAAGAGGCCAAGGATCTTCTGTGAGCATTTCCTGAAGATCTGGATACCAGGCCCTTCGAGGCCAATCTGGAACAATGAGTGTCGTCTGAACCTTTGTTCTTCTTATGATTCTCAATATTTTTGAGATGAGTGGAAGTGGAGGGAACACAGACCGCCTGATACACCCATGGTGTTACTAGCGCGTCCACTGCCATCGTCTGAGGGTCCCTCGACCTGGAACAATATGTCCAAAGCTTCTTGTTGAGGCGTGACGCCATCATGTCTATTTGAGGGAGTCCCCAGCAACTTGTCACTTCTGCAAAGACCTCTTGATGAAGTCCCCATGCTCCTGGATGGAGATCGTGCCTGCTGAAGAAGTCTGCTTCCCAGTTGTCCACTCCTGGAATGAATACTGCTGACAGAGCGCTCACATGATTTTCCGCCCAGCGAAGAATCCTGGTGGTTTCCGCCATTGCTGCTCTGCTCCTTGTTCCGCCCTGTCGGTTTACATGCGCCACTGCTGTGATGTTGTCTGACTGGATCAGAACGGGTAGGTTGCGAAGAAGATGCTCCGCCTGTCTCAGGCCGTTGTATATGGCCCTTAATTCCAGCACATTTATGTGCAGACAAGCCTCCTGGCTTGACCATATTCCCTGAAAGTTTTTTCCCTGTGTGACCGCTCCCCACCCTCGGAGGCTCGCGTCCGTGGTCACAAGAAGAAAATCCTGAATTCCGAACCTGCGACCCTCTGGAAGGTGAGCACTCTGGAGCCACCACAGGAGAGAGATCCTGGCCCTGGGGGACAGGCTTATCATCCGATGTATTTGGAGAAGGGACCCTGACAACTTGTTCAGTAGGTCCCACTGAAAAGTTCTTGCATGGAACCTGCCAAACGGAATGGCCTCGTAGGCCGCCACCCTCGTAGGCCGCCACCATCTTTCCCAACACTCGAGTGCATTGATGAATCGACACTTTTTGGTTTCAGCAGATCCTTGACCATGTTCTGGATTTCCTGAGCTTTTTCCACTGGAAGAAAAACCCTCTGTCTTTCCGTATCCAGAATCATGCCCAAAAACAGCCGAGTTGTCGGAACCAACTGCGACTTTGGCAAATTTAGAAGCCAGACGTTTTGTTGTAGCACCCTCAGAGAGAGTTCCACGCTTTTCAGTAATTGTTGTCTTGATCTCGCTTTTATCAGGAGATCGTCCAAGTACGGGATAATTGTGACACCCTGCTTGCGCAGGAGCACCATCATTTCTGCCATTACCTTGGTGAAAATCCTCGGGCCGTGGAAAGCCCAAATGGCAACGTCTGAAATTGGTAAGGACAATCCTGCACAGCGAATCTCAGGAACGCCTGATGAGGAGGGTATATGGGGACATGAAGGTATGCATCCTTTATGTTTAGTGACACCATAAAATCCCCCCCCCGTCCAGACTGTAGAGCACTGCTCAGAGAGATTCCATCTTGAATTTGAATCTCTTCAAATACAGGTTTAGGGATTTTAGGTTCAGAATCGGTCTGACCGAGCCGTCTGGCTTCGGGACCACGAATAGAGTTGAATAAAAACCTTTTCCCTGTTGTAACAGGGGAACCATGATAATCACTTGCTGTTGACACAGCTTTTGTATTGCCGCTGAAACTATTGTTCTCTCTGGGGAGAGAAGCTGGTAAGGCAGATTTGAAAAAAAAAAAAAAAAAAATCGGTGTGGAGGCACGTCTTCGAACTCCAGTTTGTACCCTTGGGTCACAGCTCCTAGCACCCAAGGATCCAGGTCCGACTGAACCCAGACCTGGCTGAAGACGTGCCCCTACCGGTGCGGACTCCCGCAGGGGAGCCCCAGCGTCATGCGGTGGATTTGGCAGAAGCCGGAGAGGACTTTTGCTCCTGGGAACTAGTTGTAGCTGGTGTTCTTTTCCCTCTTCCTCTACCTCTGGCGAGGAAAGATGATCCACGCCCCTTCCTGAATTTATGAGACCGAAAGGACTGCATCGGGTATTGAGGCGTTTTCTTTTGCTGCGGGGGAACAAAAGGCAAAAAAGACGACTTACCCGGAGTAGCTGTGTAAACCAGGTTCGCGAGGCCATCTCCAAACAAAACTTCACCTTTGTAAGGCAAAGCCTCCATAAATCTCTTGGAGTCACCATCACCAGTCCATTGACTGGTCCACAGCGACCTCCTAGCTGAAATTGCCATGGCATTGGCCCTTGATCTCAAGAGGCCAATATCTCTCGCAGCCTCCCTTAGGTATAACACTGCGTCCTTGATGTGACCCAAAGTTAACAGAACACTATCTCTGTCGAGGGTGTCCATGTCAGATGACAAGTTATCTGCCCAACCTGCAATTGCGCTACTCACCCATGCCGACGCAACCGCCGGTCTGAGCAGGGGTCCCATACGTTGATTTTAAAGTGGTTTCCTGCTTGCGGTCCGCAGGATCCTTTAGGGTCGCCGTGTCCGGGGACGGTAGGGCCACTTTTTGGGATAACCGCGTCAAGGCTTTATCCACCGTGGGTGATGATTCCCACCGTAACCTGTCCTGTGAGGGGAAAGGATACACCATAATAATTCTCTTGGGAATCTGCAGCCTCGTCTGGAGTTGCCCAAGCCTTTTCAAATAGAGCATTCAGTTCATGAGATGGGGAAACATTACCTCACGTTTCTTCTCCTTAAACATACAGACCCTTGTGTCAGGGACAGAGGGGTCCTCTGTGATATGTAATACATCTTTTATTGCTATAATCATGTACTGAATACTCTTGGCCACCCTTGGGTGTAACCTCGCATCATCATAGTCGACACCGGAGTCGGAATCCGTGGCGGTATCAGTGTCTGCTATCTGGGTAAAGGGACGTTTCTGGGACCCTGATGGGTTCTGTGACACAGTAATATCCATGGATCGTCTCCATGCTTGGTTCTGAGACTCAGATTTGTCCAACCTTTTATGTAATAAAGCCATACTTGCATTGAAAACATTCCACATGTCTACCCAATCAGCAGTCGGCGGTGCAGACGGAGTCATTACCACATTCTGCTCCTCTTCCTCCCTCGAAGAGCCTTCCGCCTCAGACATGTCAACACACACGTACTGACACCCCCAAACACACTGAATTATAGGGGACAGACCCACAATGAGGTCCTTTGGAGAGACAGAGAGGGAATTTGACAGCTCACACCCAGCGCCGCCACAGTCTGAAATATTAACAATACCTCAGACCTGTAAAATAATTAATATATATATATATATATATATATATATATATATATATATATATATAAAAATCCGCACCAAATTATTTTGCCCCCCCCTCGTTCTGCACCCTGTTACTTGTGTATAGCAGGGCAGGATCCGGGAGCAGCGGCTCTGCAGCAAGCTGTGGAGAAAATGGCGCTGGTCAGAGCTGAGGGAAGAAGCCCCGCCCCCTTGATGGCAGGCTTTGGCCCCGCTATTATTTATACTGGCGGGGGTTTGTATACCCTGCCTATGCAGTGTATATACTATGCCAGTCTAGTATCTGAGGTAAAATTTTGCTGCCCAGGGCGCCCCCCCTGCGCCCTTTTAGTGCCGTGTGTGGGAGCAATGGCGCGCAGCGCGACCACTGCGCGGTACCTCACGAAGATCTGACGTCTTCTGTCGCCTCTGAAGTCTTCTTGCTTCCTATACTCACCCGGCTTCTATCTTCCGACTCTGAGGACGGCGGCGCGGCTCCGGGAACGAACAGCTAGACGACACCAGTGTTCAGACCCTCTGGAGCTCATGGTGTCCAGTAGCCTAAGAAGCAGAGCCCATCAGTCTAGGAAAGTGGGTCTGCTTCTCTCCCCTCAGTCCCACGAAGCAGGGAGCCCGTTGCCAGCAGTGCTCCTTGAAATAAAAAACAAAAGTCTATTTTCTAGAGAAACTCAGTAGAGCTCCCCTAGTGTGTGACCAGTCTCCTCTGGGCACAGGATCTAACTGGAGTCTGGAGGAGGGGCATAGAGGGAGGAGCCAGTTCACGCCCATTTAAAGTCTTAAAGTGCCCATGTCTCCTGCAGAGCCCGTCTATACCCCCATGGTCCTTACGAAGTCCCCAGCATCCTCTAGGACGTAAGAGAAATATACACACACACACACTCATGACGCCTGATGCTAGCAGATTGTCACAGGACCTAGCATGCCAAGAAGGTCTGTTTGGCGTTAGCAAACATGCATTAAGACACCCTAATCAATGGTCATGTGTCAATATTCTTGAATGATAAGGGGTCACCATAATAGAAATCAGGAATGGCCATTGACCATCAATGGCTAGCATTGGGAAATGGTTCCCTTCACAGATATGGCTATAATGTGCACCATCAATGCTGGTAAACCATCAGTGGCAGACCAATGTCCAAGTTGTGCACATGCACAGACCTCAACCACTCATGACTAAGGGGTTCATTCCGAGTTGATCGCTAGCTGCAGTTGTTCGCAGCGCAGCGATCAGGCATTTTTGTGCATGCGTATGGGCCACAATGTGCACATGCGTCGTACGGGTACAAAGCCCGTTGTGGTTGTGCACAGGTTCTAGCAAAGTTTTCAGTTGCACTGACGGCCGCAAGAAGATTAACAGGAAGGGGGCGTTACTGGGCGTCAACTGACCGGTTTCAGGGAGTGTTTGCAAAAACGCAGGCGTGGCGGGTGTATGACGTCAAATCCGGACACGAATAGGCTGAAGTGATCGCAAGCGCTGAGTAGGTTCAGAGCTACTCAAACTGCACACACTTTTTTTTTTTTTTGCAGAGCTCGGCTGCACAAGCGTTTGCACTTCTGCTAAGCTAAAATACACTCCCCAGTGGGCGGCAGCATACCGTTTGCACGGCTGCTAAAAACTGCTAGCGATCGATCAACTGGGAATGACCCCCTAAAGCCAGTAATGGCAGTTTAAAGACATCGACCATCGATGCTGCAGCCTTAGCTGAAATTATCTAATGTGTTAATTTCGTCCCCATATATGAACATATGGGGTGTGACAGGACGGTACCGTACGGAAGCACTCGCCGCGTCCCGTCGACTGCGCACAGAATGGAAGGTCAAGCCGCACGAGGCCTGACCACATAGGGGATTCCCGCTTACCGTCAGTAACCGCCTGTTACTGACTCCACCCACTACGCTGTGGGCGGGTTCTCGCTGCCACCAAACTCCTAACCTGCCGTGGCGTTTGGAACCACGGTTCTGCTCTGTATGTGCCGACGCACTGCCTTACCACAGCTGTGTGGTGCTGACGAATCCCCACTAGCCACTTGCTAGGCCTCTACCGGTAGCTGGCGGAAGGCGGAGCTTGGAGACGCTAGGTACTTCCCTGGACAGCCGGAGGACGGGGCTAGGTTTGGCCTAACCCTGTTAGTCACAAGATGAAGCAGTCTTCTTGAGGCAAAGATGTTTATTTGCTCAATAGTTCTAAAGAGAACCCTTCCCTATTGCTAGGGGCAACAGCATACAATTAGATGTTTCAGCAGAATAAAGATGGTACAACTACAACTCTGGAGGCACGCAGGTCTCCTTTTTATGTCAGTTTTCCACACAGTACCACAGGGGGGTAAGCCCTCCCTGTCTTCTCCAACCAATCAGGTTATTTTACAAAATAACAATAAATTACATTTTACAAGGATATAAGTGCAATAAAACAATATCCTCCTTCCTGTCACCCAGACAACGTTTGGTATCAGATTAACATTCACTATTGATAAATGTATCACATATCTTCAAAATACAGATGTTTCTGGTCATTCACATCTCCAGGCAATCCCAGTGTTTAAGATTACAACAGGAATGGCTACAATACAAACAAACAGTCTTCCTTCCTTTATCTTCCATTCAGGGATCGTATATCAAATCCAAGCCCATAAACCCAATGATTAGCATCTCTCTCTAAGGAATTTACACATCAAAAGGTATTGTCCTTCACACCTCTCTGATAAGACAGGGCCATTAGCATGCCACTTCCTATTTCCAGAGTATAAGAGATGCGTATTCAGACATCTATAGTAACTGCATTTTTTCTTTAAATATACACCAAGCCTGTCTTGAATATAAAATAGATACAGTTAAACATGCATTCCTGCAATGGTGCACAGAGCACTACATATGACATGTTAAAAGTAAAACACACCATTAAACAAACTTTCAAACAGTCCGTAACATGGCGCCGGGCACGAGGGTTAACCCCTTCAGTGCCGCAGACGCCATTACACGTGTGGCTGACTAGTCTCTCCGGCCACATGGGGGTGCCATAGGGCAGTGATCGCCAGGCAGAAATGCCACTGGGCATTTGACTGGTCGCATCACATGCAGTCATGTCAGGAGAAGCCCAGCCTGGCGTAGTCTCATCTGATGCAACCATGCCAGGCAATCTGAATAATAGTCCGTAATATTACAGCCATTGGAAATCTTGTATCAACACAATTTACTCTAACAATTTTGCTAGGGAAACTGCAGTTTACTGTGAGAAAAGCCCAGCAAACAGAAAATGTGCTTTCTCTCCTTAGTAAATACACCCCTTATTCTGGAGACTTGTGTATAATACAAATTCCCGTCTCTGAAGAACTTACTGATTCTACATCGACACATTTCATAAAGGTCATCCTTTGTGGCCAGACTTTGCAGCAGAAAGGAGAAAGTCAACATCAGAGTCTATTCTGTAGTACGGAACCATAGAACTAGATGAGAGATTAGACTACCATTAGCAGCAAATCCTTGTCACGCACCCCTGTGACTTCGGAAAGCTATACAGACTGCAAATATAGTATCACATTGGTCTTGGCATATATAAAAGCTACTAGTGACAGGACACAAGAGGTATAGCAGAAGCTGTAAAGCGTTGACACCATACTTGTAACTCATCCACTAACAGCCTATGGAAGATAGTTTACCACGTTATGCCTTTCAACATTTGGAACAGCCACTGAAAAAGGAAGCCATTACATTTACCAATTCTTCCACGTGATAAGGACTGCATATTATTGTTACACTCACATTTCTTATGCGCTTATTTGTAATCTAGACATTTCTGCCAACATGTAATAAATGTAAAAAGATAGTCGTCTTGGCTGTCACATGTTCTTCCCCATTATCTATGAACTGGCAGGCAGCTGCTACTTCACAATTAAACATATGCCACTGCAGGAACATGAACTTAAAAAGATAGATAAGCTTTAAAAAAAAAAAAAAAAACCAACAACACCACAAAACAAAATCTTGCAGCCACAAACTACTATAGTAAACACACTTTTGAATATACTCTGCTAATCCATAGCTCACTAGGGGGTTAATGTATGAAGCAGTGAAAAAAAAAAAGTGTGGAGAAGTGAGCCAGTGGAGAGGACGTTTATCACCTTGCGCTTATGACTTCCTTAGGCCTTCTCCAGGCTTAATACATCTGCCCCTATGCGAGGTACAAACACCTAGGGTCAGCACTACCATCAGGCAGCTGACTAGGGCTGTTGAACCTGAGGGCATGCCACTGAGGATGCTAGTAGAATCATTAATTAGGTTTAAAATAAGATTTTAAACCTACCGGTAAATCTATTTCTCCTAGTCCGTAGAGGATGCTGGGGACTCCGTAAGGACCATGGGGTATAGACGGGCTCCGCAGGAGATAGGGCACCTAAAAAGAACTTTGACTATGGGTGTGCACTGGCTCCTCCCTCTATGCCCCTCCTCCAGACCTCAGAGAACTGTGCCCAGAGGAGATGGACAATACAAGGCAGAAATTTAGCAATCCAAGGGCAAGATTCATACCAGTCCACACCAATCATACCATGTAACCTGGAACATACATAACCAGTTACCAGTATGAACAAACAACAGTAACGGTCCAAGACCGATGTCAACTGTAACATAACCCTTATGTAAGCAACAACTATATACAAGTCTTGCAGAGTTTCCGCACTGGGACGGGCGCCCAGCATCCTCTACGGACTAGGAGAAATAGATTAACCGGTAGGTTTAAAATATTATTTTCTCTTACGTCCTAGAGGATGCTGGGGACTCCGTAAGGACCATGGGGTTTATACCAAAGCATCCAATCGGGCGGGAGAGTGCGTATGACTCTGCAGCACCGACTGAGCAAATGCTAGGTCCTCATCAGCCGGGGTATCAAACTTGTAGAATTTATCAAAAAAAGTGTTTGATCCCGACCAAGTCGCCGCTCGGCAAAGTTGTAATGCCGAGACGCCTCGGGCAGCCGCCCAAGAAGAGCCCACCTTCCTAGTGGAATGGGCCTATACCGAATTTGGTACCGGCAATCCAGCCGTAGAGTGAGCCTGCTGAATCGTATTACAGATCCAGCGAGCAATAGTCTGCTTCGAAGCAGGAGCGCCAATCTTATTGACCGCATACAGGACAAAGAGAGCCTCTGTTGTCCTAATTCTAGCCATCCTGGCTACATAAATTTTTAAGGCCCCGACTACGTCCAGGGATCTGGAATCCTCCAGGTCACCTGTAGCCACAGGCACCACAATAGGTTGATTCATATGGAACGAAGAAACCACTTTAGGCAAAAATTTCGGACGTGTCCTCAATTCAGCTCGATCCACATGAAAAATCAAGTAGGGGCTCGTGTGACAAAGCCGCCAATTCGGACACTCGCCTTGCTGCTGCCAAGGCCAACAGCATGACCACCTTCCAGGTAAGAAATTTCAACTCAACCTTAGTAAGCGGTTCAAACCAGTGTGATTTTAAGAACTGCAACACCACGTTCAAGTCCCATGGTGCCACTGGAAGCACAAAAGGGGGCTGGATGTGCAGCACTCCCTTTACAAACGTCTGGACTTCTGGAAGAGAAGCCAATTCCTTCTGAAAGAAAATCGAGAGGGCCGAAATCTGTACCTTAACCGAGCCTAATTTCAGGCCCATATCCACTCCTGTCTGTAGGAAGTGGAGAAGACGACCCAGATGAAAAATCTTCTGTAGGTGCATTCTTGGTCTCACACCAAGACACATACTTTCGCCAGATACGGTGATACTGTTTTACCGTCACCTCCTTCCTAGCCTTTATTAAAGTAGGGATGACCTCTTCCGGAATCCCCTTTTCCGCTAGGATTCGGCGTTCAACCGCCATGCCGTCAAACGTAACCGCAGAACGTCTTGAAATACACAGGGCCCCTGCTGCAACAGGTCTTCCCTCAGAGGAAGAGGCCAGGGATCTCCTGTGAGCATCTCTTGTAGATCCGAGTACCAGGCCCTTCGAGGCCAGTCTGGGACAACGAGTATCGTCTGTACTCTTCGTCTTATGATCCTCAACACTTTCGTGATGAGAGGAAGAGGAGGGAACACGTAGACCGATTCGAACACCCACGGTGTTACCAGTGCGTCTACTGCTACTGCCTGAGGGTCCCGAGACCTGGCGCAATACCTCCAAAGTTTTTTGTTGAGGCGTGACGCCATCATGTCTATTTGAGGAGTTCCCCAAAGACGGGTTACGTCTGCAAAGACTTCTTGATGAAGTCCCCACGCTCCTGGATAGAGATAGTGTCTGCTGAGGAAGTCTGCTTCCCAGTTGTCCACTCCCGGAATGAAGACAGCCGACAGAGCGCTTACATGATTTTCTGCCCAGCGAAGGATCCTTGTGGCTTCCGCCATCGCGACTCTGCTTCTTGCCCCGCCTTGGCGGTTCACATGAGCCACTGCTGTGACATTGTCTGATTGAATCAGAACCGGTAGGTTTCGAAGAAAACTCTCCGCTTGTCGAAGGCCGTTGTAAATGGCCCTGAGTTCCAACACATTGATGTGTAGACAGGACTCCTGGTCTGATATAAGACCCTGAAAATTATTTCCCTGTGTGACCGCTCCCCATCCTCGGAGGCTCGCGTCCGTGGTAACCAGGATCCAGTCCTGAATCCCGAACCTGCGACCCTCCAGGAGGTGAGCACTTTGCAACCACCACAGGAGGGACACTCTGGTCCCTGGGGACAGAGTTATTTTCAGATGTAAGTGCAGATGGGACACGGACCACTTGTCCAGAAGGTCCCATTGAAAAGTCCTTGCATGGAACCTTCCGAAGGGAATGGCCTCGTAGGCCGCCACCATTTTCCCCAGAACTCGAGTGCATTGGTGAACGGACACCCTTTTCGGTTTTAGCAGGTCTCCGACCATGTTCTGGATGTCTTGGGCTCTCTCTATTGGGAGGAAGACCTTCATTTGTTCCGTATCCAGTATCATACCTAGGAACGGTAGTCGAGTTGTCGGTATCAACTGTGACTTCGGTAGATTTAGAATCCAACAGTGTTGCTGGAGCACTCTCAGAGAGAGCGCCACACTGCCAGGCAATTTCTCCCTTGATCTCGCTTTTATCAGGAGATCGTCCAAGTATGGGATAATTGTGACTCCATGCTTGCGCAGGACCACCATCATTTCCGCCATTATCTTGGTGAAGATCCTCGGGGCCGTGGAAAGTCCAAATGGCAACGTCTGAAATTGGTAATGACAATCCTGTACAGCGAATCTCAGGTATTCCTAATGGGGGGCATATATGGGGACATGAAGGTACGCATCCTTTATGTCCAGAGACACCATAAACTCCCCTTCCTCCATGTTGGCTATTATAGCTCTGAGTGATTCCATTTTGAATTCGAATCTTTTTATGTACAGGTTTAGGGATTTCAGATTCAAAATAGGTCTGACCGAACCGTCCGGTTTCAGGACCACAAAAAAGGTGGAATAGTAACCTCTTCCCTGCTGGTGCAGGGGAACCTTGATTATCACTTGCTGTATACACAGCGTTTGAATTGCAGCTAACACTACATCCCTTTCCGATGTGGAAGCTAGTAGGGCCAATTTAAAAAAAAAAAAAAAAAAAAAAAAAAAAATCGGCGCAGGGGCACCTCCTCGAATTCCAATTTGTAACCCTGGGAAACTATTTCCAACACCCAGGGATTCAGGTCCGAACTGACCCAGGCCTGACTGAAAAGTCGAAGACGTGCCCCCACCGATGCGGACTCCCTCAGGGGAGCCCCAGCGTCATGCTGTGGGTTTTGGAGCAGCCGGGGAGGACTTTGGTTCCTGGGCACCTGCCGAAGCAGGTGCTCTCTTGCCTCTGCCCTTACCTCTGGCGAGTAAGGAGGATCCCCGACCTCTTTTGGACTTGTGCGACCGAAAGGACTGCATCGGATAGGGTGTTACTTTCTTTTGCTGTTGGGGTATATAAGGTAAAAAAAATTGATTTACCGGCTGTGGAAACCAGGTCCGTCAGCCCATCCCCAAACAATACATCACCCTTGTAGGGTAGTACTTCCATATGTTTCTTGGAATCCGCATCACCCGTCCATTGGCGAGTCCATAAGGATCTTCTCGCCGAGACAGACATGGCTTTGGCCCTAGAAGCTAGCAATCCAATGTCCCTTTGAGCATCCCTCATAAATAAGACTGCGTCTTTAATATGGGCTAGAGTTAGGAATATAGTATCCTTATCCATATTATCAAATTGATCTGTCAGCTCATCTGTCCAAGCTGCAATTGCGCTACACACCAATGCCGACGCAATTGTCGGTCTTAGCACAGCACCCGTATGAGAATAAATACACTTTAAGGTAGTTTCTTGCCTGCGATCTGCAGGGTCCTTAAGGGCTGCTGTGTCAGGAGACTGTAGCGCCACTTTCTTGGACAAGCGCGTCAGAGCTTTGTCCACAGTGGGGGGCGATTCCCAAATCTCCCTGTCCTGCTTAGGGAAAGGGTATGCCATATAAAATTCTTTTGGGGATCTGCGGTCTCTTATCTGAAGTCTCCCAAGCTTTTCCAAAGAATTCATTTAATTCATGAGATGTGGGAAAGTTAATAATAAGAATTTACTTACCGATAATTCTATTTCTCGGAGTCCGTAGTGGATGCTGGGGTTCCTGAAAGGACCATGGGGAATAGCGGCTCCGCAGGAGACAGGGCACAAAAAGTAAAGCTTTAGGATCAGGTGGTGTGCACTGGCTCCTCCCCCTATGACCCTCCTCCAAGCCTCAGTTAGGTACTGTGCCCGGACGAGCGTACACAATAAGGAAGGATTTATGAATCCCGGGTAAGACTCATACCAGCCACACCAATCACACTGTACAACCTGTGATCTGAACCCAGTTAACAGTATGATAACAGCGGAGCCTCTGAAAAGATGGCTCACAACAATAATAACCCGATTTTTGTAACTATGTACAAGTAATGCAGATAATCCGCACTTGGGATGGGCGCCCAGCATCCACTACGGACTCCGAGAAATAGAATTATCGGTAAGTAAATTCTTATTTTCTCTATCGTCCTAGTGGATGCTGGGGTTCCTGAAAAGACCATGGGGATTATACCAAAGCTCCCAAACGGGCGGGAGAGTGCGGATGACTCTGCAGCACCGAATGAGAGAACTCCAGGTCCTCCTTAGCCAGGGTATCAAATTTGTAGGATTTTACAAACGTGTTTGCCCCTGATTAAATAGCCGCTCGGCAAAGTTGTAAAGCCGAGACCCCTCGGGCAGCCGCCCAAGATGAGCCCACCTTCCTTGTGGAATGGGCATTTACATATTTTGGCTGTGGCAGGCCTGCCACAGAATGTGCAAGCTGAATTGTATTACACATCCAACTAGCAAAGTCTGCTTAAAAGCAAGAGCACCCAGTTTGTTGGGTGCATACAGGATAACAGCAAGTCAGTTCTCCTGACTTCAGCCGTCCTGGAACCTATATTTTCAGGGCCCTGACCACATCTAGCAACTTGGAGTCCTCCAAGTCCCTAGTAGGCGCAAGACACCACAATAAGCTGGTTCAGGTTAAACACTGACACCACCTTAGGGAGAGAACTGGGGACGAGTCCGCAGCTCTGCCCTGTCCGAATGGACAAACAGATATGGGCTGTTTTGAGAAAAAAACCACCAATTTGACACTCGCCTGGTCCAGGCCAGGTCCAAGAGCATGTTCACTTTTCATGTGAGATGCTTCAAATCCACAGATTTGACTGGTTTTAAACCAATGTGTTTTGAGGAATCCCAGAACTTACGTTGAGATCCCACAGTGCCACTGGAGGCACAAAAGGGGGTTGTATATGCAATACTCCCTTGACAAACTTCTGGACTTCAGGAACTGAAGCCAATTCTTTCTGGAAGAAAAATCGACAGGGCCGAAATTTGAACCTTAATGGACCCCAATTTGAGGCCCATAGACACTCCTGTTTGCAAGAAATGCAGGAATCGACCGAGTTGAGATTTCTTCGTGGAGCCTTCCTGGCCTCACACCACGCAACATATTTTCGCCACATGTGGTGATAATGTTGTGCGGTCACCTCCTTTCTGGCTTTGACCAGAGTAGGAATGACCTCTTCCTGAATGCCTTTTCCCTTAGGATCCGGCGTTCCACCGCCATGCCGTCAAACGCAGCTGCGGTAAGTCTTGGAACAGACAAGGTACTTGCTGAAACAAGTCCCTTCTTAGCGGCAGAGGCCATAAGTCCTCTGTGAGCATCTCTTGAAGTTCCGGGTACCAAGTCCTTCTTGGCCAATCCGGAGCCATGAGTATAGTTCTTACTCCTCTACGTCTTATAATTCTCAGTACCTTAGGTATGAAAAGCAGAGGATGGAACACATACACCGACTGGTACACCCACGGTGTTACCAGAAAAGTCCACAGCTATTGCCTGAGGGTCTCTTAACCTGGCGCAATACCTGTCCCGTTTTTTGTTCAGACGGGACGCCATCATGTCCACCTTTGGTAATTCCCAACGGTTTACAATTATGTGGAAAACTTCCCCATGAAGTTCCCACTCTGCCGGGTGGAGGACGTGCCTACTGAGGAAGTCTGCTTCCCAGTTTCCATTCCCGGAGTGAAAAACTGCTGACAGTGCTATCACATGATTTTCCGCCCAGCGAAAAGTCCTTGCAGTTTTTGCCACTGCCCTCCTGCTTCTTGTGCCGCCCTGTCTATTTACGTGGGCGACTGCCGTGATGTTCTATCCCACTGGATCAATACCGGCTGACCTTGAAGCAGAGGTCTTGCTAAGCTTAGAGCATTATAAATTTACCCTTAGCTATATTTATGTGGAGAAAAATCTCCAGACTTGATCACACTCCCTGGAAATTTTTTCCTTGTGTGACTGCTCCCCAGCCTCTCGGGCTGGCCTCCGTGGTCACCAACATCCAAAACTGAATGCCGAATCTGCGGCCCTCTAGAAGATGAGCACTCTGTAACCACCACAGGAGAGACACCCTTGTCCTTGGATATAGGGTTATCCGCTGATGCATCTGAAGATGCGATCCGGACCATTTGTCCAGCAGATCCCACTGAAAAGTTCTTGCATGAAATCTGCCGACTGGAATTGCTTCGAAGGAAGTCACCATTTTTTTTTACCATGGCCCTTGTGCAATGATGCACTGATTTTAGGAGGTTCCTGACTAGCTCGGATAACTCCCTGGCTTTCTCTTCCGGGAGAAACACCTTTTTCTGGACTGTGTCCAGAATCATCCCTAAGCACAGGAGACTTGTTGTCGGGATCAGCTGCGATTTTGGAATCTTTAGAATCCACCCCTGCTGTTGTAACAGTATCCGAGATAGTGCTACTCCGACCTCCAACTGTTCCCTGGACTTTGCCCTTATCAGGAGATCGTCCAAGTAAGGGATAATTAAGACGCCTTTTCTTCGAAGAAGAACCATCATTTCGGCCATTACCTTGGTAAAGACCCGGGGTGCCGTAGACAATCGAAACGGCAGCGTCTGAAACTGATAGTGACAGTTTTATACCACGAACCTGAGGTACCCTTAGTGATCAGGGCAAATTTGGGACATGGAGGTAAGCATCCCTGATGTCTCGGGACACCAGATAGTCCCCTTCTTCCCGGTTCGTTATCACTGCTCTGAGTGACTCCATCTTGATTTGAACCTTTGTAAGTGTTCAAAAATTTTTTAGATTTAGAATAGGCCTCACCTAGCCTTCTGGCTTCAGTACCACAATATAGTGTGGAATAATACCCCTTTTCTTGTTGTAGGAGGGGTAATTTTAATTATCACCTGCTGGGAATACAGCTCGTGAATTTTTTTCCCATACTGCCTCCTTGTCGGAGGGAGACCTTGGTAAAGCAGCCTTCAGGAGCCTGCGCAGGGGAAACGTCTCGACATTCCAAACTGTACCCCTGGAATACTACTTGTAGGATCCAGGGGTCCTATACGGTCTCAGCGTCATGCTGAGAGCTTGTCAGAAGCGGTGGAACGCTTCTGTTCCTGGGAATGGGCTGCCTGCTGCAGTCTTCTTCCCTTTCCTCTATCCCTGGGCAGATATGACTCTTATAGGGACGAAAGGACTGAAGCTGAAAAGACGGTGTCTTTTTCTGCAGATGTGACTTAGGGTAAAAACGGTGGATTTTCCAGCAGTTGCCGTGGCCACCAGGTCCGATGGACCGACCCCAAATAACTCCTCTTCCTTTATACGGCAATACACCTTTGTGCCGTTTGGAATCTGCATCACCTGACCACTGTCGTGTCCATACACATCTTCTGGCAGATATGGACATCGCACTTACTCTTGATGCCAGAGTGCAAATATCCCTCTGTGCATCTCGCATATATAGAAATACATCCTTTAAATGCTCTATAGTCAATAAAATACTGTCCCTGTCAAGGGTATCAATATTTTTAGTCAGGGAATCCGACCAAGCCACCCCAGCTCTGCACATCCAGGCTGAGGCGATCGCTGGTCGCAGTATAACACCAGTATGTGTGTATATACTTTTTATGATATTTTTCCAGCCTCCTGTCAGCTGGCTCCTTGAGGACGGCCCTATCTATAGACGGTACCGCCACTTGTTCTGATAAGCGTGTGAGCGCCTTATCCACCCTAAGGGGTGTTTCCCAACGCGCCCTAACTTCTGGCGGGAAAGGGTATACCGCCCATATTTTCTATCGGGGGGAACCCACGCATCATCACACACTTCATTTAATTTATCTGATTCAGGAAAAACTACGGTAGTTTTTTCACATCCCACATAATACCCTCTTTTGTGGTACTTGTAGTATCAGAAATATGTAACACCTCCTTCATTGCCCTTAACGTGTGGCCCTAATAAGGAATACGTTTGTTTATTCACCGTCGACACTGGATTCAGTGTCCCTGTCTGTGTCTGTGTCGACCGACTAAAGTAAACGGGCGTTTTAAAACCCCTGACGGTGTTTTTGAGACGTCTGGACCGGTACTAATTGTTTGTCGGCCGTCTCATGTCGTCAACCGACCTTGGCTCGTGTTGACATTATCACGTAATTCCCTAAATAAGCCATCCATTCTGGTGTCGACTCCCTAGAGAGTGACATCACCATTACAGGCAATTGCTCCGCCTCCTCACCAACATCGTCCTCATACATGTCGACACACACGTACCGACACACAGCACACACACAGGGAATGCTCTGATAGAGGACAGGACCCACTAGCCCTTTGGAGAGACAGAGGGAGAGTTTGCCAGCACACACCAAAAACGCTATAATTATATAGGGACAACCTTATATAAGTGTTTTCCCTTATAGCATCTTTTTTATAGATTTCTAACGCCAAATTAGTGCCCCCCCTCTCTGTTTTAACCCTGTTTCTGTAGTGCAGTGCAGGGGAGAGCCTGGGAGCCTTCCCTCCAGCCTTTCTGTGAGGGAAAATGGCGCTGTGTGCTGAGGAGATAGGCCCCGCCCCTTTTTCGGCGGCCTCGTCTCCCGCTCTTAACGGATTCTGGCAGGGGTTAAATATCTCCATATAGCCCCCGGAGGCTATATGTGAGGTATTTTTAGCCAAAAAAGGTTTTCATTTGCCTCCCAGGGCGCCCCCCTCCCAGCGCCCTGCACCCTCAGTGACTGCCGTGTGAAGTGTGCGGAGAGGAAAATGGCGCACAGCTGCAGTGCTGTGCGCTACCTTAAGAAGACTGAGGAGTCTTCTGCCGCCGATTCTGGACCTCTTCTCGTTTCAGCATCTGCAAGGGGGCCGGCGGCGAGGCTCCGGTGACCATCCAGGCTGTACCTGTGATCGTCCCTCTGGAGCTAATGTCCAGTAGCCAAGAAGCCAATCCATCCTGCACGCAGGTGAGTTCACTTCTTCTCCCCTAAGTCCCTCGTTGCAGTGATCCTGTTGCCAGCAGGACTCACTGTAAAATAAAAAACCTAAGCTAAACTTTTCTAAGCAGCTCTTTAGGAGAGCCACCTAGATTGCACCCTTCTCGGCCGGGCACAAAAATCTAACTGAGGCTTGGAGGAGGGTCATAGGGGGAGGAGCCAGTGCACACCACCTGATCCTAAAGCTTTACTTTTTGTGCCCTGTCTCCTGCAGAGCCGCTATTCCCCATGGTCCTTTCAGGAACCCCAGCATCCACTAGGACGATAGAGAAAATCTGTTTCTTTTCCTTAAACATGTGTACCCTTGTGTTGGGGACAGAGGGTTCATCCACAATATGCAAGACATCCCTTATTGCCACAATCATACACTGAATGGTTTTAGTCACCCTAGGGTGCAATTTTACTTCATCATAGTAGACACTGGAATCAGAATCCGTGTCGGTAGTAGTGTCTTGTGTTAAGGGACGCTTTTGAGACCCCGACGGACCCTGTGAGTCGGTCCAATCTGAGGATTGACCCCCTGATGTCCCCCCTAAATCAGCCTTATCAAGCTTTTTATGTAAAGATCCCACACTTGCATTCAACATATGCCACATGTCCATCCAATCTGGAGTCGGCACAACCGACAGGGACACCACTCATTTGCTCCACCTCCTCCTTGGAAAAGCCTTCCGCCTCAGACATGTCGACACACACAAGGATTAACCTATAAGGGGACAAAACCCCAACCAGGCCCTTAGGAGAGACAGAGAGAATGCCAGCACACACCCAGCGCTTAATAACACTGGAAAAATATGACCAGATAGATATAGATATACACACACACCAGATTCCCACTCACTGTGCTCAAAATGCCCCCCTCCTCTTTTTTCCAGCCTGAATGTTCAGCAGGGGAGAGACCAGGGAGCCAGCGTTTTCCTCATGCAGCTTCTGTGGAGAAAATGGCGCTGGTTAGTGCTGGGGATCAAGCTCCGCCCACCAGACGGCAAGCTTCGGTCCCGGTGATTTTTTTATAGAAAATGGCGGGGGATCATAGAATTACTGCCCAGCAGCCTAATCTACCTAGTCAGTGCCCAAATGTGAGGTTTATTGCTGCCCAGGGCCCCACCCCCTACATCCTTCAGTGCTGGTGTGTGTGTGTGTGTGTGTGTGTGTGTGTGTGTGTGTGTGTGTGTGTGTGTGTGTGTGTGTGTGTGTGCGCGTGTGTGTGTGCGTGTGTGTGAGACTGGGAGCAATGGCGCGCAGCGGTATGAAGATCTGATGTCTTCTGCCGCCTATGTCGTCTTCTGCCTTCTCATACTCACCCGGCTTCTATCTTCGACATCTGTGAGGAGGACGGCGGCGAGGCTCCGGGACGAACCCCAGGTGAGACCTGTGTTCAGACTCCCTCTGGAGCTAATGGTGTCCAGTAGCCTTAGAAACAGAGCCCAACTTGACATGCCAGCTCTGCTTCTCTCTCCTCAGTCCCACAATGCAGGGAGCCTGTTGCCAACAGGACTCCCTGAAAATAAAAAACCTAACAAAATTATTTTTCCACAGAAAACTCTGGAGAGCTCTCTGCAGTGCACCCATTCTCCTCTGGGCACAAGATCTAACTGAGGTCTGGAGGAGGGGCATAGAGGGAGGAGCCAGTGCACACCCATACTAAAAGTTCTTTTTAGGTGCCCTATCTCCTGCGGAGCCCGTCTATACCCCCCATGGTCCTTACGGAGTCCCCGGCATCCTCTAGGACGTAAGAGAAAAAATAAGAATTTACTTACCGATAATTCTATTTCTCGTAGTCCGTAGTGGATGCTGGGGACTCCGTCAGGACCATGGGAAATAGCGGCTCCGCAGGAGACAGGGCACAAAAGTAAAAGCTTTAGGATCAGGTGGTGTGCACTGGCTCCTCCCCCTATGACCCTCCTCCAAGCCTCAGTTAGGATACTGTGCCCGGACGAGCGTACACAATAAGGAAGGATTTTGAATCCCGGGTAAGACTCATACCAGCCACACCAATCACACTGTACAACCTGTGATCTGAACCCAGTTAACAGCATGATAACAGCGGAGTCTCTGAAAAGATGGCTCACAACAATAATAACCCGATTTTTGTAACAATAACTATGTACAAGTATTGCAGACAATCCGCACTTGGGATGGGCGCCCAGCATCCACTACGGACTACGAGAAATAGAATTATCGGTAAGTAAATTCTTATTTTCTCTGACGTCCTAAGTGGATGCTGGGGACTCCGTCAGGACCATGGGGATTATACCAAAGCTCCCAAACGGGCGGGAGAGTGCGGATGACTCTGCAGCACCGAATGAGAGAACTCCAGGTCCTCCTCAGCCAGGGTGTGCCCCTGACCAAGTAACAGCTCGGCAAAGTTGTAAAGCCGAGACCCCTCGGGCAGCCGCCCAAGATGAGCCCACCTTCCTTGTGGAATGGGCATTTACATATTTTGGCTGTGGCAGGCCTGCCACAGAATGTGCAAGCTGAATTGTACTACACATCCAACTAGCAATCGTCTGCTTAGAAGCAAGAGCACCCAGTTTTTTGGGTTCCTACAGGATAACAGCAAGTCAGTTTTCCTGACTCCAGCCGTCCTGGAACCTATATTTTCAGGGCCCTGACAACATCCAGCAACTTGGAGTCCTCCAAGTCCCTAGTAGCCGCAGGTACCACAATAAGCTGGTGCAGGTGAAACGCTGACACCACCTTAGGGAGAAAATGGGGACGAGTCCGCAGCTCTGCCCTGTCCGAATGGACAATCAGATATGGGCTTTGTGAGACAAAGCCGCCAATTCTGACACTCGTCTGGCCGAGGCCAGGGCCAACAGCATGGGCACTTTCCATGTGAGATATTTCAAATCCACAGATTTGAGCGGTTTAAACCAATGTGATTTGAGGAATCCCAGAACTACGTTGAGATCCCACAGTGCCACTGGAGGCACAAAAGGGGGTTGTATATGCAGTACTCCCTTGACAAACTTCTGGACTTCAGGAACTGAAGCCAATCTTTTCTGGAAGAAACTTGACAGGGCCGAAATTTGAACCCTAATGGACCCCAATTTGAGGCCCATAGACACTCCTGTTTGCAGGAAATGCAGGAATCGACAGAGTTGAAATTTCTTCGTGGGGCCTTGCTGGCCTCACACCACGCAACATATTTTCGCCACATGTGGTGATAATGTTGTGCGGTCACCTCCTTCCTGGCTTTGACCAGGGTAGGAATGACCTCTTCCGGAATGCCTTTTTCCCTTAGGATCCGGCGTTCAACCGCCATGCCGTCAAACGCAGCCGCGGTAAGTCTTGGAACAGACATGGTACTTGCTGAAGCAAGTCCCTTCTTAGCGGCAGAGGCCATGAGTCCTCTGTGAGCATTTCTTGAAGTTCCGGGTACCAAGTCCTTCTTGGCCAATCCGGAGCCACGAGTATAGTTCTTACTCCTCTACATCTTATAATTCTCAGTACCTTGGGTATGAGAAGCAGAGGAGGGAACACATACACCGACTGGTACACCCACGGTGTTACCAGAACGTCCACAGCTATTGCCTGAGGGTCTCTTGACCTGGCGCAATACCTGTCCAGTTTTTTGTTCAGGCGGGACGCCATCATGTCCACCTTTGGTCTTTCCCAACGGTTCACAATCATGTGGAAGACTTCCCGATGAAGTCCCCACTCTCCCGGGTGGAGGTCGTGCCTGCTGAGGAAGTCTGCTTCCCAGTTGTCCACTCCCGGAATGAACACTGCTGACAGTGTTATCACATGATTTTCCGCCCAGCGAAGAATCCTTGCAGTTTCTGCCATTGCCCTCCTGCTTCTTGTGCCGCCCCTGTCTGTTTACGTGGGCGACTGTCGTGATGTTGTCCCACTGGATCAATACCGGCTGACCTTGTAGCAGAGGTCTTGCTAAGCTTAGAGCATTGTAAATTGCCCTTAGCTCCAGTATATTTATGTGGAGAGAAGTCTCCAGACTATATCACACTCCCTGGAAATTTTTTCCCTGTGTGACTGCTCCCCAGCCTCTCAGGCTGGCATCCGTGGTCACCAGGACCCAGTCCTGAATGCCGAATCTGCGGCCTTTTAATAGATGAGCACTCTGCAGCCACCGCAGAAGAAACACCCTTGTCCTTGGAGACAGGGTTATCCGCTGATGCATCTGAAGATGCGATCCGGACCATTTTTCCAGCAGATCCCACTGAAAAGTTCTTGCGTGAAATCTGCCGAATGGAATCGCTTCGTAAGAAGCCACCATTTTTCCCAGGACCCTTGTGCAATGATGCACTGACACTTTTCCTGGTTTTAGGAGGTTCCTGACTAGCTCGGATAACTCCCTGGCTTTCTTCTCCGGGAGAAACACCGTTTTCTGGACTGTGTCCAGAATCATCCCTAGGAACAGCAGACGTGTCGTCGGAAACAGCTGCGATTTTGGAATATTTAGAATCCACCCGTGCTGTCGTAGAACTACTTGAGATAGTGCTACTCCGACCTCCAACTGTTCTCTGGACCTTGCCCTTATCAGGAGATCGTCCATTTTCTTTGAAGAATCATCATTTCGGTCATTACCTTGGTAAAGACCCGGGGTGCCGTGGACAATTCAAACGGCAGCGTCTGAAACTAATAGTGACAGTTCTGTACCACGAACCTGAGGTACCCTTGGTGAGAAGGGCAAATTGGGACATGGAGGTAAGCATCCCTGATGTCCAGGGACACCATATAGTCCCCTTCTTCCTGGTTCGCTATCACTGCTCTGAGTGACTCCATCTTGATTTGAACCTTTGTATGTAAGTGTTCAAATATTTCAGATTTAGAATAGGTCTCACCGAGCCGTCTGGCTTCAGTACCACAATATAGTGTGGAATAATACCCCTTTCCTTGTTGTAGGAGGGGTACTTTGATTATCACCTGCTGGGAATACAGCTTGTGAATTGTTTCCAATACTGCCTCCCTGTCGGAGGGAGACGTTGGTAAAGCAGACTTCAGGAACCTGTGAGGGGGGAGACGTCTCGAATTTCCAATCTGTACCCCTGGGATACTACTTGTAGGCTCCAGGGGTCCACTTGCGAGTGAGCCCACTGCGTGCTGAAACTCTTGAGACGACCCCCCACCGCACCCGAGTCCGCTTGTACGGCCCCAGCGTCATGCTGAGGACTTGGTAGAAGCGGTGGAGGGCTTCTGTTCCTGGGAATGGGCTGCCTGCTGCTGTCTTCTTCCCGTTCCTCTATCCCTGGGCAGATATGACTGGCCTTTTGCCCGCTTGCCCTTATGGGGACGAAAGGACTGAGGCTGAAAAGACGGTGTCTTTTTCTGCTGAGATGTGACTTGGGGTAAAAAAGGTGGATTTTCCAGCTGTTGCCGTGGCCACCAGGTCCGATGGACCGACCCCAAATAACTCCTCCCCTTTATACAGCAATACTTCCATGTGCCGTTTGGAATCTGCATCACCTGACCACTGTCGTGTCCATAAACATCTTCTGGCAGATATGGACATCGCACTTACTCTTGATGCCAGAGTGCAAATATCCCTCTGTGCATCTCGCATATATAGAAACGCATCCTTTAAATGCTCTATAGTCAATAAAATACTGTCCCTGTCAAGGTTATCAATATTTTCAGTCAGGGAATCCGACCAAGCCACCCCAGCGCTGCACATCCAGGCTGAGGCGATCGCTGGTCGCAGTATAACACCAGTATGTGTGTATATACTTTTTAGGATATTTTCCAGCCTCCTATCAGCTGGCTCCTTGAGGGCGGCCGTATCTGGAGACGGTAACGCCACTTGTGATAAGCGTGTGAGCGCCTTCATTTAAATTATCTGATTCAGGAAAAACTACAGGTAGTTTTTTCACACCCCACATAATACCCTTTTTTGTGGTACTTGTAGTATCAGAAATATGTAACACCTCCTTCATTGCCCTTAACATGTAACGTGTGGCCCTAAAGGAAAATACGTTTGTTTCTTCACCGTCGACACTGGAGTCAGTGTCCGTGTCTGTGTCGACCGACTGAGGTAAATGGGCGTTTTAAAGCCCCTGACGGTGTTTGAGACGCCTGGACAGGTACTAATTTGTTTGCCGGCCGTCTCATGTCGTCAACCGACCTTGCAGCGTGTTGACATTATCACGTAATTCCCTAAATAAGCCATCCATTCCGGTGTCGACTCCCTAGAGAGTGACATCACCATTACAGGCAATTGCTCCGCCTCCTCACCAACATCGTCCTCATACATGTTTCGACACACACGTACCGACACACAGCACACACACAGGGAATGCTCTGATAGAGGACAGGACCCCACTAGCCCTTTGGGGAGACAGAGGGAGAGTTTGCCAGCACACACCAAAACGCTATAATTATACAGGGACAACCTTTATATAAGTGTTTTCCCTTATAGCATCTTAATATATAATCATATCGCCAAATAAGTGCCCCCCCTCTCTGTTTTAACCCTGTTTCTGTAGTGCAGTGCAGGGGAGAGCCTGGGAGCCTTCCCTCCAGCAGTTCTGTGAGGGAAAATGGCGCTGTGTGCTGAGGAGAATAGGCCCCGCCCCCTTTTCGGCGGGCTTCTTCTCCCGTTTTTCTGACAACCTGGCAGGGGTTAAATACATCCATATAGCCCCAGAGGGTATATGTGATGTATTTTTAGCCAGTATAGGTACTTTCATTGCTGCCCAGGGCGCCCCCCCCAGCGCCCTGCACCCTCAGTGACCGTTGGTGTGAAGTGTGCTGAGAGCAATGGCGCACAGCTGCCGTGCTGTGCGCTACCTCATGAAGACTGAAAAGTCTTCAGCCGCCGATTTCTGGACCTCTTCTCTCTTCAGCATCTGCAAGGGGGTCGGCGGCGCGGCTCCGGTGACCCATCCAGGCTGTACCTGTGATCGTCCCTCTGGAGCTAGTGTCCAGTAGCCTAAGAAGCCAATCCATCCTGCACGCAGGTGAGTTCACTTCTTCTCCCCTAAGTCCCTCGTTGCAGTGAGCCTGTTGCCAGCAGGACTCACTGAAAATAAAAAACCTAACAAAACTTTTACTCTAAGCAGCTCTTTAGGAGAGCCACCTAGATTGCACCCTTCTCGGCCGGGCACAAAAACCTAACTGGGGCTTGGAGGAGGGTCATAGGGGGAGGAGCCAGTGCACACCACCTGATACTAAAGCTTTTACTTTTGTGCCCCGTCTCCTGCGGAGCCGCTATTCCCCATGGTCCTGACGGAGTCCCCAGCATCCACTTAGGACGTCAGAAAATAAAATTACAATCTTATTTTACTTAATACTGGCAGCAACCACGGACGTGTTTAAGCCATGGCCATCGGCCTCAAACTTTTCAGCTGTTATATGGCCATATTATGTCTGACATGTCTGGTTCTGCCAGCCCAGCAGCTACAGCAACACACACCCATCTATTTCCACAAGGTGGTTGCAGCAATCACCAATGTACTAATGTCTTTAGGACCCTTCTCCCTCCCCCTACCTCTCAAGACCCATCCTTTCCTACTTCTCTGCTCCTAACTGTGCCTATATTTCCAAGTACAGTATGCAGCTCCGATGAGCCGGGAACATGAAGAGTCCGCAGCTGTATGAAAGTATGCATGAAAAAATAAGAATTTACTTACCGATAATTCTATTTCTCGGAGTCCGTAGTGGATGCTGGGGTTCCTGAAAGGACCATGGGGAATAGCGGCTCCGCAGGAGACAGGGCACAAAAAAGTAAAGCTTTACTAGGTCAGGTGGTGTGCACTGGCTCCTCCCCCCATGACCCCCCTCCAGACTCCAGTTAGGTACTGTGCCCGGACGAGCATACACAATAAGGGAGGCATTTTGAATCCCGGGTAAGACTCATACCAGCCACACCAATCACACCGTACAACTTGTGATCTAAACCCAGTTAACAGTATGACAACAGAAAGGGCCTCTTAAAGATGGCTCCTTAACAATAACCCGAATTAGTTAACAATAACTATGTACAAGTATTGCAGATAATCCGCACTTGGGATGGGCGCCCAGCATCCACTACGGACTCCGAGAAATAGAATTATCGGTAAGTAAATTCTTATTTTCTCTATCGTCCTAAGTGGATGCTGGGGTTCCTGAAAGGACCATGGGGATTATACCAAAGCTCCCAAACGGGCGGGAGAGTGCGGATGACTCTGCAGCACCGAATGAGAGAACTCCAGGTCCTCCTTTGCCAGGGTATCAAATTTGTAAAATTTTACAAACGTGTTCTCCCCCGACCACGTAGCTGCTCGGCAGAGTTGTAATGCCGAGACCCCTCGGGCAGCCGCCCAAGATGAGCCCACCTTCCTTGTGGAGTGGGCTTTTACAGTTTTAGGCTGTGGCAGGCCTGCCACAGAATGTGCAAGTTGAATTGTGTTACAAATCCAACGAGCAATCGACTGCTTAGAAGCAGGTGCGCCCAACTTGTTGGGTGCATACAATATAAACAGCGAGTCAGATTTTCTGACTCCAGCCGTCCTTGCAATGTATATTTTTAAGGCTCTGACAACGTCCAACAACTTGGAGTCCTCCAAGTCGCTAGTGGCCGCAGGCACCACAATAGGTTGGTTCAGATGAAATGCTGATACCACTTTAGGGAGAAAATGCGGACGAGTCCGCAGTTCTGCCCTATCCGAATGGAAGATTAGATAAGGACTTTTATAAGATAAAGCCGCCAATTCAGATACTCTCCTGGCAGAGGCCAGGGCTAGTAACATAGTCACTTTCAATGTGAGATATTTCAAATCCACCTTTTGCAATGGTTCAAACCAATGGGATTTGAGGAAATCTAAAACTTCATTTAGATCCCACGGTGCCACCGGAGGCACCACAGGAGGCTGTATATGCAGTACTCCCTTGACAAAAGTCTGGACCTCAGGGACAGAGGCCAATTCTTTTTGGAAGAATATTGACAGGGCCGAAATTTGAACCTTAATGGATCCCAATTTGAGACCCATAGATAATCCTGATTGCAGGAAATGTAGGAAACGACCCAGTTGGAATTCCTCCGTCGGAACCCTCCGATCCTCGCACCACGCTACATATTTTCGCCAATTGCGGTGATAATGTTTCACGGTGACTTCCTTCCGTGCCTTAATCAAGGTAGGAATGACTTCTTCTGGAATGCCTTTCCCTTTTAGGATCTGGCGTTCAACCGCCATGCCGTCAAACGCAGCCGCGGTAAGTCTTGAAAAAGACAGGGACCCTGCTGTAGCAGGTCCCTTCTCAGAGGTAGAGGCCACGGTTCGTCCGTGAGCATCTCTTGAAGTTCCGGATACCAAGTCCTTCTCGGCCAATCCGGAACCACTAGTATTGTTCTTACTCTTCTTTGCCGTATGATCTTCAATACCTTTGGTATGAGCGGCAGAGGAGGAAACACATACACTGACTGGTACACCCAAGGAGTTACCAGTGCGTCCACAGCTATTGCCTGTGGATCTCTTGACCTGGCGCAATATTTGTCCAGTTTCTTGTTGAGGCGAGACGCCATCATGTCTACAATTGGTCTTTCCCAACGGTCTATTAACATGTTGAAGACTTCTGGATGTAGACCCCACTCTCCCGGATGAAGATCGTGTCTGCTGAGGAAGTCTGCTTCCCAGTTGTCCACGCCCGGGATGAACACTGCTGACAGTGCTATCACGTGATTCTCCGCCCAGCGAAGAATCTTGGCAGCTTCTGCCATTGCACTCCTGCTTCTTGTGCCGCCCTGCCTGTTTACATGGGCGACCGCCGTGATGTTGTCCGACTGAATCAACACCGGCTTTCCTTGCAGGAGAAGTTCCGCCTGGCTTAGAGCATTGTAGATTGCTCTTAGTTCCAGAATGTTTATGTGAAGAGACTTTTCCAGACTCGTCCATACTCCCTGGAAGTTTCTTCCTTGTGTGACTGCTCCCCAGCCTCTCAGGCTGGCGTCCGTGGTCACCAGGATCCAATCCTGAATGCCGAATCTGCGGCCTTCTAATAGGTGAGCCTTCTGCAACCACCACAGAAGTGACACCCTTGTCTTTGGTGACAGGGTTATTCGCAGGTGCATCTGCAGATGCGACCCTGACCATTTGTCCAACAGATCCCTTTGGAATATTCTTGCATGGAATCTGCCGAATGGAATTGCTTCGTAAGAAGCCACCATTTTTCCCAGGACTCTTGTGCATTGATGTACTGACACTTTTCCTGGTTTTAGGAGGTTCCTGACCAGATCGGATAACTCCTTGGCTTTTTCCTCTGGAAGGAAAACCTTTTTCTGAACCGTGTCCAGAATCATTCCTAGGAACAGCAGACGAGTTGTCGGGATTAAATGGGATTTTGGAATATTCAGAATCCACCCGTGTTGTCTTAGCACCTCTTGAGATAGTGCTAAAGCTGTCTCCAGCTGTTCTCTGGACCTTGCCCTTATTAGGAGATCGTCCAAGTATGGGATAACTAATACGCCTTTTCTTCGAAGAAGAATCATCATCTCGGCCATTACCTTGGTAAAGACCCGAGGCGCCGTGGACAATCCGAACGGCAGCGTCTGAAACTGATAGTGACAGTTTTGAACAATGAACCTGAGGTACCCCTGGTGTGCGGGGTAAATCGGAACGTGTAGATACGCATCCTTGATGTCCAAGGATACCATAAAGTCCCCTTCTTCCAGGTTCGCTATCACTGCTCTGAGTGACTCCATCTTGAACTTGAACTTTTTTATGTAGAGGTTCAAGGACTTCAGATTTAGAATAGGCCTTACCGAGCCATCCGGCTTCGGTACCACAAATAGAGAGTGGAATAATACCCCTTTCCTTGTTGTAATAGGGGTACTTTGACTATCACCTGCTGAGCGTACAGCTTGTGAATGGCTTCCAACACCCTCTCCCTTTCGGAAGAGACGGTTGGTAAGGCAGACTTCAGGAAACGATGAGGAGGATCCGTCTCTAATTCCAACCTGTACCCCTGAGATATTATCTGCAGGATCCAGGGGTCTACCTGCGAGTGAGCCCACTGCGCGCTGTAATTTTTGAGACGGCCCCCCACTGTCCCCGAGTCCGCTTGAGAGGCCCCAGCGTCATGCTGAGGTTTTTGCAGGAGCCGGGGAGGGCTTCTGTTCCTGGGAAGGAGCTGCCTGTTGGTGTCTCTTCCCTCTTCCTCTGCCTCGTGGCAGGTACGACAAGCCCTTTGCTCTCTTATTTTTGTAGGAGCGAAAAGGCTGCGGTTGAAAGGTCGGTGCCTTTCTCTGTTGGGGAGTGACTTGAGGTAAAAAAGTGGATTTCCCGGCAGTAGCCGTGGCCACCAAGTCTGATAGACCAACTCCAAATAACTCCTCCCCTTTATACGGCAAAACCTCCATGTGACGTTTTGAATCCGCATCGCCTGTCCACTGTCGTGTCCATAAGGCTCTTCTGGCTGAAATGGACATAGCACTCACCCGAGATGCCAGTGTGCAAATATCCCTCTGTGCATCACGCATATAGATAAATGCATCCTTTATTTGTTCTAACGACAGTAAAACATTGTCCCTATCTAGGGTATCAATATTTTCAATCAGGGATTCTGACCAAACTACTCCAGCACTGCACATCCAGGCAGTTGCTATAGCTGGTCGTAGTATAACACCTGCATGTGTGTATATATTCTTTTGAATAACTTCCATCTTTCTATCTGATGGATCCTTAAGTGCGGCCGTCTCAGGAGAGGGTAACGCCACTTGTTTGGATAAGCGTGTGAGCGCCTTGTCCACCTTAGGGGGTGTTTCCCAGCGCGCCCTAACCTCTGGCGGGAAAGGGTATAATGCCAATAACTTTTTTGAAATTATCAACTTTTTATCAGGAGCAACCCACGCTTCATCACACACGTCATTTAATTCTTCTGATTCAGGAAAAACTGTTTGTAGTTTTTTCACACCATACATAATACCCTGTTTTACGGTATCTGTAGTATCAGCTAAATGTAACGTCTCCTTCATTGCCAAAATCATATAACGTGTGGCCCTACTGGAAAATACGTTTGAATTTCTACCGTCGTCACTGGAATCAGTGCCCGTGTCTGGGTCTGTGTCGACCGACTGAGGCAAAGGGCGTTTTACAGCCCCTGACGGTGTTTGAGGCGCCTGGACAGGCATTAATTGATTGTCCGGCCGCCTCATGTCCTCAACTGACTGTTTAAGGGAAGATAAACCATCACGTAATTCCACAAATAAAGGCATCCATTCTGGTGTCGACCCCCTGGGGGGTGACATCTGCATATTTGGCAATTGCTCCGCCTCCACACCAATATCGTCCTCATACATGTCGACACCACGTACCGACACACACCGCAAACTCACAGGGAATGCTCTAATGAAGACAGGACCCACTAGCCCTTTTGGGGAGACAGAGGGAGAGTCTGCCAGCACACACCACAAAGCGCTATATATACAAGGGATATCCTTATATTAAGTGCTCCCTTATAGCTGCTTTAATATATATATATATAGCCATTAATGTGCCCCCCCTCTCTGTTTTACCCTGTTTCTGTAGTGCAGTGCAGGGGAGAGACCTGGGAGCCGTTCTGACCAGCGGAGCTGTGACAGAAAATGGCGCCGTGTGCTGAGGAGATAGGCCCCGCCCCTTTTTCGGCGGGTTCTTCTCCCGCTATTTTTCCAGTCAGGCAGGGGTTAAATATCTCCATATAGCCCCTATGGGCTATATGTGAGGTATTTTTAGCCTTGTATAAGGTTTATATTTGCCTCTCAGAGCGCCCCCCCCCCAGCGCTCTGCACCCTCAGTGACTGCCCAGTGAAGTGTGCTGAGAGGAAAATGGCGCACAGCTGCAGTGCTGTGCGCTACCTTATGAAGACTGAGGAGTCTTCAGCCGCCGGTTTCCGGACCTCTTCAGGCTTCAGCATCTGCAAGGGGGTCGGCGGCGCGGCTCCGGGACCGGACTCCACGGCTGGGCCTGTGTTCGATCCCTCTGGAGCTAATGGTGTCCAGTAGCCAAGCAGCAAATCCACTCTGCATGCAGGTGAGTTTACTACTTTCCCCCTAAGTCCCACGTTGCAGTGATCCTGTTGCCAGCAGGACTCACTGTAAAGAAAAAAACCTAAACTAAACTTTCTCTAAGCAGCTCTTTAGGAGAGCCACCTAGATTGCACCCTTCTCGTTCGGGCACAAAATCTAACTGGAGTCTGGAGGGGGGTCATGGGGGGAGGAGCCAGTGCACACCACCTGACCTAGTAAAGCTTTACTTTTTTGTGCCCTGTCTCCTGCGGAGCCGCTATTCCCCATGGTCCTTTCAGGAACCCCAGCATCCACTTAGGACGATAGAGAAATGAGTTAATAGATGCCTCCTGCATGTTTCAGTGATCCGATGCTGCGTGAACCCTCAGGTTACACAGGATGGCAGGACTGTCACACGTCTGAGGCTAGGAAATCTGCCTCTGAAGATGCAGACCCTGGTCTTTCCACTCCCAGAAAATGGGCACAACACACCACCATTGTCAGGAAAGCTGCCCAGCTCCGCCCAACCCCTACCCTCAAACCTATAAATCAGGCTACGGGTCAGGTAGCACTGCGGTGCCGCCACGCAGAACCTGTTCTGCACATGCGCAGGCACTCCGCTATCAGAGATATGTAAACCATTAGGTTTACGTACATCTCTGAATCAGCCCCAGTATCAGATCACGCATGTGCAGAATGGCCCTGACTGACCTGCAAAGTGCTAGTCCAAACAGTGTTTCCCTCCATCCACATCAACCAATCTTGCAGAAGAGTCTCGACAGCTTTGAATGAGACATCCTGTAACGTCAGATTTATGTAAGGAGCAGGAAAGTGGGCTATTTGGGGGAGGAGGGTTGGTAGGCTAAAATTTTGCTTAGGGTGCCAATAAACCTGTTACTGCCCTTCCATATACCCAAAAGCACCATATTTTGCTTTTTAAAGAGCTGTAGCGTAAAATACTCTTAAAACATCACTGAGCATTATCACATTAAATATTCCACAAGTGTTTTTAGAGGGTATTGCAGCAGATATCTGCGGTGGTCCTTCTATTTTCAATTGCAATAGCAGTTACCCAAGGTCTCTACGGGGACTACAAAATTGCCGGTTACCAAGCTCCTAAAAGCTTAGCACTAAAGAGAATTCCAACATCAAATATTTTAAGACAGAAGAACAAATAAAAAAAAAAAAATTTTATCTGTTGAGCTGTGATGTCACACGTGTTTTGGGAGAGAAAGGAAAGAGCACACACATGGATCACCGGAGGATCAGCTCAGATAAGAAACCTCTCCAGATATTGAAATACGTGGTTCAAAATAATTTGCCATCTTACTATATAATAAGGATGTTAGAAGTCACTTTACAGCACCGTCACCTGTATAAATACACATGTATGATGTTTTATGCAGACAAAATACTACAGTGGCCTTATCGATTTAACAGCACAGGGCATAATTATTGTTTTTTTATTTTACAAAATGAAGCCAAATCCCTATGTAACCAGTCTGTCTTTTATCCACTTTAATACTGGATCAAAAAAAAAATTATATGCTTCCTTTATTAAAATAAATTGTACTCTACAGGTAGTGGATTGAAAGAAAAAAAAATTCTGGGCAACAGAGGTACTGTATACCAAACATATTGACAGTAAGGATTTCACACCGCTGTGACTCGTGTTTAGTGAATAACATTGTGCACGGTCATGTATAACATGTTAGACTTCTGTGGGTGCCCTTTAATTATGGCTGCAGGAATTTTCAGAATTTTGAAGAAGGATGATTGGATGAGGCATGCTGGGCCGGAGCTTCAGTTACCAGAACAGCTCAGCTTGCTAACGATTTGCAATAGAGTCAGTGGTGATATCAGGATAGAACTCAGAGGAAAACATAATCAGCAATCGGCTACAGTACAAAGTCATACTGCAATACGGTCATACCTGTGCATTTAATTCAAGGTGCAAGACAAAATGGACAAGAAATCAGAGATGAAGCTAGGCTGTCATCTGGGGCAAAGACTCTATTTAGTGCACATCCCCCATCTCAGAACTTAAAGGAAAGCAACCCTGCCTGTACTAAAAGGGATGTAGTTATGTGACCGGAGCTCAGGAGACCGCCGGTCACAATACAGACCACTACATCCCGAACCCTGAAAACCCCTACAGTCGGCATGCTGACTAGCAGGGACTATTACCGCGACACCCACAGAGTGGGAATAGATCTTGTGGCGGGTGCAGCTCACCACTGAGGCCGCAGAACGGCGAGCGCCTTCGTTGTGCTTGCCCCCACCAACGGCATTTTCCGGTGTCGGGATGCTGTCTGCCGGGATCCCAGCTGCCGGTAACACGGCCCGAACCCGTACTAAACTACCTCACACAACACAGAGCATCCCAGTGATACAATACAGAGAGCATCACACCGACTGCCATACAATAACAAGATAATCAGTGACTGCCACACAATACAGAGAACAGCAGTGAACCCATTTAAAACAGAGGGCATCACAGTGAACATCATAATATAGTGAACAGCAATAAAGCACAGCCCCTGGAATGGGTTATGTTTGATATTAGTTCTCCTGCTCCTCTCCCCTGAAAAGTATTAGCATAGTAACTTAAGCTCATTAAGGGGCCATTGTATCAGAATCAGCTTTATTGGCCAGGTATACTTGTGGCCGGGGTGTAGCTGGTCTTTTACTATCTTCATTGCCCGCTTTTTAGCTCTGGACAAGTACAGGTCCTGGACTGAGGGAAGGTCGGCCCCGATGATCTTCTCTGCGGTTCTGACCACCTTTTGGAGCCTGCATCTGTCCCTCGCGCTGGCGGAGCTGTACCATACGAGTATCGAGGAGCACAGTACCGACTCCACAATCGCGGAGTAGAAGAGGAGCAGAAGCTTCTGTGGGATGTTGAACTTCCTTAGTTGCCTGAGGAAGAACAACCTCTGCTGCGCTTTCCCAACAGTGGCGTCAGCATTGGACCCCCATTTAAGGTCCCTGGAGATTGTGGTCCCTAGAAACTTGAAGGAGTCCACTAGCGATACCACACTGTCAGCAATCGTTAGCGGAGGTGCACTAGATGACTTCTTCCTGAAGTCCACTATCATCTCGACAGTTTTGAGGGGGTTGAGCTCAAGGTTGTTGTGGATGCACCACTGGGCCAGTCGGTCTACTTCCCGTCTATAGGCCGATTCGTCCCCATCCTTGATGAGGCAGATGACGGTGGCGTCATCGGCGAATTTGATGATCCTTACTGATTGCGCCTCTGAGGTACAGTCATTTGTGTACAGGGAGAAGAGCAGGGGTGAGAGGACACAGCCCTGAGCGGCCTTTGTACTAATGGGCCGCGCTTGAGAGGTGAATTCCCCCGCTTTCACCACCTGTGTCCTATCTGTCAAGAAGTCTATTATCCAGGAACAGGTAGCTTCTGGGACCCCTTGGCGAAGTAATTTGGGGTGGAGGATGCTGGGGACGATTGTATTGAAGGCCGAGCTGAAATCGACAAACAGGACCCTCGCGTAGGTACCGGGAATGTCTAGGTGCTGTAGAATGTAGTGCAGGCCCAGGTTGACTGCATCCTCGACACACCGATTCGAGCGATAGGCGAACAGCAGGGGGTCCAATTGGGGGCCAGTCACAGTTTTCAGGCGATTCAAAACCAGACGCTCGAACGTTTTCATGACCACAGACGTCAGTGCTATCGGCCTGTAGTCGTTCAGGTTCGTGATAGTGGGTTTCTTGAGGACCGGGACTATAGTAGACCTTTTGAGGCAGGAAGGTACTTTCTGTAGCTCCAGCGATTTATTGAAGATCTTGGCGAATATGGGGGCGAGCTGACCCGCACATGCTCTTAGGGCAGATGGCGACTCCGTCAGGACCCGGAGCTTTCCTGGTTTTGGCCCTTTTGAACAATGCCTCCACCTCTTCTTGGGTGACTTGCAGTGCCTGGGGTTGGCAGTCGGTGTTCGGGGCATCGTAGAGGTGATTGTTTGGGTTGCAGGGGGCTTCTTTTGCGAACCTGCAATAAAAGTGGTTCAGTTCATCTGCAAGGTCTTGGTGCATGGCGGTGGACTTTGATGTTTTCCTATAGTTGGTTATGGATTGCATTCCTTTCCATACAGATACGGGGTCATTGGTGGAGAGATCGTTTGTCAGCTTGTCCGAGAACCGCTTTTTTGCTAGCCTGATTCCTTTAGTCACAGAGTTCCTAGTACGGTTGTATAGTTCTCTGTCACCGCTGCTATAGGCCTCCTCTTTGGCTCGACGAAGTTGCCTGAGCTGGGCATTGAACCAGGGCTTGTTGTTGTTGTAAATGCAGTAAGTCTTGGTAAGTACACACATGTCCTCACAGTAGCTGATGAGGATGTGACAGTGTCTGTCAAGTCATTCAGGTCAGTTGCCGAGGCTTCAAAGACCCCCCATTCCGTGCAGTCAAAGCAGGCCTGGAGCTTCATCTTCGCCTCATTGGTCCGCATTGCAGTGACCGCATTGCAGAACGCGATTACTTCGGGTGAATTTATCACAAAGCACAGGCAGGGAAAGGGGCTCCAAACAGAGTCTGTCCTTACGATGTACAGAGTGCGCATCCAGGCCTCACTTCCGCCGAAGGGTACCTGGGGAACCCTGCCGAAACTACATCCAACAAAGTTCATAGGCAGCAACGGGCTACCACAATCAGGATTGCAGTAGTGTTCCTTCTAGAATTAATATGGGGCAGGGCTGTGGACTCCAGGGGCACAATGGCGGGGGCGTGGCCACGCCAACGTAATTTTAGTGGGCGGTGCGGCCCACAGTAGTTGCTATAGGGGGCATCTGTGGCCGTCGACGTCACCTCCGTCGGGCTTCCCCCAGCTCTCTCCCATAGCGTGAATGGAGGCAGTGCGCATGCGCACGGCATCTTTACATGCTGGGAGGGCAGGAAGCGGGGGGCTGTTCTAGTAGGGCGCCGCAAAAAAGGCAGGGCGGATTTTGACTTTAAAAAATAAATAAAAATATCGGGCAGGGTGCGGCGCCCTCCTAAAACAGCCTAGAGTGAACACTATTGCAGTAGCTGCGGGGCCAATATCGGGTTATTGACACATCAGGCAGCATCACATTCCCCATAGAAACTTATGGGAGATGCCGGTGGCAATGGAGGATTGCAGCAGGTATCTGCAGGGATACACAGTATTTGCAGCTAGTCCCAAAAAACAGGGGTTTTTGGAGACATAGCCACCAATACTGTTTGTGCCCCTATATGTGGAATGAAGAAGTGGGTCTCTGCCTGCTAGAGTTTTGGAGAGAAAAGGTTTATGGATCTACGAGAGCCCTTCACAGCCCCTAGGAATGAATAAGTATGACATGCACCCAAAAGTCTGGTCTCAAGTTCCCTCACACCACTCTATTAGATCAGGTACAAAAAAAAAAAAAAGAACGGTTGAAACAGTAAAAGAAAAACCATGACTCCCACCTATATGTTTGGTGGGTATCAATAAAAATCAAAACTTGCTTATTCTAACTTAACATGTTTGTCAATGAAGCCCTGGCTCTGATCAGGCTCCCCAGCTTAATGTCACCTGAATAACACTGCACACAGCCTGGCCAGCCAGCCACCTCTTCCCGGTCCACCCGCCTCCTCCTCTTACTGCCCCTTCTCCCGGTCACTTCCTCACTTCTGAGGAAGCTGGACGACCTAGTCCAGGGAAACGCGTTAAGGCCTATGCTGAGGAACTTTTGCATTTCATACCATTTAAGACTGATCTGGATAAGGACTTTTGCCTCCATATTGGAATAATAAGAATTTACTCACCGGTAATTCTATTTCTCGTAGTCCGTAGTGGATGCTGGGAACTCCGTAAGGACCATGGGGAATAGCGGGCTCCGAAGGAGGCTGGGCACTCTAGAAAGATCTTAGACTACCTGGTGTGCACTGGCTCCTCCCACTATGACCCTCCTCCAAGCCTCAGTTAGGTACTGTGTCCGGACGAGCGTACACAATAAGGAAGGATTTTGAATCCCGGGTAAGACTCATACCAGCCACACCAATCACACCGTACAACTCGTGATATGAAACACAGTTAACCGTATGAAACAATAGAGCCTCTCAACAGATGGCTCAACAATAACCCGATTTAGTTAACAATAACTATGTACAAGTATTGCAGATAAACCGCACTTGGGATGGGCGCCCAGCATCCACTACGGACTACGAGAAATAGAATTACCGGTGAGTAAATTCTTATTTTCTCTAACGTCCTAGTGGATGCTGGGAACTCCGTAAGGACCATGGGGATTATACCAAAGCTCCCAAACGGGCGGGAGAGTGCGGATGACTCTGCAGCACTGAATGAGAGAACTCCAGGTCCTCCTCAGCCAGGGTATCAAATTTGTAGAATTTTGCAAACGTGTTTGCCCCTGACCAAGTAGCTGCTCGGCAAAGTTGTAAAGCCGAGACCCCTCTGGCAGCCGCCCAAGATGAGCCCACCTTCCTTGTGGAATGGGCATTGACAGATTTTGGCTGTGGCAGGCCTGCCACAGTATGTGCAAGCTGAATTGTACTACAAATCCAACGAGCAATAGTCTGCTTAGAAGCAGGAGCACCCAGCTTGTTAGGTGCATATAGGATAAACAGCGAGTCAGATTTTCTGACTCTAGCCGTTCTGGAAACATATTTTCAGTGCCCTGACAACGTCTAGCAACTTGGAGTCCTCCAAGTCCCTAGTAGCCTAGGCACCACAATAGGCTGGTTCAGGTGAAACGCTGACACCACCTTTGAGAGAAACTGGGGACGAGTCCTCAATTCTGCCCTATCCATATGGAAAATCAAATAAGGGCTTTTACAAGACAAAGCCGCCAACTTTGATACTCGCCTGGCAGAAGCCAAGGCCAATAACATAACCACCTTCCACGTGAGATATTTCAGATCCACGGTTTTTAGTGGTTCAAACCAATGTGATTTTAAGAAACTCAACACCACGTTGAGATCCCAAGGTGCCACAGGAGGCACAAACGGGGGCTGACTCTGCAGCACTCCTATTATAAATGTCTGAACTTCAGGTACTGAAGCTAGTTCTTTTTGAAAGAAAATCGACAGAGCCGAGATCTGTACCTTAATGGAACCCAATTTAAGGCCCATAGTCACTCCTGCTTGCAGGAAATGCAGAATCGACCTAGTTGAAATTCCTCTGTTGGGGCCCTTTCGGCCTCACACCATGCAACATATTTTCGCCATATGCGGTGATAATGAGTTGCTGTAACCTCTTTCCTGGCTTTAGTAAGCGTAGGAATGACTTCCTCCGGAATGCCCTTTTCCTTCAGGATCCGGCGTTCAACCGCCATGCCGACAAACGCAGCCGCGGTAAGTCTTGGAACAGACAGGGCCCCTGCTGCCGCAGGTCCTGTCTGAGTGGCAGAGGCCATGGGTCCTCTGATATAAATTCTTGAAGTTCTGGGTACCAAGCTCTTCTTGGCCATCCACGAGTATCGTTCTTACTCCTCGCCTTCTTATTATTCTCAGTACCTTTGGTATGAGAGGCAGAGGGGAGAACACATAAACCGACTGGTACACCCACGGTGTTACCAGAGCGTCCATAGCTATCGCCTGAGGGTCCCTTGACCCGGTGCAATATCTTTTATAGCTTTTTGTTGAGGCGGGACGCCATCATGTCCACCTGTGGCCTTTCCCAATGGTGTACAATCCTATTGGAAGACTTCTGGAGGAAGTCCCCATTCTCCCGGGTGGAGGTCGTGTCTGTTGAGAAGATCTGCTTCCCAGTTGTCCACTCCGGGAATGAACACCGCTGACAGTGCTAACACATGATTTTCCGCCTATCGGAGAATCCTTGTGGCTTCTGCCATCGCCATCCTGCTTCTTGTGCCGCCCTGTTGGTTTACATGGGCGACTGCCGTGATGTTGTCCGATTGGATCAGTACCGGCTGGTTTTGAAGCAGAGGCCTTGCCGGCCTCAGGGCATTGTAAATGGCCCTCAGGTCCAGAATATTTATGTGTAGGGAAATAACCTGACTTGACCAAAGTCCCTGGAAATTTCTTCCCTGTGTGACTGCCTCCCAGCCTCAAAGGCTGGAATCCATGGTCACTAGGACCTAGTCCTGTATGCCGAAACTGCGGCCCTCTTGAAGATGGGCACTCTGCAGCCACCACAGTAGAGATACCCTGGTCCTTGGAGACAGGGTTATCAGCCTATGCATCGGAAGATGCGATCCGGACCACTTGTCCAACAGGTCCCTCTGAAAAGTTCTTGTATGGAACCTGCCTAATGGGATTGCTTCGTAGGAAGCTACCATTTTTCCCAGGACTCGCGTGCAATGATGCACTGCTACCTATTTTGGCTTCAGGAGGTCTCTGACTAGAGATGACAACTCCTTGGCTTTCTCCTCCGGGAGAAACACTATTTCTGGTTTATGTCCAGAACCATCCCCAGGAACAGTAGACGTGTCATAGGAACCAGCTGTGACTTTGGACTGTTTAGAATCCAACCATGCTGTTGTAGCACTTTCCAAAATAGTGCTACCCCGACTACCAACTGCTCCTTGGACCTCGCCCTTATAACGAGATTGTCCAAGTACGGGATAATTACAACTCCCTTTTTTTTGAAGGAGTATCAACATCTCGGCCATTACCTTGATAAAACACCCTCGGTGCCATGTACAGTCCAAACGGTAGTGTCTGGACTTGGTAATGGTAATCCTGTACCACAAATCTGAGGTACTCCTGGCGAGGATGGTATATGGGGACATGCAGGTAAGCATCCTTGATGTCCCAGGATACCATGTAATCCCCCTCGTCCAGGCTTGGAATAACCGCCCTGAGCGATTCCATCTTGAACTTGAATTTTTGTGTTCAAGGATTTTAAATATAAAATGGGTCACACCGAACCATGCGGTTTCGGTACCCCAACCCGTGTGGAATAGTAACCCCGTCCTTGTTGAAGTAGGGGCACCTTGAGTATTACCTGCTGGGAATACCGCTTATTAATTGCCTCTAGCACAGCCTCCCTGCCTGAGGGAGTTGTCAGCAAGGCATATTTTAGGAAACGGCTGGGGGGAGACATCTCTAATTCCAGCTTGTACCCCTGAAATACTACTTGAAAGAAACAGGGATCCACCTGTGAGCGAGCCCACTAATTGCTGAAATTTTTTAGACGGCCCCCCACCGTACCTGGCTACACCTGTGGAGCACCCGCGTCATGGTGTGGCCTCACAGGAGGCGGGGGAAGAATCTTGATTCTGGGAACAGGCTGACTGGTGCAGCTTTTTTCCCCTTGTCTCTGTACAGAAAGGAAGCGCCATTTGACCCGCTTGCTTTTCTGAAGCCGAAAGGACTGTACCTTTGTCTGTGAGGAAACCTGAGGTAAAATTATTTCTTCCCAGCAGTTGCTGTGGATACGAGGTCCCAGAGACCATCCCCAAATAATTCCTCACCCTTATAAGGCTCTCTATGCGCTTTTTAAGTCAGCATCACCTGTCCAGTGACAGGTCTCTAATACCCTCCTGACAGAATGGACATTACATTTATTTTGGATGCCAGCCGGCAAAATATCCCTCTGTGCATCCCCCATATATAAGACGACATCTTTAATATGTTTTTATGTTTGCCAACTAGTATCCCTGTTTGACAGGGTCACCGACCACGCTGCAGCAGCACTATCTGCAGGTCTCAGTCTAGTACCTAAGTGTGTAAATACAGACTTCAGGATAGCCTCCTGTTTTTTATCAACAGGCACCTATTAAGGTGGCCGTATCCTAAGACGGCAGTGTCACCTTTTTTGACAAACGTGTGAGCGCCTTATCCACCCTAGGGGATATCTCCCAGCGTAACTTATCCACCTGGCGGGAAAGGGTACGCCATCAGTAACTTTTTATAAATTACCAGTTTCTTAACGGGGGAACCCACACTTTCACACACTTCATTTATTCATTTGATGGGGGAACAAAACACTGCCTGTTTTTTCTCCCCAAACCTAAAACCCATTTTTAGAGGTGCTTGGGTTAAAGTCAGAAATGTATAACACATTTTTTATTGCCGGGATCACGTCACGGATGTTCCTAGTGGATTGTGTATATGTCTCCACCTTGTCGACACTGGAGTCAGACTCCGTGTCGACATCTGTGTCTGCCATCTGAGAGAGCGGGCGTTTTTGAGCCCCTGATGGCCTTTGAGACGCCTGGGCAGGCGCGGGCTGCGAAGCCGGCTGTCCCACAGCTGTTACGTCATCCACCCTTTTATGTAAGGAGTTGACACTGTCGGTTAATACCTTTCACCTATCCATCCACTCTGGTGTCGGCCCCACAGGGGGCGACATCACATATATCGGCCTCTGTTCTGTCACCATATAAGCCTCCTCATTCAACATGTCGACACAGCCGTACCGACACACCGCAGACACACAGGGAATGCTCTAAACGAGGACAGGACCCACAAAAGCCCTTTGGGGGGACAGAGTAAGAGTATGCCAGCACACACCAGAGCGCTATATATATATATATATATATATATATATATATATATATATATATATATATATATATATATATATATATATATATATATATATATATATATATATATATATACACACACACACACAGGGACTAACTGAGTTATGTCCCTAATAGCTGCTTTTTATATAATATACTGTATACAGTGCCAATTTTAATGCCCCCCCCCCCTCTCTTTTCCCTCTTACTGTAGAATTGCAGGGAAGAGCCAGGGAGCTTCCTTCCAGCCGAGCTGTGAGGGAAAAATGGCGCCAGTGTGCTGAGGAGATAGGCTCCGCCCCTTTTTCGCGGCCTATTCTCCCGTTTTTTATGGAATTCTGGCAGGGGTATTTACCTCATATATAGCCCCTGGGGCCATATATTGAGGTATTTTAGCCAGCCAAGGTGTTTTTATTGCTGCCTCAGGGCGCCCCCCCCAGCGCCCTGCACCCTCAGTGACCGGAGTGTGAAGTGTGTGAGAGGAGCAATGGCGCACAGCTGCAGTGCTGTGCGCTACCTTGGTGAAGACAGAGTCTTCATGCCGCCGATTTTCCGGACCATCTTCTTGCTTCTGGCTCTGTAAGGGGGACGGCGGCGCGGCTCCGGGACCGAACATCAAGGCTGGGCCTGCGGTCGATCCCTCTGGAGCTAATGGTGTCCAGTAGCCTAAGAAGCCCAATCCGGCTGCAAGCAGGCGAGTTCGCTTCTTCTCCCCTTAGTCCCTCGCTGCAGTGAGCCTGTTGCCAGCAGGTCTCACTGAAAATAACAAATTCTAAGACTATAACTTTCTAAGAGCTCAGGAGAGCCCCTAGTGTGCATCCAACCTCGGCCGGGCACGAAATCTAACTGAGGCTTGGAGGAGGGTCATAGTGGGAGGAGCCAGTGCACACCAGGTAGTCTAAGATCTTTCTAGAGTGCCCAGCCTCCTTCGGAGCCCGCTATTCCCCATGGTCCTTACGGAGTTCCCAGCATCCACTAGGACGTTAGAGAAATATAAAAAACCGCAGCCACCTCCTGTGTTGAGTACTTCCAGCAATCTTTGGAAACCCCTTCAATTACCTACACAGACGAATATTAAGAGTCATCTTTTCGTGGAACTGTGGATGAGTTATATTCAGGGTATTACCAGCTGACTGTGCTTTATACTGCTATTTGAGGAGGAGCGGATTTCCACTTAAGTCCGGGATCTTTTAAATTAATGGTATAGTTCCCATCAGCAAAATGTATTATTCTGACCATTCCAGAGCCATTCAGGATTAATTAATGTTTCCCTCATTTTTTATCCATATGTTATTACGACTATTCAGTCTCTATTATGGTTTTAGTATTGTTTTAATATTTTATATTAAAAAAGTAAAATAAAGATACTGATTAACTGATCCAACTGTTTCTTATCAATATTTTCGCTAAACGGCTCATAGCGCTGGTACTCTTGCTTTATCCCTTCTCCCGGTCAGCCTTCCTCCTCCCTGCAGTCTGAGTCAGTGATAGGATAATGTTACATATTTGAAGGGTAATAAAATTAAAAAAAAAGCCCCAAAACATAAATTAAAAGTGGTTTCATTTCCATGGATATTTGAACAAATGTAGGAATTGTTTGGGGTTGGTGAACTAAAAATTTTAGTTCTTGAGACGATAGATACCCTCAATGAATGTGGAACTTAGGGGGTAATTCAGATCTGATCGCTGGGCTGCGTTGTTTGCTGCCCTGCGATCAGATAGTCGCTGCCTACAGGGTGAGGGCAAAAGCGCTGTGCAAGTGTGCGCTCGCATCTGTAGCAGAGCTGCACAAAAAAAACAGTTTGTGCAATCTCTGCGCAGCCCAGGACTTACTCAACTGCTGCGATGGAATCCTGCTGATCAGGGCCAGAGCAAACGTCAGACACCCTTCCTGAAAATGGCTGAGCCTGCCTGCGTTTTTCCGTACACTCCTGGAAAACGGTCAGTTGACACCCACTTCCTGTCAATCACCTTGCGTTCAGATTTTTAGCTCCATACAGTTGCTAGGCGACGATGCATGTTGCTGTTGTGGGACACGTCGACGCATTGCGGCTCAGACGCATGCGCAGTTCGGATCTGATCCAAAAGAACTCCACAGAGAAGAACATGTGGTCAAACAGCGGAGGAATAGGATATGGTCAGATAAATCTTTTACCATGTTCTTGGATAAGCGAATGTATGGCTGTGGAGGTTCTGTATGCTGTGGGGCACACTTTCATGGCATTGTTTGGTGTAGTCATTCACTTAGAAAGCGAAACCAACACTAATACCTTAGTAATGGCACCAATTGATCATATTCATCATGTGATTTTCTTTTTTCCCTGTCGGCAATGTCTCCATTCAAAGAGTATGTGCGGCCGGTTTGAGGAGCATGACGTGTTATCTTTATCTCATGGCCTTCACAGTTCCTAGATTGGACTCTATTACGCATTTGTCTTATAGTGAAGAAAATATCATCTGCGCAAGCTCCTTAAAATGAAAGAATTTCAGAATTTAAAGGTGCAGCCGTAGAACGAACCGGTACCCTTACTGGTTATGGATTAGAATGTAAGATCTTGGCGCAGCATTAAATTAGAAAGATAGAAAAAAGAAAGAATGTAGGAAAACGTCAGACTGAATAAATTAAAACACGTTTAATCATCACAAATAATTAAAATCTATATAAGCACGATTGATACATATGGGGATTTGACCGGTACACACAATTCGTATCTATAAACTTTTTCCAGGTACCAATACCCTCTATTTAAATGGATTAAAACTCGTCCACAAAGTCACAGCCTAATCGGCTTTAAATGTCCTGAGACCCGATATCCTTTGCCACAAGGGCTTCAAGTATTTTTAACCGGGCTGGTCTTTAAAAATGATATGCTTATAAAATCATAATGTAATCTCGTTAACAATCTCGTTTAGGCAGCTGACTGCACACACCTCGCTCACACCCCCGGAAGCCGCGGACCGCCAAACCGGAAGCTACAGTGGTGCGTTCCAAAGCCCACGAGCAGAGCGGAGAAGCACTGTGGCTCTGGGAGGCGGCGGCCGGTTAACAACCAAGGAGGGGGTCCGGACGGAGACGGAGATCCGGCGAACGGAGGGTGAAAGGTACACCAGCATCAAATACATACTGCTATCAGGAACCAGCAGGGTTAACCTACCTGTGTCAGCATACATCATTTCAAATAGGGTGTATAAGGTCTTGCTGCTTTGGACCATTCATTTATACAAGCACTAAACGAGATTACATTATGATTTTATAAGCATATAATTTTTAAAGACCAGCCCGGTTAAAAATACTGGAAGCCCTTGTGGCAAAGGATATCAGGTCTCAGGAGATTTAAAGCCGATTAGGCTGTGACTTTGTGGACGAGTTTTTATCCATTTAAATAGGGGGTATTGGTACCTGGAAAAAGTTTATAGATACGAATTGTGTGTACCGGTCAAATCCCCATATGTATCAATCGTGCTTATATAGATTTTAATTATTTGCATTTGTCTTATAGAATGGGACAACAGCGGAGAGAAGCATATGCGACCGCCGCCACCAACCAGATGCCAATTAAGTGACTTCCTGGTGCAGCTTCGCTCTTGCACAATCCCAGACATTTGTAATATCACTGACAGTGTATACAGGCCTTATTGGCCGCTTGTAATTGTACAATGACCTTGGTAACTTTATACCTACGTTTCCACCGCTACCTGTACATTTAAGATGCCAGCTTTTTTGAGTGTTAGAACATCCATCAAATAAATTGAGCATTTAGCCGATTACACAATGTGTGGACAAAATCCACCCAAATCATATTACACATAGTGACAGGGTCTACTTCAGCTATGGCCATATTGCAGAACGTGTCTGAAGGTGTGTACACATGGTGAGATTTTTCTCTTACAATTTTAACTATATAGTCAAAATCGTAAGGAAAAAGTTAGTGCATCCCGATGCAAGCCTACATAGTCAAAATTGACTTGCCTGAAGTCTCTCTCATAGAAAAGAAAGTCAAAATTGACACTTAGCCAAAATCGGACAAAGCCAGTATTGCAAGCACAGTCATTATATGCTTGCGATACCGACCTAGTCCCTATCGCACAGTGAGAATCGGGGTTAGCCCGAATCTTACCGTGTGTATGCACCTTTAGATTCTGAACGTGCTGTTCTATGCAAGTCACTTTTGTGGGGGGGGGGAGGATGAAGCAGCTACTGAGAAGCTGAAATAGGATCAGATGATAAATATTTAAGGCCACAGTAATGAAACAGCAACATCTGTGACGTTTAGGAAAAGCTCACGTATCGGCAGGCCACTGCCACCTTTACTTGTCTGAAGCACAACTCAGTAAACACATCGCTTCATAGAAAAATAAGAGCATTAAATTCTGACCTATACAATATTAATTCCTCAGCCAATATTACGTTTAATACTCTAACACTGGTAATATTAAACTAATAGCCACTAATGAAAGAGTGTCAGTGGAACAGGAGTAAGAAGTGAAGAAGTATTTGGAGCAGTTTGTAAAACCAATGACGTGCAACAGATTTGTCAATAGGGCCATTTGCTCCCACGGACAGAGTGACAAAACCAAATTTGGCCCAACCAAGCCCTTAACATAGCAGTCATTCTGTCCCTCAGACAACGGAGTACACTACATACTGTACATGTGCATCAAATCAGTGTACATCTGTTGTGATTGAGTATTGTTACATACACCACAGCCAGTACAAAATAACACTATCATAGTGGGGTCTCAGCTACCAGCATCTTCCAAGTAGCCAAACTGATAAATATCTGCAGGTCTGGCCTTGCCTATCTGGTTCAGCAGAGGTACTGCAAGATAATCATAGCAGCAGCATCCCAGCTCAAGGTCCCACCACCACTCCCCCACTGCCTATAGCACACAGTATATCATCTTCACCTCTGGAAGCGTCAGAAGTGTCACAGGGCGGCCATAGCCACTGTGCATGATAGTTACAGCAACAGTGTACATTACAAGAGCAATGAGGATAACCACCTATGTGCAGTATGACAGGGCTACTCCTGATTCTGGAACATATGTTACACATTCCCTAGTGGCTAGCTAAGCACCCCCTGGCCGGGCACATCTCATGCAGCGCACCGCCTCACCGTATATCATCGCCAGGCCAGTCTCGTGCAGGAAGCGCGCCCGCCGGTGCTTGAAGAGCCAGATGGTGAGGATGGTTAAGGTCAGCAGCAGAATGAATGTCAGCAGGCTCACACTGTCCTGCCTGTGGCTCTCCTCTGCCTCTTTCTCCGTAGCGATCTCCTCCATGGCGCTGTCCTCGCAGTGTATACGCGGGATCCATAGGAGCAGCAGAGGCAGGAGCCGGTGCATGGCAGAGCAGAGCTGAGGGCTTATTATACGCTGCTTCTGCCCGCACGGTGGCAGAGATCCTGCAGCTAAGCCCACGCTGTCTATAGCTCAGCAGCAGCAGCAGACACAGTGACACACTCAGTCAGCGATCACACTCCTTCCTCCTCCCTCCCCCGGTGAGGAGAATTAGGAGGAGGATCTCCAATGCGCAGAATCATCACGATTAATAGCACTGCGTCTCCTGCACTGCCCTGCTCCTCAAGCCACAGGCACACCCCTAAAAGGGCAAGGCCTTACGCTTGGTTTATAATTACACCCGCCCTCTACTAATTAATATTAAAGAATTCGTTCATTATTATACCTCATTTTACTATATGAAATACATCAGTGATATCGACATATTTTATGGAAAAGTTGTAGGAGCTTGTAGAAAATCATTTATAGTGAAGTGGTCAGTGGGAAGTGTTCTCCATGCCCAGCAGGCTAGTCCAGTGGGTCTCAAACTCGGTCCTCCACACAGTGCATGTTTTGCAGGTAACCCAGCAGGTGCACAGGTGTATTAATTACTCACTGACACATTTTAAAAGGTCCACAGGTGGAGCTAATTATTACACTTGTAATTCTGTGAGGAGACTTGTAAAACATGCACTGTGTGGGGTCCTGAGGACCGAGTTTGAGAACCTGTGGGCTAGTCTAATGCTGTCCACACACCTGCAGATGTGATTGCACAATAAGGACTTTATACTCAACTGCATTGACCCACTATTGTACTATGTGTTGCCCCATTATAAAACAAAGTCCAGCCATGGGAGGCAGCGTTATTAAATGTTGGTGGGCACTCTCATTAATTCTATCATATAACTCAAATAGGGTATTCCTACACATAATAACTGCAGGAAGTGCAAACAATGGGGTGCAGAGGGGTGTATCTAGTGAGGAGGAGGCCCATGTGCAGGCTCTGTCTGGGCCCCTCCTCTCTAGCCAGCAGCACTGTAGCTCTGGGCACTAGGGTCCCTAACGCCTGCTCCTGCTCAGGGGTGTAGCAAGGGTGGCTCTGGTGGAGCATACCTCCCAACATGACCCTCTCCAGGAGGGACAAAATGTTCTGTTCCTGGACTTTCCTCTTAATTTATGATTGCCCTCACCTGTGCTGATACACCTTTCTTATCCAGTAACCTGTTCCACACAGGCGATTGCAATCATACATTAAGAGGAAAGTCCAGAAGCAGAGCATTATGTCAGTCCTGGAGAGGGTCAGGTTGGGAGGTATGCAGGAGCGTGAGCTGCGGGTGCTGGAAAAGATAAAGGGCGCGTTACCGCCTGACCAACCCCCTCTCTCCGTCTGCTATACCATTGGCCACTGTACAGGCAGCCACAGAGCAGGAGGAGCGGACACTGATTCTGACTCAGAGACTAGGTAGGGTACAATGCAGACCAGAGGCGACAGCAGGAGACACTGAAAGCCAGCACATGCAGGAGCTCTGCCGCCCTCATTATACAGTATGTCTCACTGTCTGCTTGTAGCTGTGTAACAGGGTTATTTCTGTCCTGCAATACCACCAGTGGCGGAAGTCTGGGAGGCAATGGAGTCGGATGCCGCCGGGCTCCAGCAATGAAGGGGGCACCTTCTCCATTGCCTCCGACAGTGTGGTTGTCCTCTTGTGGCTCCCGTCTCCTGAATGACACCCCGGCTCCCGCCCCCTGAGAAGTGCGGCTGCCCGGCTCCAGGATGATACCGCTCTACACAGTGGCGTAACTAGAAATTTTTCTCCCCCAAGCCAAAAAATTCTTCGGCGCCCCCCCCCCCCCACCCTTCATGCTCCATAATTGGGAGCAAGAAAGGGATAAATATGCGCGCGCCTTTGGCGCGCGCGGCAAAAAAGGGGCTTAGTTTCGTTGGAATGGGCGTGGTTTCGCATAAAGGGGCATGGCATTGCAGGAAAAGACTACCTTATACCCCAGTTTTGCAACCTGCACGCCCATACGTTGGCCACCACAGGAAAGAAAAATAATCCTGATTCATGCCCCTTACATTATTTGTCATTTTTCCTCCTTATAGTAATGCCCAGTATACATTATGCCACATACTGCAATGGCCCTTAGACATTATGCCGCACACAATAATGCACATGACACAATATGCACACACTGTAATGCCCCCGACACATTATGCCACACAACGTAATGCCTGTGACACATTATGCCACACACCGTAATGCCTGTGACACATTATGACAGGAATCGCAATGCCCGTTATACATTATGCTACACACTGCAATGCCCCTGATACATTATAGCACATACAATGTCTGTGACACATTATGACACACACCGCAATGTCCGTGATACATTATGCCACACACTGCAATGACCCTGAGACATTATACCACATATCACAATGCCCGTGATACGTTATGCCACACACCGTAATGCCCATTACACATTAAGTCCTACAGTAAGGCTTCTAATTACTTTTCAATTACCTGCTCGTTGTCAGGGGTTTCATGCACTGGGTGTCATGCTCGTTGCCAGGGGTTTCATGCTCTTGGTTCCATGCACGGTGCCAGGGGTTTTCATGCTCAGGGTGTCATGCTCGTTGCCAGGGGTTTCATGCACTGGGTGTCATGCTCGTTGCCAGGTGTTTCATGCACTGGGTGTCATGCTCGTTGCCAGGTGTTTCATGCACTGGGTGTCATGCTCGTTGCTAGGAGGTAGTCCTTGTTGCTAGGGCTGTGCTCCCAGTGCCACATATGTCCCCAGTGCCAGATATTCCCCCACGGTGCCAGGTACTCACATGCCCCAGTGCCAAATATAGCCCCCCCCATGTGCCAGGTACACATATACCCCCCCAGTGCCACATATGCCCCCAGTGCCAGATATTCCCCCCCAGTGCCACATATGCCCCCAGTGCCAGATATGCCCCCAGTGCCATATATTCCCCCCCAGTGCCATATATGTGTCACGATCCGGGTATCTGGACGCCATTTCTTACCCATCAGATGCCTCCTAAGGCTGGCTCAGCGCTCCAGGACCGGATCCCATCTGTTATCCTAATGTTTACATTCCTGTATCCTCTCCTGTCACTCTGAGACGCTGTCACAGTAAACGCCATATTACACCTGGCATGGCGTCTCCCGCGGCCTCCGCCGCCGTCCCTGAGCTTCTGCATGCAGAGTGTCTGAGTGGCGATTACGTCAGCCGCGGCCTCCGCTGTGTCCGCGTGGTTGGATGTGCACTTGTCAGCCTGGCGTCTCCTGTCTCCAGTGGCCGGCGCCGCCATTACTGTTTTCATTACCACATGGATTACAAACCAAACTTCCCTCCAAGTGTCTGCATGGGCGCAGCCATCTTGGATTCTGTCAGCTGATAATTTCCACCAATCTGTTGTCAGTATTGTTAATCTGCATAATTGCCTAGCCAATCCCTTCCTTGCTGCAGGTATAAATACACTGTGCCTGAGCAAGGAAGGCGTCAGTGCTTTGGTTGTCAAACCTAGTTCCTGTTTGTCTCTCTCCTGTGATTGTCTTCCAGGTTCCAGCTCCTGTCTCAAGACTTCCACCATAGAGATCCGCACCAGCATTCCACCTGCGGTGTAGCCTGACTCTCCAATCCATTGTGGATTCATCTGTTTCCAGCTACAACATTACCTGCTTCCAGCTCAGCTTCCAGCAGAGTACAGCTTCCCTTAAAGGGCCGGTGTCCTTTCTACACTTTACCACTCTCCACCGGTATTATTATTTCTCCGCTCTCAAGTTCTACATTTCAGTTCATATTTCATCGCTCCCAAGTTCATTTATTATTTAACTGGTTCCAGCCAGTATCCACTCCGTGCTAACAACAGTCTGGTTCCAGCCAGTATCCACAGCAGCTGTTTTATCTTCAGCAACCCAGCTTTTCCTGGAACACCAGCTGGCACAATCCTGGGTTATCTCCATTGCTACAGTCGGGCCTGGTAAGGACTTTCCATCTAGAAGATCATAAGAACTATCTCACACTACCAGTGCCCTATGGCTCCTGCCATCCTGTAGTACCCAGGAACTGTATTTATTCTTTGCTGACTTTTACGTTTTCTTTTACTGCTGCTGTGTTGCGGAGTTGTCATAATAAACATCATTGACTTTTATCCAAGTTGTCGTGGTCACGCCTTCGGGCAGTTATTATTCATGTTACTTACATGTCCAGGGGTCTGATACAACCTCCCAGGTTCCGGTACATCTCAGCCCCTACAACTGAGGCTGCCTCCCGTCAGCTCAGGCCCTCAGTTGTGACAATATGCCCCCAGTGCCAGATATTCCCCCCCAGTGCCATATATGCCCCCAGTGCCATATATTCCCCCCGTGCCATATATGCCCCCAGTGCCAGATATTCCTCCCCAGTGCCATATATGCCCCCAGTGCCAGATATTCCCCCCCAGTGCCACATATGCCCCCCAGTGCCACATATGCCCACAGTGCCATATATTCCCCCCCAGTGCCAAATATGCCCCCAGTGCCACATATGCCCCCAGTGCCAGATATTCCCCCCCAGTGCCATATATGCCCCCAGTGCCAGATATTCCCCCCGTGCCATATATGCCCCCAGTGCCAGATATTCCCCCCCAGTGCCATATATGCCCCCAGTGCCAGATATTCCCCCCCCCAGTGCCATATATGCCCCAGTGCCAGATATTCCCCCCAGTGCCATATATGCCCCAGTGCCAGATATTCCCCCCAGTGCCAGATATTCCCCCCCCCAGTGCCATATATGCCCCCAGTGCCAGATATTCCCCCCCAGTGCCATATATGCCCCAGTGCCTGATATTCCCCCCAGTGCCATATATGCCCCAGTGCCAGATATTCCCCCCAGTGCCAGATATTCCCCCCCCAGTGCCATATATGCTCCCAGTGCCAGATATTCCCCCCCAGTGCCATATATGCCCCAGTGCCAGATATTCCCCCCAGTGCCATATATGCCCCAGTGCCAGATATTCCCCCCAGTGCCAGATATCCCCCCCCCCCCGCTTTTTGGAGGGACACGGAGGGCACAGCTCACCTCTCCTGTGTCCCTCCTGCTGCATCATCTCCGGCGGCCGCGGGTCTAATAGGGGGAAGTGCCGGTTCGTGAGCCAATTAGAGCTCACGGACGGCACTTTCCCCTATTAGACCCGCGGCCGCCGGAGATGATGCAGCAGGAGGGACACAGGGAGGCGCGCTGTGCCCTCTGTGTCCCTCCAAAAAGCGGCGGAGGGAAGGAGACTGCAGACTGACATGCGGACGCTCGTCCGCATGTCAGTCTGCTGTAAATCAGTGGCGCCCCCGCAGCCCCTCGCCCCCAAGCCACCGCGAGGGCTGCGGGGGCAGTAGTTACGCCACTGGCTCTTCAGCTCTCAGCTCTTGAGCTCCCGCCCGATAGCGCAGCTACCCAGCTCCGGCTTCAGCCTGAGAACATCACGGCTGGCTGGCTCCCGCCTCACAGTGCCGCTACCCGGCTCCGGCTCCTGCACCACCACAGCACAGCTTCCCGGCTTCAGCTCCTGCCGCACTACGCCGCTGCCTGGATTCAGCTTCTGCCCCACAACGCCGCTGCCCAGCTCCTGCATGCTGACACTGAGGCAGGTGAGATGCGATATCTGATGGAGGAAAGTGTCAGGGTGGGGGACAGTGTGTGTGTCAATGTGGCTGTGTGTGTGTGTATTTGTATAGATGTGTATGTGACTGTGAGTATGTAGATATGTGTGTGTATATATGTGGCTATGTGTGTATAAGTGGTATAATGTGTGTGTATATGCTGTGTGTATATGTGGTTGGGTGTGTATTTGTATATAAGTGAGTGCGTGTATATGTGGCTGTGAGTGTACACCTGGACTGGGGCGCGCGGGGGGGGGATATAAACTTTTTCGCCTCCGGGCGTCTTATAATAACTTACGCCTCTGAATACCACTCTCTGCCCCAGCTGCTGCTGCACCTCTCTGTATCCAGATGCTGCAGGACCTCTTTCTGCCCCTACTGCTGCAGCACCTCTTTCTGCCTCACCTGCTGCAGCACCTCTTTCTGCCCCAACTGCAGCAGCACCTCTCTCTGCCTCGGCTGTTGCAGTACCCCACTCTACCCGCCTGCTACAGCACCTCTCTCTACATTGATGCTGCAGCACCCCTCTCTGCCCCAGCTGCTGCAGCACTTCTCTCTCTTGGCATAATGTGTATTTGCATCTCTACTGTGGTGTAACGTATATAAGTTGCTCTACTGTGATGTTACGTGTATAAGCGCCTCTACAGTAGTGTAACATATATAAGGGACTCTACTGTGTGTCGTAAAGTGTATAAAGGGTATTACTGTGTAGTGTAATGTAACAGACACTACTAAGTGGTGTAATGTGAATAACGGACTATACTGTGTGGTGTAATAGGTACTATTATGTGTCCAAGCCCCTTCCTCATGAAGCCACACCCCCATATTTTGGTGCGCGATTTCGATGCGCACTGTCCCTACATAAAACATAGGGGCACCCAAAGGAAACTTCCACCTTTACCGCCACAAGGTCAATTTAGGATTTGTAAATATTTTTTCTTTTCAAATATAACATGCCACCACATGTTGGCCAGGCCCCCAATTCAGTACAGGGGATGGGGCGCCAAAACATACCCTTGCTCCGTGCACCACGGCACCTAGCTACACCTGTGCTCCTGCTTTGTAAAGGCCCGTGGCCAGACGCAGTGCAGCTAGCTCGTCACTGCTACTCACCTAAAAGAACAAGTGCCAGAAATGGCGGTTCCGCCAGTGCGCACTTACATAGACTGTATAGGAGAACACTGACAAACACACTGATTGTACAGGTCCCAGGGGTACACTGACACACACACACAGAAACCAGGAGCACACTGACCCACAAACAGATTGTACAGAGACCACAGGCCCACTGACACCATGACCAGGACTGGATTAACAATGGGGCGGATGGAGCTGTAGCTCCAGGCCCCCCTTCCCCCCTATAAATAGGCCCACAGGAATCCCTGAAGTGCAGATAGTGTTGGGGGAAAAAAAAATCTCCTTTCATCACAAGCAGGTCTCTCTCTCTCTCTCGCTCTCTCTCTCTCTCATCCCCTGGTCTCTCTCTCTGCTCCAAGTGTCTCTCCCTGCTCCAAGTGTCTCTTTCTATCTGTGCTCCATGTTTCTCTTTCGGCTTCAAGTGTCTCTCGCTCTCTCTCTCTCCTCCAGTTGTCTTTCGCTCTCTCTCTGCCCCAGGTGTCTCTCACTCACTCTCTTTTTTACCCCAGGAGTTTTTCACTCTCTCTCTCTGCCTCAGGAGTCTTTTGTTCTCTCTTTTGCTGCTCTACATCTCTCTCTGGGCGGGATGTACTATATGTCATCGCCGCCCCTCGCCGCCTACCGCAGTGATACTAATCGCATATGTACTAACATATGCGATTAGTATCGCAGTGCGGTATAGGGGGCCCCCGCAATGATGTGTGCAGGGATCGGCGGGGGTCAGCACGGGTCTCCGTCACCTCCCAAACCCGGGAGGTGACGTGTGCAGGGAGTCCCCGGGCTCCTCCTCCTCCCCCCTGCAGCCCGAAGGAGATAAGGCTGTGCTGCTGGGGAGAAGGAGGAGGGGGGCCGCCACAGCTCAGTGACACACAGGTATGCCAGGGGGAGAAGGGTCGTCGTGAGCGGCGGGGGGGGGGGGGGCACGGCAGGATGTGGTGGTAAGAATCCCATAGGCTTCTATAGGGTATCGCCATAAAAAGATGGCGATACCCTATGGGGCGAAAACACGGCGGTCGGGGGTTAGTACATATGAAAATGCGGTAAAACAGGGGTTTTACCGCATTTCCCCTTTAGTACATCCCGCTCTCTCTCTCTCTCTCTCTCTCTCTCTCTCTCTCTCTCCTCCACGTCCTACACTCCCAAGATTAATTTCCTTATTCACTACCTCTCTCTCTCTCTAACTGCCCCATCTCTCTCTCTCTCTCTCTCTCTCTCTCTCGCTCTCTCTCTCTCTCTCTGCATCTGGTCTCTTTCTCTCTGCTATAAGTGTCATGCTGTCTGCTCCATGTCTCTCTCTCTGCTCTACGTATTTCTTTCTCTGCTCTACGTCTTTCCCTCTACTCCACATCTTTTTCTCTCTCTTTGCTCCATGTCTCTCTCTCTGCACCAGGTATCTCTCTGTCATTCGCTTTCGCTCTGCTCCAAGTGTCTTTCTCTCTCTGGCCCAGGTGTTTCTCACTCTCTGCTCCAGGTGTTGTTTTCTCTCTCTCTCTCTCTCTCTCTCTCTCTCTCTCTCTCTCTCTCTCTCTCTCTCTCTCTCTGGCCCAGGTGTCTCTCACTCTCTGCTCCAGGTGTCTATCACTCTTCTTTCTCTGCTCCAGGTGTCTCTTGCTCTCTCTTTGCTCCAAGTGTCTCTTGCTCTCTCTCTGCTCCAGGTGTCTCCTCCTCTCTCTCTGCTCCAGATGTTTCTCTTACATCCTAGAGGATGCTGGGGTTCCATTTTGCACCATGGGGTATAGATGGATCCCTTGGGAGCCATGGGCACTTTAAGAGTTCAATAGTGTGGGCTGGCTCCTCCCTCTATGCCCCTCCTACCAGACTCAGTTTAGAAAATGTGCCCGGTGGAGCCGGTCACAGCTAGGGGAGCTCCTAGGTGTTTTTCTAGTTGTATTATTTTTTTAATAGAGTTAGGTACAGGGAGTCTGCTGGCAATAGCCTCCCTGCTTCATGGGACTTAGGGGGGGAGTAGGAGCCAAAGCTAGAGGTTAATGGTTCTCTATCTCCGCTGACAGGACACTGAGCTCCTGAGGGTGCAGATCGCAAGCCCATGAGGCGACTGCTCACTCCCACAGCACGGCCGCCACCTCCTAACAGAGCCAGAAGATGGAGTGGTGACTAAGGCGGCGGTGCCCCCATAAGCGGGTCACCGGCGGGTAATGGCGGCACAAGGGTAGGAGCGCAGCTCTAACAGGCTGCGCTCCGGAGGGCTCAGCGGTACTTGTCGTGCGGCGCTGTGAGGGGCGCCCTGGGCGAGCACAATACCCTACACTGGTCATGTATAGCTTACAAGGTCTAACCCACTGTTTGCTGCAGAAATTACCTCAGGCCAGTATAATCTCTAAGTGCGGGAAGACGTGCCATTACAGGGGGCAGGACTTCTCCTCAGAGCGGATCCAGCACTAACCAGCGCCATTTTCTCCCTGCTGAAGCATCAGAACACTGACAGGGAGCCCTGTCCTCCACATAACTCCAGCTATCCTCTGAGGTACCTGTTTTGTTCATATATTTGTAAATCCAGTCATCAGGACACAGAGACATGTGAGTTCACTGCTGTGCTGTTTATTCCATCACCAACTCCAGACACACTGCACACTGGACCACCCACTTCCCAGCATCCCCCTGGTCCTAGGGACCATCACTGAAGATTCAGGCTTACACAGATTAGTAAGGGAGTGTCTACAAATATTAAGCATTCTAATACACTAACATCACACCCTATTTTCTTTAAAGATAAGCCCTATACGCTTCAATGCAACAATTAACAACGTCATATTAAGAACATCATCTAACACGTTTCAATGAGTCTCTCAGGTCTGCGTATTTCCCTTTTGGGTCTTTCACACACAGTCTGTGTTTCATCGACCATGTTGGACCTTTCTAGAATCGTGGTTGGTTCACCATTATCAGGATCATCATACATGTCAGATGAAGGGTATTCTTCAGTCATGTTGTCTTCATTAAGGTTAGGTTGAGATCTTAAATCCACCCGATTTCTTCTTACTTCTGTTCCATGCTCTGTACGTATAGTTTAAGATCTTGGTGCTACTTGTGCTTGCACAATACCTTTCTGCACCCAAATACCTTTCTCGTGATCTCTGAGACGGACTTGGTCACCCAATTTTAGATCAGATAAGCGTCTTGTTCGCCTGTCATGGAACAGTTTCTTTTTCGCCTGTTGATGTTCCTTACTCAGTCTGACCAACGCTGAGTTATGTGTATTAAGCAGTTCATCATGTATCGGGAGATTTGCTCTAATCCTCCTTCCCATCAGCATTTGTGCAGGAGAAAGTCCATTCTGTAAAGGTGTACTGCGGTAGATTAAAAGACTTTTGTAGAAATCTTCTTTACCTTCTTGAGCTTTTTTCATGAGACTCTTTACAGTTTTTACTGAACTTTCCACCAACCCATTTGAGCGTGGATAGTGGGGACTTGACGTAGTATGGACAAATTCCCACTCATCAGCAAATTGTCTAAATTCAGCACTGGAAAAGTGAGGACCATTGTCAGTGAACACTTCCATAGGAACACCATGCCTTGCAAAGATTGACTTCATGCAATTGATTACGGCTTTACTAGTAGTTGTATGTAGTGTCTTCACCTCAGGGTAGTTAGAGTAATAATCAGTCACGACAATGTATGTTTTCCCATTACAATCAAACAAATCTGCGCGAACTTTCTGGTACGGTCTCTCTGGCACTGCGTGAGGACTCAGTGGCTCGACTTGTTGTTTTTTGGTCTATACGTAAGACATAATTCACATGTAGCTGTAGTCTGTGCTATGTCTTGGTTCATTCTTGGCCAATACATAACTTCACGCGCTCTCCGCTTACATTTTTCTTCTCCTAAGTGGCCTTCATGTATCTTGCACAGCATAGTTTTTCTTAGTCGTGCAGGTATTACAAACCTATTGCCTTTGTAAATAATACCATCGACAACTGTAAGGTCACTGCGGTACATCCAATAATCATGGATAGACAGCGGGCACGCATGTTTTTCTGCTGGCCAACCTTTCAGAATGATATATTTCAACACTTTCATTGTGTCATCTGTCTCAGTTTCTTTCCTAATTTGTTCTTGTCTTGCAAGAGACACTGGTAGAGAAGCTACGATCAAATTAACATAGGCTTCTATCTCTTCATCCATCAGACTTTTGGAACCTTCACTTTTGTCCACAGCACGAGAAAGTGTATCAGCAATGTACATGTATTTGCCGGGAGAGTACTGCAAGTGTACATCATATTTCTGTAGTCTGATAAGCATTCGTTGAATTCTCATGGGACAGTCATGTAATGATTTAGTCATGATAGCTACCAATGGCTTGTGGTCAGTTTCCACTGTAAATGTTTGACCATACACAAACTGATGAAATCGCTCACATGTATATGTGATCGCTAGAAGTTCTTTTTCTATCTGAGCATACCTTGTTTCAGCACTTGTCAGTACTCTTGACGCATAGATTACTGGTTGCCATGTATCCTCATGTTCTTGTAACAGCACTGAGCCTAGGCCAAATTGCAAAGCATCTGCTGAAATTCTTATTCTTTTCGCAGGATCAAAGAATGTTAACACTGGTTGCTCTGTAATGATCTGTTTCAAGTTTTGCCAACTTTCTTCTTGTTCATGTGACCACATACACTCGTTATCTTTGTCCAACAACCATCTAAGAGAGGCTGTTCATACAGAGTTGAGAAATAAACTTTCCTAAGTAAGTAATCATTCCTAGGAATCTTCTGACGTCGTCTTTGTTGTTAGGACATTCCATGTTCACTATGACTGATATTTTCTTTGGGTCTGGTTTTACACCTTGATCCGAGACCACATCGCCCATAAAGGTAAGTGTATTCACGCCAAATTCATATTTGTCATTGTTTAGCTTTAAATTCACTTTCTTGACAAGTTCCATTACTTGTCTCAATCTAGAATCATGTTCTTCCTTTGTAGATCCCCAGACAATAATGTCATCCATCATTGTTTCAACACCTGGAATATGTTCAAAAATCATGTGTATTTTTTTGTGATATACTTCTGGAGCAGACAATATTCCATATGGTAATCAAAGAAATCTGTATCGACCTTCTGGTGTATTAAATGTACAAAGCTTTGAGCTGGCCTCATCTAGCTTCATTTGCCAGAATCCTGAAGATGCGTCCAATTTACTGAACCATTTTGCTCCCGCAAATTGCGATATGATTTCATCTCTGGTTGGTAGTTTGAAATGTTCTCGTTTAGTAGCTTTGTTTAAATCTCTGGGGTCTAGATATATTCTGAGTTGTCCATTTTTCTTTTCAACAATTACTAAGGAGCTTACCCATTCAGTAGGCTCATCAACTTTCTGTATCACACCCAAGGCTTCCATGCGATTTAACTCTTGTGTCAGTTTTTCTCTCAGTGCAAACGGCACTTTTCTACAGGGGTGTATCACTGAAGAAACTTGCGTGTCTATATTTATTTTATGCTCTCCAGGCAAACAACCTAGACCTTCAAACAAGTCTCTGTATTCTGTAAACATCTATTTGCAGTCATCTTCTACTTGTGATGTCACCATAAAAATTTTCTTTAGCAAGCTTAGTTTCTCACAGGAACTTAATCCTAGAATCGGTTGCACATTTTTATCCACAATCAGTAGAGATGTTTTAAACTGTTGTCCCTTATATTTCAGTGTCACTAAGCATGTACCTTTCACAGGAATTTCCTCCCCAGTGTACCCTGTAACTTTCACTTTGGCTGGATGAAGTTTAGGTTTTACTCTAAAAGTCTTATAGTCTTGAAACAATATTAAATTCACCTGCGCACCAGTATCAAGCTGAAAGGGAATGACAATCTCATTCACAGTTATTTATTTATTATTTATTACCAGTTATTTATATAGCGCACACATATTCCGCAGCGCTTTACAGATAATATTTTGGCCATTCACATCAGTCCCTGCCCCAGTGGAGCTTACAATCTATATTCCCTACTACATGTACACACACACACACATTCACGCTAGGGTTAATTTTGTAGGGAGCCAATTAACCTACCAGTATATTTTTGGATTGTGGGAGGAAAGCGGAGCACCCGGAGGAAACCCACGCAAGTACGGGGAGAATATACAAACTCCACACAGTTAGAGCCATGGTGGGAATCGAACCCATGACCTCAGTGCTGTGAGGCAGTAATGCTAACCATTACACCATCCGTACACTACAAACAGTTAAAGGGACAATCCATTCTTTCTTATCTGCACTGCAAAGTTCAATGCAATCCACAAAGAATTCCTCTGTTTGTTTAACAGCATGCACTGTGGTTATTTCCCTTTTCATTTTACAGCATTTGGCAAAGTGATTAAGTCTACCACATTTCATGCAGGTTTTACCATAAGCAGGGCACATTTTAGGATTGTGAGCATTTCCACATCTACTACACATTTCCTTATTAGACTGTGGCTTAGACTGCTTCATTCTCGAGAATGGAGGTTTGCTTGGCTCTGTGTTTTGCACTACATGGACAGCAGCATCAACTTCCTTGTGTAACGTTTTGGCTTGAAATCTAGTTATTTCTGCAGATCTGCACATAGTCACTGCCTTTTCTAGTGTTAGGTCTTGCTCTCTCAGCAGTCTCTCTCTGAGTCCATTATCAGGTATTCCACAGATAATACGATCTCTAATCAGTGAATCCTTTAAATCACCAAACTCACAGGTTTTACTGAGTGATTGCAGCTCTGTAACATACTTATCAAATCCATGTGCAGACTTCTGATCACATGTGAAAAACTTATATCTTTCATATGTCACATTTTTCCTTGGCACAAAGTAATCTTCAAAGTTTTGCATTATAGATGATAGCACCATATTCTGCCCCTCATCAAACTGAAAACTATTATAAATGTCCAGCACATCCTCTCCTATCACATGGAGGAAAATGGATGCCTTCGTTTTGTCAGCCCCTGTATCAGCTCCACATGCAGCAAGATATATATTAAACCTTTGCTTAAATCTTTTCCAGTTTTCAGACAAGTTACCAGACATCAGCATGCCGGTTGGAGGAGCCAGTCTATCCATGGTTACTCACTGTTTGAAGAGAGGAGTACACGGCAGGCTTTCCAGACACTGAGTATCACAGCCTGACAGACTGCTGCAGGATTCTTTCACACTCTGAGAGCACTAGCAGTCCAAGTTAAACTTCTTCTGACACCATGTTTTATTCATATGTTTGTAAATCCAGTCATCAGGACACAGAGACATGTGAGTTCACTGCTGTGCTGTTTATTTCATCACCAACTCCAGACACACTGCACACTGGACCACCCACTTCCCAACATCCCCCTGGTCCCAGGGACCATCACTGAAGATTCAGGCTTACACAGATTAGTAAGGGAGTGTCTACAAATATTAAGCATTCTAATACACTAACATCACAGTACCAGGGTTATAGACAGGGGGAGTGTAAATATATGAACTGTTTATCCTATTAAGGTTACTCGGTCAGCACCGGCCATTCTGTCACAATAACTGCCTACTGGGACGCTGTGTGGCTGGCTCCTTATATTCTGTGACTCTCTGAAGGTATTCTGGGGGGAAACTGCTGACATTTTCCTGTGTGTGTGTAAATCAATTTATCATATTTAAAGGACTTTGTGCTGTACTGCAGTATGTATATCTTCTCCTGGGGAGTCTACACCATGCTCAAAACTGTACAGATTTTCAGGCTTCTGTGACTGTTCCCTGGGGTGGCCTCCATAAGGTGTACCTTGATTAATATTTTTTAAAATATATCCCATACTGGGAAGAAGCCGCAGTTTTGGAGTAGTCTGGGGATTAAAATCCCACAGCTGTGCCTCTCGCCCCATTTACGTACCCTAACAAGCGTACACTTGCCCATATAATGTATGACATATGAGGAGGGCAACATATGTTTGAGGCTATTAGGGATGAGGAATATCCAGAAGAGGGGGCATGGTCACCCAAAAAGGGGGCGTGGTCACACAAAAGGGGGCATGTCCCGTATAGTCCCTTATACTATCTAGTACTGGTGCCCCTTTCACTTTAAAGCACACGGTACGAGCCGAAATTCACATTATAGCACACTGAATGAGCCAACATTCACCTTGTAGGACACTGAATGAGCCGAAATTCACATTGTAGCACACTGAATGAGTCGAAATTCACATTGTAGCACACTGAATGAGCCGAAATTCACATTGTAGCACAATGAATGAGCCGAAATTCACATTGTAGCACACTGAATGAGCCGAAATTCACATTGTAGCTCACTGAATGAGCCGAAATTCACATTATAGCACACTGAATGAGCCAAAATTCACATTGTAGCACACTGAATGAGCCGAAATTCACAATGTAGCACACTGAATGAGCCGAAATTCACCTTATAGCACACTGAATGAGCCGAAATTCACCTTGTAGCACACTGAATGAGCCGAAATGCACATTGTAGCACACTGAATGAGCCGAAATCCACATTGTAGCACACTGAATGAGCCGAAATTCACATTGTAGCACACTGAATGAGCCGAAATTCACATTGTAGCACACTGAATGAGATGAAATTCACATTGTAGCACACTGAATGAGCCGAAATTCACATTGTAGCACACTGAATGAGCCGAAATTCACCTTGTAGCACACTGAATGAGCCGAAATTCACCTTGTAGGACACTGAATGAGCCGAAATTGACCTTGTAGCACACTGAATGAGCCGAAATTCACCTTGTAGTACACTGAATGAGCCGAAATTCACATTGTAGGACACTGAATGAGCCGAAATTCACATTGTAGCACACTGAATGAGCCGAAATTCACATTATAGCACACGATACGAGCCGAAATTCACATTGTAGCAAACTGAATGAGCCGAAATTCACATTGTAGCACACTGAATGAGCCGAAATTCACATTGTAGCACACTGAATGAGCCAAAATTCACCTTGTAGCGCACTGAATGAGCCGAAATTCACATTGTAGCACAGTGAATGAGCCGAAATTCACATTATAGCACACGGTACGAGCCGAAATTCACATTGTAGCAAACTGAATGAGCCGAAATTCACATTGTACCACACTGAATGAGCCGAAATTCACATTGTAGCACTCTGAATGAGTCAAAATTCACCTTGTAGCACACTGAATGAGCCGAAATTCACATTGTCGGACACTGAATGAGCTGAAATTCACAATGTAGCACACTGAATGAACTGAAATTCACCTTATAGCACACTGAATGAGCCTAAATTCACCTAGTAGCACACTGAATGAGCCGAAATCCACATTGTAGCACACTGAATGAGACGAAATCCACCTTGTAGCACACTGAATGAGCCGAAATTCACATTGTAGCACACTGAATGAGCCGAAATTCACATTGTAGCACACTGAATGAGCCAAAATTCACATTGAAGCACACTGAATGAGCCAAAATTCACATTGTAGCACACTGAATGAGCCGAAATCCACCTTGTAGCACATTGAATGAGCCGAAATTCACATTGTAGCACACTGAATGAGCCGAAATTCACATTGTAGCACACTGAATGAGCCAAAATTCACATTGAAGCACACTGAATGAGATGAAATTCACATTGTAGCACACTGAATGAGCCGAAATTCACATTGTAGCACACTGAATAAGCCGAAATTCACCTTGTAGCACACTGAATGAGCCGAAATTCACCTTGTAGGACACTGAATGAGCCGAAATTCACCTTGTAGCACACTGAACGAGCCGAAATTCACCTTGTAGTACACTGAATGAGCCGAAATTCACATTGTAGGACACTGAATGAGCCAAAATTCACATTGTAGCACACTGAATGAGCCGAAATTCACATTATAGCACACGGTACGAGCCGAAATTCACATTGTAGCAAACTGAATGAGCCGAAATTCACATTGTATCACACTGAATGAGCCGAAATTCACATTGTAGCACACTGTATGAGCCAAAATTCACCTTGTAGCAAACTGAATGAGCCGAAATTCACATTGTAGGACACTGAATGAGCCGAAATTCACATTATAGCACATGGGGGTTAATTCCAAGTTGATCGCAGCAGGATTTCTTTTAGCAATTGTGCAAAACCATGTGCACTGCAGGGGAGGCAGATATAACATGTGCAGAGAGAGTTAGATTTGGGTGGGTTATTTTGTTTCTGTGCAGGGTAAATACTGGCTGCTTTATTTTTACACTGCAAATTAGATTGCAGATTGAACACACCCCACCCAAATCTAACTCTCTCTGCACATGTTATATCTGCCTCCCCTGCAGTGCACATGGTTTTGCCTAACTGCTAACAAAATTCCTGCTGCGATCAACTTGGAATTACTCCCATGGTACGAGCCGAAATTCACATTATAGCACATGGTACGAGCCGAAATTCACATTAAAGCACACTGAATGAGCCGAAATGCACATTGTAGCACACTGAATGAGCCGAAATCCACATTGTAGCACACTGAATGAGCCGAAATTCACATTGTAGCACACTGAATGAGCCGAAATTCACATTGTAGCACACTGAATGAGCCAAAATTCACCTTGTAGCACACTGAATGAGCCGAAATTCACATTGTAGCACACTGAATGAGCCGAAATTCACATTATAGCACACGGTACGAGCCGAAATTCACATTGTAGCAAACTGAATGAGCCGAAATTCACATTGTAGCACACTGAATGAGCCGAAATTCACATTGAAGTACACTGAATGAGCCGAAATTCACCTTGTAGCACACTGAATGAGCCGAAATTCACATTGTAGCACACTGAATGAGCCGAAATTCACATTATAGCACACGGTACGAGCCGAAATTCACATTGTAGCAAACTGAATGAGCCGAAATTCACATTGTAGCACACTGAATGAGCCGAAATTCACATTGAAGCACACTGAATGAGCCGAAATTCACCTTGTAGCACACTGAATGAGCCGAAATTCACATTGTAGCACACTGAATGAGCCAAAATTCACATTGTAGCACACTGAATGAGCCGAAATTCACCTTGTAGCACACTGAATGAGCCGAAATTCACCTTGTAGGACACTGAATGAGCCGAAATTCACCTTGTAGCACACTGAATGAGCCGAAATTCACCTTGTAGTACACTGAATGAGCCGAAATTCACATTGTAGGACACTGAATGAGTCGAAATTCACATTGTAGCACACTGAATGAGCCGAAATTCACATTATAGCACACGGTACGAGCCGAAATTCACATTGTAGCAAACTGAATGAGCCGAAATTCACATTGTATCACACTGAATGAGCCGAAATTCACATTGTAGCACACTGTATGAGCCAAAATTCACCTTGTAGCAAACTGAATGAGCCGAAATTCACATTGTAGGACACTGAATGAGCCGAAATTCACATTATAGCACATGGGGGGTAATTCCAAGTTGATCGCTGCAGGATTTCTTTTAGCAATTGTGCAAAACCATGTGCACTGCAGGGGAGGCAGATATAACATGTGCAGAGAGAGTTAGATTTGGGTGGGTTATTTTGTTTCTGTGCAGGGTAAATACTGGCTGCTTTATTTTTACACTGCAAATTAGATTGCAGATTGAACACACCCCACCCAAATCTAACTCTCTCTGCACATGTTATATCTGCCTCCCCTGCAGTGCACATGGTTTTGCCTAACTGCTAACAAAATTCCTGCTGCGATCAACTTGGAATTACTCCCATGGTACGAGCCGAAATTCACATTATAGCACATGGTACGAGCCGAAATTCACATTAAAGCACACTGAATGAGCCGAAATGCACATTGTAGCACACTGAATGAGCCGAAATCCACATTGTAGCACACTGAATGAGCCGAAATTCACATTGTAGCACACTGAATGAGCCGAAATTCACATTGTAGCACACTGAATGAGATGAAATTCACATTGTAGCACACTGAATGAGCCGAAATTCACATTGTAGCACACTGAATGAGCCGAAATTCACATAATAGCACACGGTACGAGCCGAAATTCACATTGTAGAAAACTGAATGAGCCGAAATTCACATTGTAGCACACTGAATGAGCCGAAATTCACATTGTAGCACACTGAATGAGCCAAAATTCACCTTGTAGCACACTGAATGAGCCGAAATTCACATTGTAGCACACTGAATGAGCCGAAATTCACATTATAGCACACGGTACGAGCCGAAATTCACATTGTAGCAAACTGAATGAGCCGAAATTCACATTGTAGCACACTGAATGAGCCGAAATTCACATTGTAGCACACTGAATGAGCCAAAATTCACCTTGTAGCACACTGAATGAGCCGAAATTCACATTGTCGGACACTGAATGAGCTGAAATTCACAATGTAGCACACTGAATGAACCGAAATTCACCTTGTAGCACACTGAATGAGCCGAAATTCACATTGTAGCACACTGAATGAGCCGAAATTCACCTTGTAGCACACTGAATGAACCGAAATTCACATTGTAGGACACTGAATGAGCCGAGATTCACCTTGCAGCACACTGAATGAGCCGAAATTCACCTTGTAGCACACTGAATGAGCCGAAATTCACCTTGTAGTATTTATTTATTTATTTATTAACAGTTTCTTATATAGCGCAGCAAATTCCGTTGCGCTTTACAATTTGAAATAACAATAACAAACTGGGTGATAACAGTCATAGAGGTAGGAAGGACCTGCTCGCAAGCTTACAATCTATAGGGAAATAGCACCTTTCCTTGTATACATATGCCTATCTATTGCATAGAATGAGAAGACATGTGAGGATATGTGTGGACTGTACAGAGTGGATGCAATTTGATAGGAAGGTTTATGAAAGTTATGTGGGCGGTTCTGGAATTTGATACGCTTGCCTAAAGAGGTGAGTTTTCAGGGAACGCTTGAAGTTTTGGAGACTAGAGGAGAGTCTTATTGTGCGCGGTAGGGCATTCCACAGAGTGGGTGCAGCCCGATGAAAGTCCTGCAATCGTGAGTGGGAGCGAGTAATGAGTGTGGATGAGAGACGCAGGTCTTGTGAAGAGCGAAGAGGTCGGGTTGGGAGATATTTTGTGATAAGCGAAGTGATGTACGTTGGTGTAGTTTGGTTAATGGCCTTGTGTGTGTGTAAAAGTATTTTATATTGAATGCGGTAGAGTACAGGTAACCAATGGAGGGACTGACAGAGTGGATCTGCAGACGATGAACGTCTAGCGAGGAAGATAAGCCTCGCCGCTGCATTCAGAGTGGATTGTAGTGGTGAGAGTCTCGTTTTGGGAAGACCAGTTAGGAGACTATTGCAATAATCAATGCGGGAGAAAATGAGAGCGTGGATTAGAGTTTTAGCAGTGTCTTGTGTAAGGTATGGTCGTATTTTGGATATGTTTTTTAGATGCATGTAACATGATCTTGAGACAGATTGAATGTGGGGAACAAAGGACAGATCAGAGTCAAGGCAGCGAGCTTGTGGGGTAGGGTAGATAGTCGAGTTTTCAACAGTGATAGAGATATCAGGTTGGTACCTACTATTGGCTGGTGGAAATATAATTAACTCTGTCTTTGAAATATTCAGTTTGAGGTGGCGAGATGTCATCCAGGATGAAATGGCAGAAAGGCATTCAGTGACACGGTCCAGTACAGATAGGGACAAGTCAGGGGAGGATAGGTAGATATGAGTATCATCTGCGTACAGATGATACTGAAAACCAAAAGAGCTGATTAGTTTACCAAGAGATGAGGTATAGATAGAGAAAAGCAGAGGACCCAAGACTGAGCCTTGCGGTACTCCAACTGAAAGAGGTAGCGAAGAGGAGGTAGATTCAGAGAAGCGAACACTGAAGGAGCGATTAGATAGGTACGATAGGAACCAAGAAATGACTGTGTCTTTAAGACCTAGGGATTGTAGTGTCTGTATGAGAAGAGAGTGGTCTACACTGTCAAATGCAGCAGATAGATCTAGAAGAATAAGTAGTGAGTAGTGGCCTTTAGACTTCGTAGTGACCAAATCATTAACCACTTTAGTCAGTGCTGTCTCTGTGGAATGTTGGGAACGAAGCCTGACTGAAGTGGGTCCAACAAAGTGTATGAATTAACAAAGTGTGTGAGTCGAGTGTAGGCAAGTCTCTCAAGTAGCTTAGAGAGACAAGGGAGCTGAGAGATAGGGCGGTAGTTTGAGAGAGCATTAGGGTCAGAATTTTGTTTTTTTTTTAAATGGGAGTAATCACTGCATGCTTGAAGAGTGAAGGAAAAATACCAGTAGAGAGAGAGAGTTTACAGATGTTAGTTAAGGTAGGGATGAGCACCAGAGACAGAGCTTTACTTATTTGTAAGGGTAAAGGATCAAGAGGAGAGGTAGTAGAGAAGCAGGATGAGAAGAGTGATGATACTTCATCTTCATTTGTGGGATCAAATGAAGAAAGAGTGCCAGAGGGTTCAGGTAAAGAACGGAGCAGGTCACTGGCTGCCGAAGAGCATACCATTTCATCTCGGATCTTATCAATCTCCTCCTTGAAGTAGGAAGCAAGATCCTGTGCCTTGATAGTGGCGAGTGGGGTAGGTGCGGGAGGATTCAGAAGTGATTTAAATGTATTAAAGAGTCGTTTGGGGTTAGAGGCTTGAGCAGAGATAAGAGTTTGGAAATATGTTTGTTTGGCAGTGTCCAGGGCATTTTTATAAGAATGGTAGACAGTCTTATATGTGAGGAAGTCACTTGAAATACGAGATTTACGCCACTGACGTTCAAGTTTTCGTGTGAGTTTTTGTAGTTGTCTTGTTAATTTGGAGTGCCATGGTTGACATCTAGGCCTACGTGGAGTGTGATAGGTAGCTGGAGCCACTTCATCAAGGGCTAGTTCTAGAGTCTCATTAAGGTGTGATACAGCCATCTCAGGAGAGGTGAATGCAGAAATAGGAGAAAGTAGTTGTTGGAGTGAAGTGGAAAGTTCTTGAAGATTAATTGTGTTAATATTTCTGCGGGTTTGAGGAAGATTGGAGGACTTCAGCAACACAGGGTTTGAATTAACAGAGGAGAGCATGCAAGTGACAAGGTTGTGATCTGAGAGGGGGGAAGGAGTGTTAGTAAGTTCAGAGATGGAGCATAGTCTGGTGAATACTAGATCAAGGCAGTGGCCCGCCTGATGAGTGGAGGAGTCAGTCCATTGCGAGAGGCCAAGAGAGGAGGTTAGAGAGAGTAGTTTGGAGGCGTGCGCAGCAGATTTTGGACAATCAATAGCAATATTGAAATCACCCATGATAATGGTGGAGATGTCATAGGATAGGAAGTGAGAGAGCCAGGCAGAAAAATCTTCCAAAAATTGTTTTGGATGCCCAGGTGGGCGGTAGATAGCTGCAATACGAAGAGAGAAAGGAGAGTAAACCCTAATGGAATGTACTTCAAATGATGTAAATGTAAGTGATGGAACCTGTTGTAGAACAGTGTATGCAAAAGATTGGGAAAGTAAAAGTCCAACTCCTCCTCCTTTATGGTTATCGGGTCTAGAGGTGTGTGTAAAGTGGAGACCACCATGTGCCAGTGCTGCAGGGGAGGCTGTGTCAGATTGTGCGAGCCAGGTTTCTGTTATAGCCAGCAGATTGATGTTGTTGGATATGAAGAGGTCATATGTTAATGTTAATATGTTACAAACAGAGCGTGCATTCCATAAGGCACATTTTAGTGATCTGGAGGGTGATGGAAGACATGTGATGATTATGAGTACACTGAATGAGCCGAAATTCACATTGTAGGTCACTGAATGAGCCGAAATTCACATTGTAGCACACGGTACGAGCCGAAATTCACATGGTAGCAAACTGAATGAGCCGAAATTCACCTTGTAGCACACTGAATGAGCCGAATTTCACATTGTAGCACACTGAATGAGCCGAAATTCACATTATAGCACATGGTACGAGCCGAAATTCACATTGTAGGACACTGAATAAGCCGAAATTCACATTATAGCACATGGTACGAGCCGAAATTCACATTATAGCACATGGTACGAGCCGAAATTCACATTAACGCACACTGAATGAGCCGAAATTCACATTATAGCACATGGAACGAGCCGAAATCCACATTAAAGCACACTGAATGAGCTGAAATTCACATTATAGCACACTGAATGAGACGACATTCACATTGTAGCACACTGAATGAGACGAAATTCACATTGTAGCACACCGAATGAGCTGAAATTCACATTGTAGCACACTGAATGAGCCGAAATTCACATTATAGCACACTGAATGAGCTGAAATTGTGACAGCAGGGACAGAGAGAGTGACAACAGGGAGAGAGACAGTGACGACAGGGAGAGTGACGACAGGGAGAGTGACGACGGAGAGTGATGACAGGGAGAGAGAGTGATGACAGGGACGACAGGGAGAGAGAGTGACGACAGGGACGACAGGGACGACAGGGAGAGAGAGTGACGACAGGGAGAGAGACAGTGACGATAGGGAGAGTGACGACAGTGAGAGAGAGTGACGACAGGGAGAGTGACGATAGTGACGACAGGGAGAGTGACGACAGGAAGAGTGACAACAGTGACGACAGGGAGAGAGGTGACAGCAGGGGAACATTACCTCATTTGTTGCTGGCAGCGGTGGGCTGCTGGCGGCGTCGGGCGGCTAGTGGCTGGCGGCTGGTGGCAGGCGGCTGATGGCTGGCAGCGGGCGGCTGGTGAGCGGCTGGTGGCGGTGAGCGGTTGTGAGCTACTACAGTGCTCTACAGAGCCTCCGGCCGCTGAGCAGGGACAGGGAGCACCATGTGCAGCAGGATGGCCACTTCCCTCGCCTCCTGCTGCACTCTCATGTGCTCATTTCCGGGTCAGTGGAAGAAGTGGCGGTATACCATACCGCCGTATACCGCCCCACTTCGACCACTATATATATATATATATATATATATAGCTCCCAAAGATGAACGGCACTGGAGTCAAATGTTTGCAAAATAATTGTATTAGGTGGCTACAGCTGTTTCTGGGCAACAGCCCCTTCCTCAGGCCAAAATACAAATGTACACAAACAACATAGACAGACTTACCCCTCTAAATACCCCTGGAACGTGTCTGCTGCCGTGTCTCCTCCACGCCAATCCTGCTTCCGGGTCCTGAGCCGCCGCGTCACTTCCGCCTATATATATACATACGCACACGCAGGGGGGGTTCCGAGCACCTAGAAACCCCCCCTGGTCGCCAATCCATCGGAACTGCCGCAATTATTATTATTTTTTTAATCTAAACTACGGAGCAGCTCAGGCAGGCTGTGTCCATGCAGGCAGTGGTAGTTGCGTCCTAACTTTGACAGCTAGCGGCTGGCCGCAGCACTGGCTGCCTGTAGGGGGAGCTGCAGCGGCAGCTCCTCTCAGGCAGTTCTTAGGGATCCGGATGAGGTGCAGGGTACAGTCTCCAGCGCTTCTTGTGCAGCCAGGTGAGTTCCTCATAAATCGGGGAGACTCTGTAGGGGGGAGCCGGAGGTAGTGTATAATGAATTATGGTGACCAGGTGAGGCCCATCATGTCCCGATTATCACAGCAGTTTGTTTGTGTGTGATGTGGATGTGTATTTTGTCTGCGTCTGCTGTATGTGTATAAGTATTGTAACACTGTAGGGGTGCAAGGTGCCTTTTCCTGGGGAATATGGCAGCACGCAGCAGCTGAGGAACAACACAAGTCCAGTTTCTGGTACAACTGACCCCGGCCAGTTTTATTGAAACAGAAAATAAAACAAACCCCAAAATAAAAATACCTTGCCTGTCCGGCACTAACTAAACATAAGATATTCCTAACTGTCACTAAACAAAACACAGAGTTCTTCAGTACATACTGTATAGCTCACTTGCATCAGAAAGCGTGTCTCTCACACACAGATCCTGCAGCCTTCCCAGGCAGTCTGCCCATACTAATCAGGTTAGAAGCACTATATCACTCTTACACAGCTGAAACCCTGATTAGCCCTCTGTGAGGCCAAAGACCCGAACTGGGCCCAATGTCTAGAACTCACCTTATCTCTCTCTCAGAGCCTTTACCCAGCTTTTACAGCAAACTGAAAAGGTTCAGACAAAACAAAAAGCATTTTTCCTAGAAGTTAACATTTTCTAAAACATGTAAGACAAGAACCTGGGACAAATATACCTGCCCTCAAACACTATCCCAGTGTTCTTGTCACATATCCCCCTCCCCTGTTTCGACCTAGGGGCCGGAACACTTGTAGCCCCCAAACAGAAGATGCGAGACAATGCATCTGCGTTGGCCAATTGTGTTCCCGGTCTATGTTCGACAGTAAACTTAAAGTCCTGCAACGCTAGAAACCATCTAGTTACACGAGCATTCTTGCCTCTATTTACATACATCCATTTTAAAGGGGCATGGTCTGTCACTAGTCTGAATTGTCTACCCAAGAGGTAATATCTCAAGGTATCTAGTGCCCACTTAATGGCCAAAGCCTCCTTTTCCACAATGGCATACCTTTTTTCATGCTCATTGAGTTTCCTACTCAAATAAATGATAGGGTGTTCGTCCCCATCTCTGGTTTGGGACAGCACAGCACCTATCCCTACCTCTGAGGCATCTGTCTGTACCACAAATTCTTTTGAAAAATCTGGTGTTATCAACACCGGTTGTGAACACAAAGCCACTTTTAACGCTTGGAACGCCTTTTCTGCATCAGGGTTCCATTTCACCACATTTGACTGCTTCCCTTTGGTAAGGTCTGACAACGGCACCGCTGTGGTCGCAAAATTAGGAATAAACCGTCTATAGTACCCAGTAATTCCCAAAAAAGCCCTTACCTGTTTTTTATTCACTGGACGAGGCCAGTTTTGAATAGCATCAACCTTATTCAATTGGGGCCTAATCAGACCTCTGCCTATGGTGAAGCCCAAGTATTTGACCTCCTCCATTGCGAGGCAGCACTTCTTTGGGTTAGCAGTTAACCCTGCCTCTCTGATTGAGTCCAGTACTGCTTGTACTTTAACCAAATGGGACCCCCAGTCTGTACTGTGAATTACCACATCATCCAAATAGGCAGCTGCATATTTTCTATGGGGCCTCAAAATTTTATCCATCGCCCGTTGAAAGGTTGCTGGAGCCCCATGCAACCCAAAGGGTAACATCTTATACTGGTACAGCCCCTCCGGAACCGAAAAGGCTGTTTTTTCTTTGGCGCTATCAGATAAAGGTATTTGCCAGTAACCTTTGGTCAGGTCCAATGTGGTGAGAAACCTGGCTGTTCCCAGCCTTTCTACAAGCTCATCCACACGGGGCATGGGGTATGCGTCAAACTTGGACACCTCATTTAACTTACGAAAGTCATTACAGAAGCGTATGCTACCGTCTGGCTTCGGGATGAGCACTATGGGACTGGACCACTCACTGTTAGAATCCTCTATGACTCCAAGTTCTAACATGGTTTTAACTTCCTTAGAAATAGCTTCTCGCTGAGCTTCAGGAATCCTATATGGCTTTAAATGAACCCTGACCCCTGGTTCTGTGACAATGTCATGTTTTATTATGGTCGTTCGGCCAGGCAGCTCTGAAAATACCTCCCTATTTTGGATGAGAAATTCTTTAACCTGATTGTTCTGATCAGCTGATAATGTCTCTGACACCTTCACTGCGGGAAGCAACCGGGGTGAAGACACCGAAGGGCAAGGCTCCGCTGACAGAGACAACCTATCTTTCCAGGGTTTGATTAAGTTAACATGGTAGATCTGTTCGGGTTTTCTCTTTCCCGGCTGGTATACTTTGTAATTAACCTCATTCACTTTTTCCCTAATCTCAAATGGACCCTGCCATTTAGCTAGGAATTTGCTTTCCACAGTGGGTACCAAAACAAGAACTCTATCTCCAGGAGCAAATTCCCGTATCTTGGCACTCCGGTTATAGACCCTCTGTTGAGCACTTTGGGCCTGTTCCATGTGCTCTCTGACAACAGGTACCACGGCTGCAATCCTATCCTGCATTTGTGTTACATGCTCAATAACGCTTCTATAAGGAGTGGGCTGTCCTTCCCACGTCTCTTTGGCAATATCCAACAGCCCTCTGGGGTGTCTACCATACAACAAATCAAATGGAGAAAACCCCGTAGAGGACTGAGGAACTTCTCTGATGGCCATTAACAAGTAGGGCAACAAACAATCCCAGTTTTTCCCATCTCTCTCAACAACCTTTTTTAACATACTTTTTAATGTTTTATTAAACCTTTCCACCAACCCGTCAGTTTGGGGATGGTAGATGGACGTCCTGAGGTGAGTGACCTTAAATAACTTGCACAATTCTTTCATGATCCTTGACATAAATGGAGTACCTTGGTCAGTCAAAATTTCTTTTGGTATTCCCACTCTACTAAATACCTGCACCAGCTCCCTAGCTATCGCCTTGGTTGTGATAGTGCGTAAAGGGACAGCCTCAGGATATCGAGTGGCATAGTCCATAATTACCAGGATATACTGATGGCCCCGAGCAGACTTTAACAAGGGCCCCACGAGATCCATGGCTATTCTGTCAAACGGGACCTCTATAATAGGCATGGGAACTAGTGGGCTCCTGAAATGGGGTCTAGGGGCATGATACTGGCATTCAGGACAGGAAGAACAATATTCAGACACTTCTTTATAAACCCCTGGCCAAAAGAACCTTTGTAAAACTCTTTCAGTGGTTTTTTCTGCCCCTAAATGTCCTGCGGTAACGTGACTATGAGCTAAATCTAGTACCGTTCTCCGATAAGGCTGGGGAACTACCAGCTGTTCCACCACATCCTCACCCCTTTTGACAATGTGGTACAAGAGCTCATTACAGATGGCCATGTGGGGATACGTAACCCTGTCACCTGGTACCACAGGTTCCCCATTAACAATCTTAACATTCTCTCTAGCCTTTATTAAGGTAGGATCCTTTAACTGTTCAGACGCAAACAGATCCTTCTTTACCTCCAGGTCAGGCACGCTTTCAGTTCTAACTACTATGTCTCTGTTCCCGGCAAGAGGGTCCTCACTGGACTCCCCATCTGTCACTTCCCCAGCCAAACTAGCAAAAGGCAAAGGGCCAGAAAGTTCCGAAGACCCACGTACATCCATAAAATCACCGGTATTATCAACTGGCTTTTTACTTCTCACATCTGTTGATAACCGTGATTCCCACAGTTTCCAAAAATGAGGAAAATCCCTCCCTATTATGGCCTCATGCACCAAGGTAGGGACCAGTCCCACTTTAACCATTGCTGACCCACAACAAGTTTCTATATTCACCTCAGCAGTGGCATAATGTTGGGTATCCCCATGTATGCAAGTTACCCCAATAGGTATTTGCTGGACCTTTAAGGGGTTCACTAACCCAGCTTTCACGAGGGTAACTAAACTTCCTGAATCTAGCAAGGCCTCTACCCGGTTACCTTCTAAGAACACATCACACATTTGTTTTTCCAGCTCAGGTGAAGGTACCACAGTACAGGCTAACCTAGCAAAGAAAGACATTCTGCGACATTCAAAGGCAGCATCACATTGCATGGGTTCTTGCGTGACTGGGCAATTGGCAATAACATGACCTGGCATACCACACCTAAAACATTTAACCACACGATTATCAACCCATTTGGGCAGCATAGACCGTTCTAGCCCCATTGGCCTGTTTCCAGGGCCAGTGTTTACAGTCTCTCCAGCCTTGCGTTCTCTTAACCGCCCAGCAACGTTTTCCCACGGAACAGTCTTACCAGTCTTTACTGAAGGGCGCTGTCGAGGATCTATGGGTTGCTGGGTGGTCATCAGTAGTTCCTCTGCTGCCAAATACCTCTCTACCATGTCCACTAATTGGTCAGCAGTACCCGGGTTTCCATGGCTCACCCACTTGCGCAGGACCATGGGCAAAGATCTCAAGTAGCGGTCCATGACGACTCTTTCCACCATCTGGGGACCAGTTAATGTCTCTGGCTGTAGCCATTTTTTTGTTAGCTGAATAAGGTCGTGCATCTGGGAGCGCGGAGGCTTCTCCATGGCGTACAGCCAACGGTGCACCCGTTGTGCTCGTACTGACAGCGTGACTCCCAGGCGGGTCAGGATCTCAGTCTTTAGTTTATCATAGTCCCGAGCCTCAGCAGGGCTTAAATCAAAGTAAGCTTTTTGGGGCTCACCTGACAGGAAAGGTGCCAGCAGACTGGCCCACTGTGCTTTCGGCCAGTTCTCACGCTCGGCAGTCCTTTCAAACGTGGTCAGATAGGCCTCCACATCATCAGCCTCTGTCATTTTCTGCAGGAAGTGACAGGCTCGTATAGAACTAGAGCTGGTTGGAGCACTGACGGCCACATCTCCAACCCGAGCTGCAAGTCTCTGCACCACTTCTGCTAAGGCCTCTCTATCCTGACGCTGTTGCCTGTAAAGTTCATCAACAACTGCCTGCTGTTGTCTCTTATTTTCCTCCATTGCCACCTGCTGCTGTCTTATATTTTCCTCCATTGCCACCTGCTGCTGTCTGTTGGCCTCCTGCTGTAGTCTCCAATTTTCCTCCATTGCCACCTGCTGCTGTCGGTTGGCCTCCTGCTGAGCCGCTGTAGCTTGCAGCAAGGCTTTAAGCAGATCCTCCATGTCAACAGATTTTTCAGGCGGCTTTGTAGCTGCTTTCACCCAGGACATATATCAAACCCTCAGGGGTGAGTCTCAGTAACTTCACACTGGGCTGTATCTGCATAAACCACCGTTTTCTGCAGGCCTCACAAAGCTGCTGCTTTCACTTATGCGCAGAACGGCCTGCTCGCATTCTCCACCAAGTTGTAACACTGTAGGGGTGCAAGGTGCCTTTTCCTGGGGAATATGGCAGCACGCAGCAGCTGAGGAACAACACAAGTCCAGTTTCTGGTACAACTGACCCCGGCCAGTTTTATTGAAACAGAAAATAAAACAAACCCCAAAATAAAAATACCTTGCCTGTCCGGCACTAACTAAACATAAGATATTCCTAACTGTCACTAAACAAAACACAGAGTTCTTCAGTACATACTGTATAGCTCACTTGCATCAGAAAGCGTGTCTCTCACACACAGATCCTGCAGCCTTCCCAGGCAGTCTGCCCATACTAATCAGGTTAGAAGCACTATATCACTCTTACACAGCTGAAACCCTGATTAGCCCTCTGTGAGGCCAAAGACCCGAACTGGGCCCAATGTCTAGAACTCGCCTTATCTCTCTCTCAGAGCCTTTACCCAGCTTTTACAGCAAACTGAAAAGGTTCAGACAAAACAAAAAGCATTTTTCCTAGAAGTTAACATTTTCTAAAACATGTAAGACAAGAACCTGGGACAAATATACCTGCCCTCAAACACTATCCCAGTGTTCTTGTCACAGTATGTATGCTGTGTGTATTTGTATGCTATGTGTATGTATGTATGTATGTATGTATGGTGTGTGTGTGTGTGTGTGTGTGTGTGTGTGTGTGTGTGTGTGTGTGGTGTTATGTTTGTAAGTATGCTGTATGTACAGTATGTCTATATGTACAGTGTACTGTATGTATGTGTGTATATATATGTTCCATATAGTTCAGCACTTAATTAAACAAGTATGTATTTAAAAATCCTGAAATGCTGTAATTATATTTTCTATACACATATATATACTGTATATATGAAGGTACACTAGGGGCACCAAAAAGGCTGTTGACGCTTTCTGTAGGATGGTGGGCTGCTTACATGGACCACCCTGACATGCTTTGTTAAGTATATTTCTTGGTTACCCAACACGCATTTGGCCGTTTATTTTATGCACTTTAAATCACTTTTTGCTGCTGATTTATAAAGACTGCACTTATAAATGTGAATGTACAGTACAATATACTTATGTACCAGCCCTCTACCCAGAATTTGGGGTGTGTGACGAGTGTGTGTATATATCTATATCTATATATATATAGCTATATATATCTATATATATATATATATAGATATATATATATCTATATATATATATATATATATATATCTATCTCATTGTTATGCACACCAGTGCCTGCAGGAAAGTACTGGTGTCAGAACTGTTATGCACTCCAGTGTCTGCAGGAATGTACTGGTGTTTGAACTGTTATGCAAAACAAATGGACTCACAGACAAACTGGGGAATATGACATAATGTACACAGAAGGTGATAGGGTAACAAAATACACACAAAGTGAACAGAGAAGCCCAGAGGCAAAGGAACTGGGTATCTCCCTTGTATTAGAACTGCTCAGATGGAAAAAGCAAGATGTTGTGTTTTAATACGTAGAGAACCCGAAATGCTGTTGCTAAGGGCAACAGCAAAACCCTAAAGGGTTACCAACGGGTGTGGCAGTAAACTCCTTGGTCAGAGATGGAATGATAGACACAAGGAGAGTCTCCACAATCCTAATTCTCACTTGCAGTGCACAGGTTTTAGCTTACTGCCACTAAACTGACCCCTGACACCTAGCACAGTGAGACAGGATTAGACAGGCAAGTCTTAGAATACAGCCGCAAACTTGCTAAGTTCACAGAGTAGTAACAGAACCCCAGCAAGCTAAACAACTGACTCCAGTCTTACTGCTAGGTCTGGATTGGCAGAGTGTAATACCAAATCCCCAGGCCTATTTGCAGTAAGCAACAAACAAATACAAAGCTACACAGTACTGGCTAACTTTCATGAACTGACTAACCAACAAAGATTCAGCAGCATCTGCTTACCCTGAAAGGAGGCCTTATAAAGCAGGTGCTGTCCACGCCCCACTCAGACCTCACAGACTGTGAGCACAAAAACCAGCACCGGATCCCCTGCCGTGCACAGAGCCTATAACCACTGCACAGCAAAAGACCCGAACCGGAGTATCAGCTGCGCTCAGGTTACTCCACTAGCACTTGTCTCCCGGTTGCCATGACGACGTGGCAGCACAGGGCAGGAGACCCTAACACTCATGTACGGAAACCCCCCTATGAAAATCCTGCGTTTGCCACTGATATATATATATATATATATATATAATAAATGCCTTCCCACCGTTTAGGGCGTTAAACTCCTTATTCGGGATAACCTGTGTACATCCTGAGTTATTATCCACATCCCTAAAGAATGTCTAAATTGTCAAAGGTTGGGTTACCTGTACCTAGTACAACCTCCATAAAGGCTGATCACAGATTGAGACTAATCTCTAATACTATACACTGCTGCAGGTGAGACTCGGAGACCCACGATTGTGTAGATCTCTGGAGATATTGTAACTTAGTCAGGCTCTTTACTTGTTGATTTAGATTCTATGTGTAGGAGTGGCATGTACTTGTTTCTATGTCACATACAGGATTCTACAGGCTTCACGGCTGGAAGAAGATTGGCCTGCGTAACGTAGTGCCACTGCTCTGGCAGTTTCGACACGTAGGGGACGGTGGCTACACCAATGAACTGCGGATACAGAATCCAAGAAGAGTATGGTGAGTCGGGTGGTCCTCAGTATGCCGAATGTCGGGATCCCGGCGCACAGTATACCGGCGCCGGGATCCCGACACCCGGCATACTGACAGCTATTCTCCCTCGTGGGGGGTCCACGACCCCCCTGGAGGGAGAATAAATAGCGTGGTGCGCGTAGCGCACCACCGTGCCCGCAGCGTGGCGAGCACAGTGAGCCCGAAAGGGGCTCCTTTGCGCTCGGCAAACTGTCGGTATGCAGGCGGTCGGGCTTCCGGCGCCGGTATGCTGGTCGCCGGGAGCCCAGCCGCCGGCATACCATACTACACCCGGTGAGTCAGCCCTTCATGGGTGAGGCCCTGTTGGGATGCTCGGGTTACGTGAATATCCAAGCCAACTGCAGGTAAGTTGCCATATCTTCCTTCCGCAGCTGCACAGACCAGGAAATTAGATCCTGCACCTATATTGAAATCCCTTCCAAGGGTTCCTCCACTTCCTTTTTAGGACATTGGGGAAATTCCAGAAAACCTGCACCGCCAGGATCCTAAGAACGGATTTCGGGTTCAGTATTCTCAAAACCTTCGTTTTGACGGTGGACCTTACTGCCTGGGGATCCAGCAGATGGGAGAGAGACTAAAAAGATTTCAGTAAAACATCCTGCCTAGTCCCCTGGGAAACGTTAGTCTGCCCAGGGGTACAGACTGGAGTTTTTAGTACCCCCGCCTCACAGATTCTTCAAATCAGGCTTACTAGCTTCTCAGGCTGAAAGTACAATACTGCTGGAAGCTATTCTAACATGTTGTTATTCCGTTTCCACTTCATTTACGTAACAGGGGGTTACTATTTAAACATAAGGTCATTGGACCCCTACTGGTGGGTGTTCAATTCAGGAGGGAGTCTCAGAGCGGTGATCTCTGGTCGAGATATAAGGGAATTCCTGGTATCCCGGGATATCAGGGGTGCGTACCTTCACATTCCAATCTGGCCGCCTCTCTAGACCTATCTAAGGTTTCACTACAACTATGTCACTTCCAGTTCCAAACACTACACTTGGCTTCTACTCAACACCGGGGGTGTTCATCAAGGCCATGACAGTAATTCTGCTCCTGCTCCACAAGCCAGGTGTGGACATAGTTTCATAACTGGACGACCTTAACATCCTCCAGGGAAATGTTGTTACAGAGTGTTTCTCTCTCAAATCAACTGTCCCAGGATCTTGGGTGGATCCTGAAGCTTCCAATTTCACATTTGGACCCGACAAGGAGGCATTCCTTCCTGAGGATAATTATCGACACGGAAGTGCAGAGGGCATTTCCATGTCGTGGAGAAAACGTTGGTGATCCAATCAATGGTCCAGGATGTCCTGAAGCCAGCCCGATTATCGGTTCATCAGTGCATTCGCCTTCTGGGGAAGATGGTTGCCTCCTACGAAGCTCGACAGTATGGAAGGTTCCTTGCATGGTCTTTCCAACTGGATCTCCTGATCCAATGGTTGGAATCTCATCTTCACATGCACCAATGAATACGCCTGTCGCCGAAAGCCAGGATTTAATTCCTCTGGTGGCTGCAAACTTCTCACCTTCTCGAGGGCCGCAGGTTCGGGATTCGGAATTGGATCTTTCTAACCATGGATGCAGGTCTCAGAGGTTGGGGAGCGGTCACCCAAAGGGAATACTTCTAAGGAAAATGGTCAAGTCTGGAATCCATCCTTCCGATAAACATTCTGGAGCTAAGGCCTTCTACAAGCGGCACATCTTCTTCAAGATCAGGCCATTCAGGTTCAGTCGGATAATGTAACGGCGGTGTCCTACATAAACCAAAAGGGTGGAATGAAGAGCAGAGCTGCAATGTCAGAGGTAACAAGAATCCTCCTCTGGGCAGAAAATCGCGCGGTGGCGCTGTCAGCAATCTTCATTCCAGGAGTGGACAACTAGGAAGCGGACTTCCTCAGCATACACAATCTCCTTCCAGGAGTATGGGGTCTCCATACGGAGGTATTCATAGAGGTCACAAGCCGATGGGGTGTACCTCAGATAGGCATGGTAGCCTCTCGCCTCAACAAGAAGCTTCGGAGGTACTGTTCCAGGTCAAGTGACCCACAAGCAGTGGCGGTGGATGCCCTGGTAACTCCGTGGGTGTTCCAGTCAGTGTATGTGTTCCCTCCACTTCCACTCATCCGAAGGATTTTCAAACTAATAACAAGAACAAGAGTTCAGGCGATCCTCATTGCTCCGGACTGGCCAAGGAGGGCTTGGAATGCGGATCTTCTGGAATTGCTACTGGAGGATCCGAGGCCTCTTCCTCTTCGCGAGGACCTACTTCAACAGGGGCCGTTCACCTATCAAGACTTACCGTGGCTACGTTTGACGGCATGGAGGTTGACCGCCAGATCTTAGCTTGGAAGGGCATTCCAAAAAGGGTTTTTTCTACCCTGGTACAGACTAGGAAGGGAGTAACATCTAAACATTGCCATCGGATTTGGAAAAAGTATGTGTCTTGGTGTGGATCCAAGAAATTTCCTACGGTGGAGTTTCAACAGGACTGTTTCTCCTCTTTCTTCAAGCAGGTGTGGATGTGGGCCTATGCTTGGGCTCCATAAGGGTCCAGATTTCGCCCTTGTCCATTTTCTTCCAGAAACACTTGGCTACCGTCCCTGAGGTTCAGACTTTCTTGAAAAGGGTTCTGCACATCCGACCACCCTTTGTGCCTCCTACGGTACCTTGGGATCTTAATGTGGTGCTGCAGTTCCTGCAATCGGATTGGTTTGAGCCTTTATAGGAGGTGACCATTCTTATTTGGAAGGCGGTCACACTGTTGGCATTGGCATCTGCTAGACGTGTATCAGTATTGGGGGCATTGTCATGCAAGAGCCCCTACTTGATTTTCCATGAGGATAGAGCTGAGCTCAGAACGCGTCAGCAATTTCTCCCAAGGGTTGTGTCGGCTTTACATATCAACCAACCTATTGTGGTGCCAGTGGCTACTGACACTTCAATTACCTCAAAGTCCTTGGATGCTGTGAGGGCTTTGAAGATTTATGTGAAGAGAACTTCTCGTCACAGGAAGTCGGCGCTCTCTTTGTCCTTTATGATCCCAATGTGGTTGGGTGTCCTGCTTCTAAGCAGATGATTTCTCGCTGGATCAGGTTTACTATCCAGCATGCTTATTCTACAGCAGGATTGCAGTGTCCAAATTCTGTTAGGGCCCACTCTACCCGTAAACTGGGTTCTTCCTGGGTGGCTGCCCGGGGTGTCTCGGCTTTGCAGCTTTGCCGGGCAGCTACTTGGTCAGGGTCGAACACGTTGGCTAAGTTCTACAAGTTCGATACTTTGGCCTCTGAGGACCTTAAGTTTGTTCACTCTGTTCTGCAGGAGCCTCAGCTCTCTCCCACCCATACTGGGAGCTTTGGTACATCCCCATGGTACTAAATGGAACCCCAGCATCCTCTAGGACGTAAGAGAAGATAGGATTTAAATTACCTACCGGTAAATCCTTTTCTCGTAGTCCATAGAGGATGTGGGCGCCTGCCCAGCGCTTCGTCTCCTGCGTTACTTGGTTAAGTATTGGTTCAGCTGTTGCTGTTCCTCTTTCCTGCTGATTAGCATGGTTTCTTCTAGTTCCTGCTGGTTAGCATGGTGTCTTCATGTTGCGTGCTGCTTAGCATGGTTTCTTCATGTTGCATGCTGGTTAACATGGTTTCTCCATGTTCCGGTTGGTTAGCATGGTTTCTTTCATGTTGCATGCCGGTTGGCATGGTTTCTTCATGTTTCATGCTGGTTAACATGGTTTCTTCATGTGGCATGCTGGTTGGCATGGTTTCTTCATGCTGCATGCTGGTTTGCATGGTTGCTCCATGTTGCATACTGATTAGCATGATTTCTCCATGTTGCATGCTTGTCAGCATAGTTTTTCATTTCGGTATGAGCTGGTGTGAATCTCACCACTATCTGTGTATTTCCTTCTCTCGAAGTATGTCCATCTCCTTGGGCACAGTTTCTAGACCGAGTCTGGTAGGACGGGCATAGAGGGAGGAGCCAGCCCACACTATTAAACTCTTAAAGTGCCCATGGCTCCCAAGGGACCCGTCTATAGCCCATGGTACTAAATGGAACCCCAGCATCCTCTACGGACTACGAGAAAAGGATTTACCGGTAGGTAATTAAAATCCTATTTTCTTGCTCTCTCTGTGCTCCAGGTTTCTCTCCATCTGCTTCACATCTCTTACTCTCTCTCTCTGCTCTACATCTCTCTCTTTCTCACTCTCTCTGCTCCACGTCTTTCTCTGCCCCAGATGTCCCTCGTTCTCTCTCTGCTCCACATCTCTTTGCTCCAGGTGTCTCTCACTCTCTCTTTGCCCCAGGTGTCTCTCTCTCTCTCTCCACTCCATGTATCTCTTGCTCTCTCTCTGCTCCAGGTGTCTCCTCCTCTCTCTCTGCTCCAGATGTTTCTCACTCTCCCTGTGCTCCAGGTTTCTCTCCCTCTGCTTCACATCTCTTGCTCTCTCTCTCTCTCTCTCTCTCTCTCTCTCTCTCTCTGCTCCACATCTCTCTCTTTCTCACTCTCTCTGCTCCACATCTTTCTCTGCACCAGATGTCCCTCATTCTCTCTCTGCTCCACATCGCTTTGCTCCAGGTGTCTCTCGCTCTCTCTTTTCCCCAGGTGTCTCTCTCTCTCTCTCTCCACTCCAGGTATCTCTTGCCCCAGTTGTCTCTCTCTCTCTCTCCACTCCAGGTATCTCTTGCTCTCTCTGCTCCAGGTGTCTCCTCCTCTCTCTCTGCTCCAGATGTTTCTCGCTCTCTCTGTGCTCCAGGTTTCTCTCCCTCTGCTTCACATCTCTTGCTCTCTCTCTCTCTCTCTCTCTGCTCCACATCTCTCTCTTTCTCACTCTTTCTACTCCACGTCTTTCTCTGCACCAGATGTCCCTTATTCTCTCTCTGCTCCACATCTCTTTGCTCCAGGTGTCTCTCGCTCTCTCTTTGCCCCAGGTGTCTTTCTCTCTCTCTCCACTCCAGGTATCTCTTGCTCACTCTCTGATCCAGGTGTCTCTTGCTCTCTCTTTGCTCCAAGTATCTCTTGCTCTTTTTCTGCCCCAGGTGTCTATTGCTCTGCTCCACATCTCTCACTTTCTCTGATCCATGTCTCTCTTTTTCTCTTCTTGCATCTCGCTCTCTGCTCCATGGTTCTCTCTCTCTGCTCCACATCTCTCTCTGCTCCAGGTGTCTCCCTCTCTCTATCTCTCTATCTCTGCCCCAGGTCTCTCTCTCTCTGCCCCAGGTCTATCTCTCTCTCTCTGTCCCATGTATCTCTCTCTCTCTGTCCCAGGCATCTCTCTCTCTCTCTTTCTCTCTCTCTCTCTCTGTCCCAGACGTCTCTAATGCTCTCTCTCTTTCCCATGCGTCTTTGTTGTCCTTCCCAACTGGAGGTTCACTGCTCTGTATGTCAGAGCTTTTAACAGGAATGACAATTGACCTGTGTCCAGTGTGTGCGTCCCAGTGGGATGTACTGAATACTACAGTATATAGTTGGCACGGGCGCCATCAACCCTAGTTACACCTCTGCATGGCAGTAAAGATAACTATTGAGGCACTCTTAGAGGTTAGCAGAACATAAGGACAGGTAAAATATGCTTTTGATGGACCATACCTTTGGAGTGCAATGGAGTGTGCTATAATATGCATCTGTGGAAAAAGTTCTGTGTACATTGTGCACATTTTTTGGCGGTTCATAAATTATCCTAACACAGGTAAATAATAAATAAAGAGAGGGTTCTATGTTTAGAGGTAACACTGCTCCTTTGTACCTCCCTCCCTGTCTGTCTCTCTATAGATCTTTCTGCAGCTTGCTATTTGATTTAGCCCATTCCAGGGGCCCCTTCTGTGTTGCTCTCTGTAATATACTGTGGTCACTGTGATGCTCTCTGTAATATATGGTGGTCACTGTGATGCCCTCTGTAATATACGGTGGTCACTGTGATGCTCTCTGTAATATACGGTGGTCGCTGATGCTCTCTGTATTATACAGTGGTCAGTGATGCTCTCTGTAATATACGGTGGTCACTGTGATGCTCTCTGTAATATACAGTGGTCACTTATGCTCTCTGTAGTATACGGTGGTCGCTGATGCTCTCTGCATAATACAGTGGTCAGTGATGCTCTCTGTAATATACGGTGGTCACTGTGTTGCTTTCTGTAATATACGGTGGTCACTGTGTTTTTTTCTGTAATATACGGTGGTCACTATGATGCTCTCTGTAATATAGATGGTCACTGCTGAGGCTATAATGAGGCTCCTCCTGGTGCATAGCTCATGCAGCAGAAGAGCACAGCCGTCCTTCACTGCTCCTTCTGTGTGATGGTCTCCTCAAAGGGGAAATGTAAATCAGTGCCCACCACTGATGTGAGCTGGTCGCGCTGGGTACTTAAGTTCAAGGTGCATGATGGGAGAGTTGGAGGAAACCACTGAACACATAGAAGCCTGGCCCTTAGGCCATTTAACGTCTTCATTAAAAAAATAAAAATACATGCAATCGTCCGGTGGTTGATGGCAGACACGTGGGGAGGGGGGAAGAATAATGTATTCCCTCCCTGCCTTGATCAGGCTCTGCTGCAGCGACACACAATAGGCCATTCGTGAATTTCAGCTCCAGGCCTATGTGGACATTAATCTGGCACTGTGGAAGGGGCACATCATTCAGTCACCATTTACATGGATTATAAAAAGAGAAAAGCCTGATGGTCCTTGTTGTTTTCACGCTGTGACATCCAAATTTCTTATCACCCAGGTTCCAGGTACCACAAGACAGAAGCTGGAGTACAAGATGAGGGAGAGTGAGAGTCCCTCAGCCATAGAAGGGATATATACGATATCCCGGCAGATGGGATGCGGGCTGTGCATGCTGCGCTCTCTACGAATCGGGCCCGGTGGCTTACTGCGCTCACCACAGGTTCTATTCCCACTAGCTTGGTTGAGTGGACCCACCAACCGAGTGGGAATACCGGGCTGGTGTTGGGATTCCAGCTGTACATATATCACCAAATGTTGGGATTACGGCGTCCGTCTCCTGAACGCCAGGAACCCGGCAGCCGGTAAAGTGAATGCTTCCCCCTATCCGCTTTGTGCAGCAGCTGACACTGTAGTACTGGGGTCTGTAAGATACAATAATTTAGTATCCAGTATTACTGGTAGCCCATATCTTCCACAGGATGTGCACAGGGACATAGAGAGAAGGGATAAGTGTGTGTGTGTGTGTGTGTGTGTGTGTGTGTGTGTGTGTGTGTGTGTGTGTGTATACACAACTGATGTCTCTGAGAAGTTTTTCTTCTCAATAGCAGGAGGAACCATGGAGGAAAAAAAATATTGTATTGATGTTGTCTGAAAATATTTGGGGCAACATTGACATTGTTGCTGAATAGAGCCCTATGTGAGAGAAGAGAGTCCAACTATAAGGAGGAGCATGAGCCAGCAGAGCATAAACCCGGGAAGCATGGCAGGAAGGTGCTGCTCTACTGGCACAACCAAACTACACAGAATGTTTGCACTAGGGATGGCCATTGACCATCGATGATTTGAAATCATTGGTGGTCTATGACTGATGTTAACTACTTTTACCATCAATGGGGAGAACCAGATGGTTTCCTGCCATTGATGTTGAAGAGTTCTCAAATAAAAATATTTTTATCCAGGACAGGGAGCATCGCTCCGCCCTGACACTCGTGAAGCCACGCCCCTGAGCCCTGATTGGCCCGTGACAAACTCAATATTAAAGTAAGGGTGACCATTCATGATCAAAACCATCGATGGTTCTTTTACAGATGGTTCCCCACCATCGAGGTTATCAGTCGATGGTACAATTGATGGTAACCATCGATAATAACCCACCAATGGCCATCCCTAGTTTGCACCTAAGTAGTCCTCTCCTGTGGGAGAGCAGATGGGGGGTAGGGGGAGTGCATATGCAATCATGCTGCATGCACCTGAGCCAGGGCAGGGGGCACAGGAGAATTCCCCTGAGGAGGAGTTAGGCACTGGAGAGGAGATTGAGCTAGTCTATCCCTGGGTATGTACCATCTTAATAGACGCACTTACATATTTTCTGATTAGTAAAAAAATTCAATGAGCCCTGGAATAATTACGCCAGCTTCAGCTGGCAGCACTGCGATATGCAGCCTTCAGCACAACTTTCTCTAGCCCCCTGGCAGTGACCAGCTTCGGTGACCTGCTAAGTGTTTCCGATGGATACACAGGCTAATCATAGTTTTAAAAAAAATAAAAAAAGTAAAAAAAAACCACAAAACATACTTACCACTTCCAGGGGCCAGGGATCATTGTTCCATTGCGGGCTGCCAGTTTTCAAAATCAGGTCACAACTGCGCATGCGTATGCACCACAATGCGCAGGCGCGTCGGACGGGTACAAAGCGGATTGTTGCTGAGCGATGGATTTAACGAAGAATCCATTCGCACAGCCGATCACAAGGAGATTGACAGGAAGAAGGCGCTTATGGGTGTCAACTGACCATTTTCTGGGAGTGTTTGGGAAAACACAGGCGTGTCCAAGCGTTTGCAGGGCGGGTGTCTGACTTCAATTCCGGGGCCAGGCAGGCTGAAGTTATTGCAGTGGCTGAGTAAGTTCAGACCTACTCAGAAACTGCACAAAATGTTTTTACAGAGCTCGGCTTCACAGGCATTCGCACACTTACAAAGCAAAAATACACTCCCCTATAGGCGGCGACTCTCTGATCTCAGCGCTGAAAAAAGTAGCTAGTGGGCAATCAACTCAGAATGACCCCCAGGATCCGATGCCCAGGAGCCACTATCTCCTGGGACTGGTAAGTATGTTTACCGCTGGTGGGGGCAAAGTGTTGGGGGGGGGTAGTCATGAAGGGGGGGTACCCGCGACAGTGCATGCGCAGGAATACAGGGTATTTTTTTCCAAAGCAATGCCCCGGTAATGCAGCGGAGGGCATTCGCAGGTGCATTTGGTTATTGATACATCCATTACATCCATGCAATGTATACAATAATCTCATTGCGAGTTTGCCCGATTTTATTACATCCTATCCTCATCTGAGGATGCTGATGGTGATAAATTGGCCCCTTAGTACTTTGGCTCCTGGTTCCTGTGTGCTTCATAATGAATCATGGTATCCTGTTGTGCCATACTGTTATTCTGCTGGAATATCCTGCTGTACCTGCACTGTGCAATTCTGAGATCCTGTGGTGCAATCCTGCATTGTGCAATCCTATTATCATGCTGGATTAATGTACTGTATCTACATTATGCAATCCTGAAACCTTGTGGTGCTATCCTTCTAACCTGCACTGTGCAATCCTAAAATCCTGTGGTGCAATCCTGCTAACCTGCACTGTGCAATCTTGCTAATTTGCATTGAACAATCCTGATATCCTGCTGGACAATCCTGCTAACCTGCACGGTGCAATCCTGAAATCCCGCATTGCAATCCTGCATAATGAAATCCTAAAATCCTGCTGCGCATTCCTGCTTACTTGCACTGTGCAAGTCGCAAATTATGCTGTGCTATCCAGGTATACCTGTATCAGACTATCCCGATACTCTGTTTACTATTTCATGTATTCCTGCAAACCTGCCTGGTACAAACCTGTACTTTGTTATTTGCACCCGGATTTATGTTCCGATGATCCTGCATACACCACAGCTAGTCTAAAGGACTTTGACCTGAATCCTAATCCTCCTAATGTTGTGACAGATTTTACTGGCCCAATAGATTTAACAAGGCAGCGAGCCCCAAAAGCAGATCCAGTCCAATATTTGGCTAGCAGACTAGAGAAACAATAAACTAATGAAGGCCAACTCATGCAGTACCTACAAGACCTATCTAATCTCACTAGTTACACCTCCATTACAAGATCAAGGGAGACTCAGTTCTGCTGTGGCATCAGGTCAACATAAACTTCCCTTATGACAATAGCAAGCTTGCCTACATCATCAACCTCCTCTCTGGACAAGCCTTGGTGTTACGCACACCAGTGCTAACAGGAGTATACCGGTGTATGAACAGAGAGGGAAGCGAAGCAAACGAACTCACAGACAGTATAACATAACATACACAGGAGGTGATGGAATAACTAATAAACACAAAGTGAACGGAGAAGCCCAAAGGCTCAGGAATTGGGTGTCTCCCTAGTGTCAGGAATGCTCAGATGGAATAGAGCGGACAATGAAGCGATGTGTAGTGATTTAACATGTGGAGCAGCTGAAATGATGTTGCTAAGAGCAACAGAAAAAAAACCAAAGGGTTACCAACGGGTGTGGTAATAAACTCGTTGGTCAGAGATAGAAATATAGACACAAGGAGAGTATCCACAATCCTAACCCCCACTTGCAGGGCACAGGTTCAGCTTACTGCCACTAAACTGACACCTGGACGCCCTGCACAGTGAGGGAGGATTAAGCAAGCAGGTCTGAGAGTACAGCCGCAAACCTGCTGGGTTCACAGAATAGCAAAAGAACCCCAGTGTCACGATCCGGGTATCTGGACGCCATTTCTTACCCATCAGATGCCTCCTAAGGCTGGCTCAGCGCTCCAGGACCGGATCCCATCTGTTATCCTGATGTGTACATTCCTGTATCCTCTCCTGTCACTCTGGGACGCTGTCACAGTAAACGCCATATTACACCTGGCATGGCGTCTCCCGCGGCCTCCGCCGCCGTCCCTGAACTTCTGCATGCAGAGTGTCTGAGTGGCGATTACGTCAGCCGCGGCCTCCGCTGTGTCCGCGTGGTTGGATGTGCATCTGTCAGCCTGGCGCCTCCTGTCTCCGGTGGCCGGCGCCGCCATTACTGTTTTCATTACCACATGGATTACAAACCAAACTTCCCTCCAAGTGTCTGCATGGGCGCAGCCATCTTGGATTCTGTCAGCTGATCATTTCCACCAATCTGTTCTCAGTATTGATAATCTGCATAATTGCCTAGCCAATCCCTTCCTTGCTGCAGGTATAAATACACTGTGCCTGAGCAAGGAAGGCGTCAGTGCTTTGGTTGTCAAACCTAGTTCCTGTTTGTCTCTCTCCTGTGATTGTCTTCCAGGTTCCAGCTCCTGTCTCAAGACTTCCACCATAGAGACCCGCACCAGCATTCCACCTGCGGTGTAGCCTGACTCTCCAATCCATTGTGGATTCATCTGTTTCCAGCTACAACATTACCTGCTTCCAGCTCAGCTTCCAGCAGAGTACAGCTTCCCTTAAAGGGCCGGTGTCCTTTCTACACTTTACCACTCTCCACCGGTATTATTATTTCTCCGCTCTCAAGTTCTACATTTCAGTTCATATTTCATCGCTCCCAAGTTCATTTATTATTTAACTGGTTCCAGCCAGTATCCACTCCGTGCTAACAACAGTCTGGTTCCAGCCAGTATCCACAGCAGCTGTTTTATCTTCAGCAACCCAGCTTTTCCTGGAACACCAGCTGGCACAATCCTGGGTTATCTCCATTGCTACAGTCGGGCCTGGTAAGGACTTTCCATCTAGAAGATCATAAGAACTATCTCACACTACCAGTGCTCTGTGGCTCCTGCCATCCTGTAGTACCCAGGAACTGTATTTATTCTTTGCTGACTTTTACGTTTTCTTTTACTGCTGCTGTGTTGCGGAGTTGTCATAATAAACATCATTGACTTTTATCCAAGTTGTCGTGGTCACGCCTTCGGGCAGTTATTATTCATGTTACTTACATGTCCAGGGGTCTGATACAACCTCCCAGGTTCCGGTACATCTCAGCCCCTACAACTGAGGCTGCCTCCCGTCAGCTCAGGCCCTCAGTTGTGACAGTAAGCACTGACCTAATGAATCCAGCCGGAGACCAGGATCAAGCGGCCAGGCCGATGCAAGAACTGGCAGCCCGACTAGAACATCAGGAGGCTGCACAGGGCCACATCATCCGCTGTCTCCAGGATCTCTCTACTCGGCTGGATGGGATTCAGACAACTCTCCGTGGATCAGGCGCGTCTGGTGCGTCAACCACAGTGACTCCAGCTATAACCCCACCCACCTTGCCCATTTCTGCTCCACGTCTTCATCTTCCAACGCCAGCAAAATTTGACGGATCTCCAAGATTTTGCAGGGGATTTCTCAACCAGTGTGAGATTCAGTTTGAGCTACAACCTGGCAATTTTCCCAGTGACCGTACAAAAATTGCCTACATTATTTCTCTTCTCAGTGGCTCAGCCCTTGACTGGGCATCACCGTTATGGGAGAGGTCCGACACCCTGCTATCTTCCTACACTGCCTTCGTGTCAACATTCAGGCGCATCTTCGACGAGCCAGGCCGGGTAACCTCAGCTTCATCCGAGATTCTCTGTTTACGCCAGGGGTCACGTACTGTAGGACAATATCTGATACAGTTCCAGATCCTGGCATCCGAACTGGCATGGAACGACGAGGCCCTGTATGCTGCATTCTGGCATGGCTTATCTGAGCGTATTAAAGATGAGTTAGCTACCAGAGACTTACCTTCTAAGTTAGATGAGCTAATCTCACTCTGCACGAAAGTTGATTTACGTTTCAGAGAGAGAGCAACTGAGCGTGGAAGATCATCTGCTCCAAAATCTTCTGCTCCTCCTCCTCGTCAACTGTCACCATCTAAAGATGAGCCCATGCAACTTGGCCGTTCCCGTTTAACTCCTGCTGAGCGCCGAAGACGTCTCTCCGAGTTTCTCTGTCTCTATTGTGCAGCTCCGTCTCACACCATTAATGCCTGTCCCAAACGTCCGGGAAACTCCAAATCCTAGCTCGCCAAGGAGAGGGCCGGCTAGGAGTAATGATCTCCTCTCCATCTCCTCAAGATTGTAATCTCCCAGTCTCGCTTCAAGTTGCTCAACGTTATCGGAACGTCATTGCCCTCCTTGATTCCGGAGCAGCTGGGAACTTTATTACCGAAGCCTATGTTAAACGGTGGTCCCTACCCACCGAGAGACTTCCTTCGTCCATTTCTTTAACTGCCGTGGATGGCAGCAAAATTTTTGATGCAGTTATTTCTTTAAGGACTCTACCAGTTCGTCTGAGAGTGGGAGTTCTTCATTCCGAACTTATTTCTTTTTTAGTGATTCCAAGAGCCACACATCCTGTGGTCCTGGGCCTTCCATGGCTCCGTCTTCACAATCCTACAATTGATTGGACGACTACGCAAATCCTGGCATGGGGTTCCTCCTGTGCTGAGACATGTTTGTTTAAAGTATTGCCTGTCTGTTCTTCCTCCCCCAGGTCGTCTGATGTTCCACCTCCTCCATATCAAGATTTCACGGATGTGTTCAGTAAAGCTTCTGCTGATATCCTTCCTCCTCATAGAGAATGGGACTGTCCGATTGATCTCGTTCCAGGGAAGGTTCCACCTCGAGGCCGAACTTATCCGTTGTCTCTGCCTGAGACGCATTCTATGGAGGAATATATTAAAGAGAACCTAGCAAAGGGGTTCATTCGACCTTCTTCTTCTCCAGCCGGCGCAGGCTTCTTTTTTGTAAAAAAGAAAGATGGTGGTCTGCGGCCGTGCATCGACTACAGAGGTTTGAACGACATTACCATCAAGAACCGTTATCCTTTACCCCTGATTACTGAGTGTTAGGGTCTCCTGCCCTGTGCTGCCACGTCGTCATGGCAACCGGGAGACAAGTGCTAGTGGAGTAACCTGAGCGCAGCTGATACTCCGGTTCGGGTCTTTTGCTGTGCAGTGGTTATAGGCTCTGTGCACGGCAGGGGATCCGGTGCTGGTTTTTGTGCTCACAGTCTGTGAGGTCTGAGTGGGGCGTGGACAGCACCTGCTTTATAAGGCCTCTTTTCAGGGTAAGCAGATGCTGCTGAATCTTTGTTGGTTAGTCAGTTCATGAAAGTTAGCCAGTACTGTGTAGCTTTGTATTTGTTTGTTGCTTACTGCAAATAGGCCTGGGGATTTGGTATTACACTCTGCCAATCCAGACCTAGCAGTAAGACTGGAGTCAGTCGTTTAGCTTGCTGGGGTTCTGTTACTACTCTGTGAACTTAGCAAGTTTGCGGCTGTATTCTAAGACTTGCCTGTCTAATCCTGTCTCACTGTGCTAGGTGTCAGGGGTCAGTTTAGTGGCAGTAAGCTAAAACCTGTGCACTGCAAGTGAGAAATAGGATTGTGGAGACTCTCCTTGTGTCTATCATTCCATCTCTGACCAAGGAGTTTACTGCCACACCCGTTGGTAACCCTTTAGGGTTTTGCTGTTGCCCTTAGCAACAGCATTTCGGGTTCTCTATGTATTAAAACACAACATCTTGCTTTTTCCATCTGTGCAGTTCTAATACAAGGGAGATACCCAGTTCCTTAGCCTCTGGGCTTCTCTGTTCACTTTGTGTGTATTTTGTTACCCTATTACCTTCTGTGTACGTTATGTCATATTCCCCAGTTTGTCTGTGAGTCCATTTGTTTTGCATAACAGTTCAAACACCAGTACATTCCTGCAGACACTGGAGTGCATAACAGTTCTGACACCAGTACTTTCCTGCAGGCACTGGTGTGCATAACATATTCAGCAGCCTAATACTCCTGTTGAAATTTTGTGGGAATATGGAGCATACCCCTCAAAATACGTTGCAACAGGTGGTCGATCAGGTGCAGGTCCTGACTCGACAATTTAATGATTTGTCCATTAAAATGCACACCTCCCAGGCTGCTGGTGGAGCTCCCGCAGCAGCAGCACCTGCAGGGGTTAAGGAGCCGAAAGTAAATCTCCCGGATCGTTTTTCTGGAGATCGCTCGCAGTTCTTTTGTTTCAAGGAGAGCTGCAAGCTATACTTCCGGCTTAGGCCTCAGTCTTCTGGGTCGGAGATTCAGCGGGTGGGCATAGTGATTTCCTTGCTACAAGGAGACCCACAGGTCTGGGCATATGGGTTGCAGCCTGACTGTCCGTCGCTTAAAAGTGTTGATGCTTTTTTTACGGCACTGGGCATGTTGTATGATGACCCTGACAAGACGGCCTCAGCCGAGGCTCAGATTTCTATCCTTAAGCAAGGGCGAAGGCCAGTTGAGGTTTACTGTACGGAGTTTCGGAGGTTGGCCCATGATACCCAGTGGAATGACCCAGCCCTGAGACACCAGTACCGAAGAGGTCTTTCTAACCAGATAAAGGACCAACTGGTACAATATCCCTTGCCTGATAGCTTGGATCAGCTCATGCAGTTATCCATCCGGGTGGACAGACGGCTGAGAGAGCGTAGGCTTGAAAGGGAGACTGAGATTTCCTTCCTTCCCAAGGGAACATCAGACTCTGAGGAATTTTCTGAGGAGCCTATGCAGATTGGGGCTACCCGCCTCTCCTCGCGTGAGAAGACGCGGAGGAGACAGCAGGGGTTGTGTTTGTACTGTGGGAATAAAGGTCATGTGGTAGTATCATGCCCAGAAAAGCCGGAAAACTTCAGGGCCTGAGGGTGATGGGAAATATCCTGTCAGGCCAGAAGTCAGAATTTCCCAAGAAGACTTTTATCATTCCGGTGACCTTGAAGATCCTCGGTCAAACTGTCAAGACTGAGGCCTTTGTGGACAGTGGGGCCGACGGGGTTTTTATGGACCGCCAATTCGCCCTGAAACACTCTGTTCCCTTAGTACCCTTGGCATCGGAAATTGAGATTTGTGGGTTAAACGGGGAACCATTATCCCAAGGTAAAATTACCTCTTGCACTAGCCAGATTTCTTTGTTTATTGGAGCCACACACTCTGAAAAATTGTCCTTTTATGTGACTGTCTGTACTTTTGCCCCATTGGTGTTGGGGTTACCCTGGTTAAGGGCCCACAATCCTCAATTTGACTGGGTCTCTGGGGAGATTCTTAGTTGGGGTACTGATTGTTTCAGGAGTTGCTTGAGCCTTCCAGTCAGGCTCTCGCAGCTAAGTTTGCCAGGATTGCCAGGGTGTTATGCAGATTTTGCGGACGTGTTCTCCAAAAAAGTTGCAGAGGTACTACCTCCCCATCGCCCCTATGACTGTGCCATTGATTTGTTGCCAAATGCTAAGCTTCCCAAGAGCAGGTTGTACTCCCTGTCACGTCCTGAGACTCAGGCTATGGCAGAGTACATTCAGGAGAACTTGGCTAAGGGATTTATCAGACCTTCACAGTCTCCAGTTGGGTCGGGGTTCTTCTTCGTGGGTAAAAAGGACGGTTCGTTGCGACCCTGCATCGACTTCAGGGAATTGAACCGTATCACGATTAAAAACTCATACCCACTGCCTCTCATTTCGGTCTTGTTTGACCAGCTTCGTACTGCCACCATTTTTTCTAAGATTGACCTACGCGGTGCGTACAATCTAATCCGAATAAGAGAGGGGGATGAATGGAAGACTGCCTTTAATACCCACTCAGGGCATTATGAATATTTGGTGATGCCTTTTGGGCTCTGTAATGCCCCGGCAGTCTTCCAGGATTTCATGAATGATGTGCTCAGGGAATATTTGGATAGATTCTTAGTTGTATACTTAGATGACATCCTAATCTTCTCCCATTCCCTGGAGGAACATCGGAAGCATGTACGCTTAGTCCTCCAGAAACTCAGAGACCACCGGCTTGGGGCGAAGCTGGAGAAGTGCGAATTTGAAGTTCAGCAAATCGCATTTCTAGGATATATTATCTCCCCAGAAGGTTTCCAAATGGAGGGTTCCAAGGTACAGGCAGTCCTGGATTGGGTGCAGCCCACTAGTTTGAAGGCGCTTCAGCGTTTCCTGGGCTTTGCGAATTTTTATAGACGATTTATCGCTGGATTTTCGTCTATAGTGGCGCCCTTGGTGGCACTCACTAAGAAAGGGGCGGATGTTGCTCACTGGTCTTGTGAGGCTAAAGCGGCTTTTGCCCGTCTCAAAAGGGCATTTGTTTCGGCCAAGGTGCTGCGACACCCAGATCCAGAGCGTCCTTTTGTGGTGGAGGTGGATGCCTCTGAGATGGGTATTGGGGCAGTGCTTTCTCAGATGGGAGTGTCTGATAATCGCCTTCATCCCTGTGCTTACTTTTCCCGTAAATTTTCGCCTGCCGAGATGAATTATGACGTGGGTAACCGGGAATTGTTGGCTATTAAGGATGCACTCGAGGAGTGGAGACACTGGCTTGAGGGGGCTAAGTTTGTGGTCTCAATTCTCACTGACCATAAGAATCTGGCATATTTAGAGTCAGCGAAGCGTCTCAATGCCAGGCAGGCACGATGGGCTTTGTTTTTTGCTCGCTTTAATTTTTTGATAACATATCGCCCTGGGTCAAAAAACATCAAGGCTGATGCGCTCTCGCGGAGTTTTGCTCCAATCCAGGAGACCACCGAGGAGCCGTTGCCCATTGTTTCCCCATCATGTATTAAAGTGGGCATTACCCAGGACCTCTTATCATTAGTCCTTAGAGCACAGGAGCAGGCTCCTCCAGACCTTCCGGTAGGTCTTTTGTTTGTGCCTCCTAGGTTAAGACAGCGAGTGTTCCTGGAATTCCATGCCAAGAAGTCGGCAGGTCACCCGGGTATTGCCAGAACTCGGGAGTTGCTATCTAGGGCGGTGTGGTGGCCCTCGGTGGCTAAGGGTGTGGATCAGTGGGTTCGGGCATGTGACATCTGTGCCCGAAATAAGACTCCTAGAGGGGTTCCTGTTGGCCCATTACATCCACTCTCTATCCCATCTAAGCCATGGACCCACATTTCAATGGATTTTGTGGTGGACTTGCCCAAATCCTCGGGGATGACAGCCATCTGGGTTGTCGTTGACAGGTTTTCGAAGATGGCGCACTTCGTTCCACTGGTTGGGCTGCCATCAGCCAGACGCCTGTCTGAATTATTTATGCTGCATGTTGTGCGTCTCCACGGGTTGCCACTTGATGTGGTCTCTGACCGCGGATCCCAGTTTGTGGCCAAATTCTGGAGGGCATTTTGTTCCGATCTCCAGATTTCTGTCAGCTTGTCGTCAGGCTACCATCCGCAGTCTAATGGGCAGACTGAAAGGGTGAACCAGTCCTTGGAGCAGTTCCTCAGGTGTTATGTCTCCAAGTGTCAGACTGACTGGGTTGCTCATCTGTCCATGGCGGAGTTTGCCTATAACAACGCGGCTCACTCTGCTACAGGGATCTCTCCCTTCCTTTGTGTGTATGGGCATCATCCTAAGGCCAATTCTTTTGACCCCCTGGACTCCACGCCTGGTGGTTCCTCTGTGGTTTCGGTCCTTAGAGGTATTTGGCGGAAAGTGAAGAAAGCCCTTGTGTCTGTGTCATTAGTGACCAAAAGGGTTTTTGATAAGCGGAAAAGACCCTGCAGCTTCAAATTAGGAGACTTCGTCTGGTTGTCTACCAAGAATTTGAAGTTGAGACAGCCATCTCATAAGTTAGGGCCCCGGTTCATCGGCCCTTATAAGATCACCAGGGTTATCAATCCGGTGGCATTTCAGTTAGATCTGCCCCGTTCTTTGGGTATCAATAAAACATTTCATTGTTCCCTTTTAAAACGGGCGATTAGTAATCCTTCTTCCAGTGGAAGACCTTCCCCTCTTCTGATACGTGGCCAGAGGGAGTTTGTTGTTGAAAGGATTCTTGACTCCAAGGTGGTTCGGGGTCGGCTGTCATTTTTGGTGCACTGGAAGGGGTATGGCCCGGAGGAGCGGTCGTGGGTGCGCAGTTGTGATCTTCATGCCCCCAGACTGACACGCTCTTTCTTCTCGCAGTTCCCCGATAAACCCGGTGGTAGGGGTTCTTTGACCCCTCGTCAGAGGGGGGGTACTGTTAGGGTCTCCTGCCCTGTGCTGCCACGTCGTCATGGCAACCGGGAGACAAGTGCTAGTGGAGTAACCTGAGCGCAGCTGATACTCCGGTTCGGGTCTTTTGCTGTGCAGTGGTTATAGGCTCTGTGCACGGCAGGGGATCCGGTGCTGGTTTTTGTGCTCACAGTCTGTGAGGTCTGAGTGGGGCATGGACAGCACCTGCTTTATAAGGCCTCTTTTCAGGGTAAGCAGATGCTGCTGAATCTTTGTTGGTTAGTCAGTTCATGAAAGTTAGCCAGTACTGTGTAGCTTTGTATTTGTTTGTTGCTTACTGCAAATAGGCCTGGGGATTTGGTATTACACTCTGCCAATCCAGACCTAGCAGTAAGACTGGAGTCAGTCGTTTAGCTTGCTGGGGTTCTGTTACTACTCTGTGAACTTAGCAAGTTTGCGGCTGTATTCTAAGACTTGCCTGTCTAATCCTGTCTCACTGTGCTAGGTATCAGGGGTCAGTTTAGTGGCAGTAAGCTAAAACCTGTGCACTGCAAGTGAGAAATAGGATTGTGGAGACTCTCCTTGTGTCTATCATTCCATCTCTGACCAAGGAGTTTACTGCCACACCCGTTGGTAACCCTTTAGGGTTTTGCTGTTGCCCTTAGCAACAGCATTTCGGGTTCTCTATGTATTAAAACACAACATCTTGCTTTTTCCATCTGTGCAGTTCTAATACAAGGGAGATACCCAGTTCCTTAGCCTCTGGGCTTCTCTGTTCACTTTGTGTGTATTTTGTTACCCTATTACCTTCTGTGTACGTTATGTCATATTCCCCAGTTTGTCTGTGAGTCCATTTGTTTTGCATAACAGTTCAAACACCAGTACATTCCTGCAGACACTGGAGTGCATAACAGTTCTGACACCAGTACTTTCCTGCAGGCACTGGTGTGCATAACACTGAGCTCTTTGACAGAGTTAGCGGAGCTACCATCTTTACAAAGCTGGACTTGCGAGGTGCATACAATCTTATCCGGATCCGTGAGGGTGACGAGTGGAAGACCGCATTTAACACCCGTGATGGACATTATGAGTACCTCGTCATGCCCTTCGGATTGAGCAATGCTCCAGCTGTCTTCCAGCATTTTGTCAATGAGATCTTCAGAGACATTCTATACCGTCATGTCGTGGTCTATCTAGACGATATCCTCATTTTTGCCAACGATTTAGAGGAACATCGTTTTTGGGTTAAAGAGGTTCTGTCCCGTCTCCGTGTCAATCATCTCTATTGCAAATTAGAAAAATGCGTCTTTGAAGTCAAGTCCATTCCGTTTCTAGGGTACATTGTGTCCGGTTCCGGACTAGAGATGGATCCTGAGAAACTACAAGCAATCCAAAATTGGCCGGTACCCTTAACCCTCAAAGGGGTCCAGAGGTTCTTAGGGTTCGCCAACTATTACCGAAAGTTTATACGAGACTTTTCCACCATTGTGGCGCCTATTACTGCTTTCACTAAGAAGGGTGCTAACCCGTCCAAGTGGTCTGAAGAAGCCATGCAAGCATTTCATCTTTTAAAACAAAGGTTCATCTCTGCGCCTGTTCTGAAACAGCCTGACATCGACTCTCCTTTCATCTTAGAGGTGGATGCCTCCTCCGTTGGAGTAGGAGCGGTGTTATCTCAGAGGGCTAAAGATGGCCATTTACACCCTTGCAGTTTCTTCTCCCGGAAGTTCTCCCCAGCTGAGCGCAACTATGCCATTGGCGACCAGGAGTTGCTAGCCATCAAGCTCGCTCTAGAAGAGTGGAGGTATCTGTTGGAGGGAGCTTCTCATTCAATCACCATACTTACAGACCACAAGAACCTTTTATACCTGAAGGGCGCACAATGTCTCAACCCTCGTCAGGCCAGATGGGCACTTTTCTTTTCCAGGTTCGACTTTAAACTCCAGTTCTGTCCGGGCTCTCAGAATCGCAAGGCCGATGCCCTTTCCCGCTCATGGGAGCAAGAAAATGAGTCAGAGTCTTCAGACAAGCATCCTATTATAAATCCGTTGGCATTCTCCACGGTAGGGATGGACTCTACGCCCCCATCAGGGAAAAGTTTTGTGAAGCCGATGCTAAGGAAGAAGCTCATGCATTGGGCCCATGCTTCCCGTTTTGCCGGACATACAGGTATCCAAAAAACCCTGGAGTTTATCTCTAGGTCCTATTGGTGGCCAACTCTGAAAAAGGACGTCTTGGAGTTTATTGCATCTTGCCCAAAGTGTGCCCAACATAAAGTATCCCGCCAGTCGCCTGCGGGGCAACTGGTTCCACTATCCGTTCCCCGTCGACCATGGACCCACTTGTCGATGGATTTCATTACAGACTTACCCATGTGCAACAAGTTCAATACCATCTGGGTGGTAGTTGACCGGTTCACCAAGATGGCACACTTCATTCCTCTCACCGGTCTTCCGTCAGCTTCCAAGTTGGCTCAAGTATTCATACAAGAGATCTTCCGACTCCACGGTCTTCCTGAAGAAATTATCTCAGATCGAGGAGTTCAATTCACAGCCAAATTCTGGCGAAGTTTATGTCAAGTCCTCCAAGTCAAGCTAAAGTTTTCCACGGCTTACCATCCTCAGACCAATGGTCAAACCGAGAGGGTGAATCAGGACTTGGAGGCCTTCCTCCGCATCTATGTGTCCTCCTCTCAAGATGACTGGGTTCAATTACTTCCCTGGGCCGAGTTCTGTCATAACAACCAGTATCATTCTTCATCTGCTTCAACACCATTCTTCACTAACTTTGGATTCCACCCTAAAGTCCCTGAGTTCCAACCGCTTCCAGCAACTTCTGTTCCCGCAGTGGATATCACCTTGCATCAGTTTGCCAATATCTGGAAGAGCGTACGATCAGCTCTGCTCAAGGCATCGTTCAGGTACAAGAAGTTTGCGGATAAGAAGCGTCGAGCAGTTCCTGCTCTCAAGGTGGGTGATCGGGTATGGTTATCCACGAAGAATTTGAGGTTAAGAGTTCCCAGTATGAAGTTTGCACCTCGCTATATCGGTCCTTTCAAGATTGAACAAGTCATCAATCCTGTTGCTTACAGACTCCAGTTGCCTCCCTTCTTAAAAATACCCAGGACATTCCATGTTTCCCTGTTGAAACCGCTGATCTTGAATCGGTTTCATTCCTCACTTCCTCCAACTCCGAAAGTCCAAACTCAACGAGGCGTTGAGTATGAAGTGGCCAAGATCCTGGACTCACGTCACCGTTACGGTCAACTACAATATCTTATTGACTGGAAGGGTTATGGTCCTGAGGAACGTTCATGGACCAATGCTTCTGATGTCCATGCTCCTGCCTTGGTCCGGAGATTCCATTCCAAGTTTCCTCAAAAGCCAAAGAAGTGTCCTGGGGCCACTCCTAAAGGGGGGGGTGCTGTCACGATCCGGGTATCTGGACGCCATTTCTTACCCATCAGATGCCTCCTAAGGCTGGCTCAGCGCTCCAGGACCGGATCCCATCTGTTATCCTGATGTGTACATTCCTGTATCCTCTCCTGTCACTCTGGGACGCTGTCACAGTAAACGCCATATTACACCTGGCATGGCGTTTCCCGCGGCCTCCGCCGCCGTCCCTGAACTTCTGCATGCAGAGTGTCTGAGTGGCGATTACGTCAGCCGCGGCCTCCGCTGTGTCCGCGTGGTTGGATGTGCATCTGTCAGCCTGGCGCCTCCTGTCTCCGGTGGCCGGCGCCGCCATTACTGTTTTCATTACCACATGGATTACAAACCAAACTTCCCTCCAAGTGTCTGCATGGGCGCAGCCATCTTGGATTCTGTCAGCTGATCATTTCCACCAATCTGTTCTCAGTATTGATAATCTGCATAATTGCCTAGCCAATCCCTTCCTTGCTGCAGGTATAAATACACTGTGCCTGAGCAAGGAAGGCGTCAGTGCTTTGGTTGTCAAACCTAGTTCCTGTTTGTCTCTCTCCTGTGATTGTCTTCCAGGTTCCAGCTCCTGTCTCAAGACTTCCACCATAGAGACCCGCACCAGCATTCCACCTGCGGTGTAGCCTGACTCTCCAATCCATTGTGGATTCATCTGTTTCCAGCTACAACATTACCTGCTTCCAGCTCAGCTTCCAGCAGAGTACAGCTTCCCTTAAAGGGCCGGTGTCCTTTCTACACTTTACCACTCTCCACCGGTATTATTATTTCTCCGCTCTCAAGTTCTACATTTCAGTTCATATTTCATCGCTCCCAAGTTCATTTATTATTTAACTGGTTCCAGCCAGTATCCACTCCGTGCTAACAACAGTCTGGTTCCAGCCAGTATCCACAGCAGCTGTTTTATCTTCAGCAACCCAGCTTTTCCTGGAACACCAGCTGGCACAATCCTGGGTTATCTCCATTGCTACAGTCGGGCCTGGTAAGGACTTTCCATCTAGAAGATCATAAGAACTATCTCACACTACCAGTGCTCTGTGGCTCCTGCCATCCTGTAGTACCCAGGAACTGTATTTATTCTTTGCTGACTTTTACGTTTTCTTTTACTGCTGCTGTGTTGCGGAGTTGTCATAATAAACATCATTGACTTTTATCCAAGTTGTCGTGGTCACGCCTTCGGGCAGTTATTATTCATGTTACTTACATGTCCAGGGGTCTGATACAACCTCCCAGGTTCCGGTACATCTCAGCCCCTACAACTGAGGCTGCCTCCCGTCAGCTCAGGCCCTCAGTTGTGACACCCAGCAGGTCAAACAACTGACTCCAGTCTTACTGCTAGGTCCGGATTGGCAGAATGAAGTACCGAATCCCAAGGCCTATTCGCAGTAAGCAACAAGTAAATACAAAGTCACACAGTACTAGCTAACTCTCTGGAACTGACTAACAAACAAAGATTCAGCAGCATTTGCCTAGCCTGAGAGGATGGTTTATATAGCAGTTGCTGTCCACGCCCCACTCAGACCTCACAGACTGTGAGCACAAAACCAGCGCCGGATTCCCTGCCGTGCACAGAGCCTGTAACCACTACACAGTAAAAACCCGGACCGGAGTATCAGCTGCGCTCAGGTTACTTCGCTAACACTTGCCTCCCGGTTGCCATGGCGACGTGGCAGCACAGAGCAGGAGATCCTAACACTTGGCATGGACATCTCCTCCTTGGGAAAGAGCTAACTCCATTCTGTCAGATTTTTCAACCTTTCTAGCCACCTATTGGAGAATACTTATGAACATGAGTCTACAATATTCTCAGCATCTAAAATCCTGCTTTTTTGGCAAAGGCTTGCAGTTGGTGGGCTAGTAGGTGATTAATTTTCGCACATTAGGCAGCTTCTGAACTGGAATGGAACCATGAGGCAAGAACAGTGAGGCACTAGTTACAGTCTACTGGAAAAATCAAATCTGATAACATTAAAGACGAATTGGCTGTCTATGAAATTCCTACTACTTTGGATGGACTCGTTTTTCTGTGTTACCCAGTGGATCTACATTTTTATTAGATGGGTCAATAGCACCCCTGGGGTGTCGTGATGCTCTTGCAGGGATGCCTCAGCTGTTTCATCGACTGTTTGATTGGATAACGGAAGGCACTATTTTCACAAAACCTGATCTCTTACGGGCCTACAACTTGATCTGTATCGGATAAGGGGCCTAATTCAGACCTGATCCCTAGCAATCGATTTTTGCACTGCTGCGATCAGATAGTCACCGCCTACAGGGGGAGTGTATTTTATCTGTGCAAGTGTGCGAACGCATGTGTAGCAGAGCTGTACAAACAGATTTTGTGCAGTCTCTGCGCAGACCAGGATTTACTCTGCCGTTGCAGTCACATCAGCCTGTCCAGGACTGGAATTTACGTCAGAAACCCTCCCTGCTAATGCATGGACACGCCTGCGTTATTCCAGACACTCCCTGAAAATGGTCAGTTGACACCTACAAACGCCCTCTTCCGTCAATCTCCTTGCGATCACCCGTGCGAATGGATCCGTCGCACAAACCCATCATTGGGGTAAATTTACTAAGATGGGAGTTCTATATAAGATGGGATGTTGCCCATAGCAACCAATCAGCTTCCAGGTATTATCTTCTAGAAGGTGCTAGATAAATGAAAAGTAGAATCTGATTGGTTGCTATGGGCAACATCACATCTTAAATAGAACTCCCATCTTAGTAAATTTACCCCATTGAGTGGCTATCCGCTTTGTACCTGTGAGACGCGCAGCAGCGATCAGGTCTGAATTACCCCCAGGAGACTAATGAAAAACAGCTTTTAACAATAGTAACGAGTACTACAAATATCTTGTAATGACTTCCGGTATCTGTAATGCACCAGCAGTCGTCCAAGTGAGCACTATACCGTTCTTGGGGTCTATCATTTTGGAAAAAGGCCTCCAGGTGGGTCCTGAGAAACTTCAAGCAAATCTCCAGTGGCCTCAACCTACCAATCTCAAGACAATACAGTGGTTCTTATGATTTGCTACCGCAAATAAATTAGAGGTTACTCCACTGTTGTTTCACCCTTTACACCACTAAACAAGAATGGCACTAATTTGTGGATTAGCCTGATGATGCTAAAGATGCCTTCTAACTTTCAAAATAAGCATGTATCTCTTCTCCCACCCTCAAACAACCTGATATATTACTTCCTTTCTGCCTAGAGGTGGACACATTCTCCTCAAATGGCAAATTTCATCCATGCGGGTTCATTTCTAAAAACATTTTTGCATGCAGAGGAGCTCTTGATTATGAAGCTAGTCCCGTTGATAGGACAAATAAATTTCATTATTATGGGGACTATGGGGTTGACGTATCAAGCGGTGAAAAAAGTGGAGAAGTGGACCAGTGGAGAAGTCTCCCATAACAACCAATCAGCTTTGATGTAACATTTATCAAGTACATTCTATAAAATGATAGGTAGATGCTGATTGGTTGTTCTGGGCTACTTCTCCACTGGTCCACCTCTCCACTCTTTTTGCTGCTTAGTACATTAACCCCTAAGTGCCACTTATAAGTCCCCAAACAAATGTGATGCTGGTCAATACTAATTACAACCTGACTGTAAATAAGTGAGGACAATAAGATGTTTTATAGTTTAGGTGGGCTTTATATCTCTGGCAATCTACAGCCCGGTACACACGGGGAGAGGTGTGCTGAGCGATCTAGCACAGACCGCTCAGCACACATCTCTCTCCCCGCTCAGCACACAGCGCGATGTGTGCTGAGCGAGGGGGGCGCTCACTTCACACAGCAGTGGAGTGAGCGATCTACTAGATTTGGCCTGCATGCAAATCTAGAGTCAGCGATAGCGACGGGCGGGACCATGCATCGCTATCGCTATGGGCATACACACGGAGAGATCCGTGCTTAAGTTCTAAGCAATCTAGTCAGTTCGCTAAGAATTTAAGCACGGATCTCTCCATGTGTACCCCCCTTACCACTGATAACAGACATGATCACATCTCTCATTATATGTGCTGAACACATATACTGTCATCCTTGACTACAATATACATAGATAATCTAGGGGCATTCCAAATAAATCTGGTTTGTCACAGATCCTTCAGGCAAGGCGTTGCAAAGTGTAATTTTATCTCTTAATGTTTATTCAACTTGTGCTTGTCATTTAGGGAACGTAGCAATGTGGAACAGAGTGTACTATACAAAATAAAAACTGTACAAAGAAAGAAATTATTATCTGAGCTTACCATGACATAGGTCAAGGTTTGTAACAAGGCAGAGTGAACATTTAAGAAATGAGAAGACCTACAACTAGAGCTGGGTACACACTATAAAATAAGTTGTATGATTTATCGTTATGACACGGATCAGAACAATATACCATATGCAACGCATTGTGTGTACCCGCAACTGCGCAAAAGCACCAGCCAATCAGGTCCTACCTGCCATGTAACAGGCTGTGTTTGAAAAATGGCAGTTAGGAGCTGATTGGCTGGTGCTTTTTCACTCTCCATTTTATCACTTTCTAAGCGATGATGCATCTGGCCCCAGGTCATGCAGTGTCTATGGCGCATACAATGTATCATTACATTGCGTTACACTCACTGGGACACACATCATTCTAGTGTGTACCCAGTTCAACAATGTTATGAAGTTTTAGCATGGTATTATTAATAACTCGGAGCAAAATTCTGCAATGGGCGTTTTTTCTCTATTTCCGTCTGGCAACTATTTGATCGCAGCAACTGCTTTTTAGCAGAAACTGCAATCCTTACTGAATAAGGGGGGTAATGCAGACTGGATCTCTGCAGCAGCAGCAATTGCAGTATGAATCCCTTTGTGGAGTGTGCACGTGCGCACCCCGGGAGCCCAGTGAGATGCTGACAGCATCTCAGGGCTGCAATCGCCTCTGCCTGACTGACAGGCAGAGGCAGTCACGGAGCGGGAGGTGGCGTGCCAACGACGTTAGAACGCCATTGCCCGGGGTGGGCTCAATATGCCATGGGGTTGCCTCAATATGCAATGCAGTTCCGTTTAGCTCTGCTAACGCTGGGCGCCTTTTTTTGCAAAAAATGCATCTTATTTTCATTACTACGTGACTAGGACGCACAAGCAGCTTCTGCTGATTACAATGATAATTAGCATGCCTATATTCTGTGTGTGACTGTGGCTGTATCTGCATACGAAATGCTACGTTACAATAATTTCCAGGATTACACTGTACTGTAACATTTTGTATGCAGATACAGCCACAGTCATACACAGAATATAGGCATGCCGCATATCATTTTAATCAGCAGAATTTGCACGTGACCCTAGGCATTTGCCTAGTTTGCGTATGCTTAGGGCCAACTCTGCTTACGTCCATGGCAGCTGCACCATGCACATTTTCCTATGTCTCTCCAGAGATCCCAATCTTGGTAATTAACTTATTTAGGTTTATTATACTGTGCATTTCTGTGGTCTGTCAATCACTTCCACTAGTTAGCTAAAATCATGTTTTATTATTATGTTTGTCTTTCCCAGTGTTAGAAAATGGGACATATGGGTTTCTTACAAAAATGTAGATGCAGGTAGGTGTACACATCAGTGCTCGCATGTTCTGCAACTTAGCCATTAGGTACACTGTATAGGTGAATTAGAAAGCAACTGGCTAGATACACAGTCAACAGAATATTCACCTGATTCAGAATGTTTGCATTGTATATCCAAGTAATCAATGCACAAATGCATGGTTGGTTGTAACTGTTTGACCTGTTATTCTACAATAATCAATTTTGTATTCTGTATAACAATAGTTTGGTAACACAGAGGGAACAATCCTAACACAGCTTGGACATTTTTATAGTTTATAGGTTAAGTATTTAACCTATAAACTATAGATATATAGGTGTGGGCCCTATTGAACCCTGGGTTCCTGTACTGCCCCACTTGATTATTGCGATCTGTAGAAGAAGGACTATTAGCAGTACCAAGAAATTTACTTAATTAATTTGGGTGTTGAGTTTTTAGCTTTGAGGCATATGGGAATCGGTACTTTGCACAGTTCGAGATGCTTCCACCCTAGAATCCTTCTAAAACAGACTCAAGACTAATCTATTTATTCAAGCATTTCACTAATGTCCCATACATAAATACCCAAATATTTACTTCTATTTTCTATTAAGTTTATTTTCTGTTTTTGTCTAAATGCAAATGTAAAGCACTTTGGGGGGTGATTCAATTGGGCTACTCGCCCCCTGCTGGATGTCTATATAAATGAGTGTCTATTGGAGCTATTCAATTGTTGCTCCGATCAGATGCTCATTAGCAGTTAATGCACCTGATAGCTTCTAGTTTAGCCGTGCAAAGTGTCTAAACTCATCTAAAGATCTTAATTGGATGTCTAAAGTCTGGGTTCGGGTGCTTTGGGCACCCAAACTATGGCTTTTTTCACACATTTTTTCTCACACCTCCAGTGGCTGCAAGAAAAATGTAACTGCCGTGACTAATGGGAATCTGATTGGAGCAACAATTGAATAGCTGTGATAGTGGCCCATTCGTATAGATGTCCAGCAGGGGGCGCTTGGGCACAATGGAATCATCCCATTTGAGTCCTGCTGGGAGAAAAGTGGTATATTATTATTATTATTATTATTATTATTATTATTATTATCGGGGCTTAAAGTGGTCCTGGAGAGGTGGTGGAACTCATTTACCCTGCCACCTACCCCCCCATCCTCACATATAGCGGAGCCAGGGTCAGTGCTATTGTTTTCGGCACCCCCTTGCAAACTATAAATTAGTGCCCTACATCCCATACTTTATAAATTTACATTGATCTCACAAAGAAGCAGCATGTTCACATAATAGTACCTCCAATTCAAATGACACCACATAGTAACACAATCTTGTCACACTTGGCTTGAGTTGGGGATCTGACGACTGATAATTGACTGAGGGAGCAGCTATCAGCAAAGGAAGGAAATGAGTGTAGTTCTTACTCATGGATTGAAGATTTAGGCCTGAAGATATAGAGGGGTAGGCAATGAGGACAATGAATGAAAACAATACACTGAAGAAAGATTAATTCAGGTTTACTGAGACTTCAATCATACACAACGACTAGGAGATAAGTCTGAGTGAATTCTGAAAGACGAAATGTTCGTGATTTGTAAACGATGCTGAAGAACTCTGAATGAAGAGACAACTTGAAGAACGATGTTGAAGAGAAGATCGCTGTGAGCACCGTCAGCAAATGGAGACCCTCTACCAGATAGAAGACCCAGCGGATAAACCGCAAGAGCAGGTGGACTGGGAGTAAAGGACTGCAATAACAGAATTGACCACCGGGCGGCCACAACAGAACCAGGATACCAGGGGTTAACCAGGGAGCACAGAGCTTGAGCACCTTACAGCAGCAAGTAACTTGAAGCACTGGCACCATGATTAAGCATCAACCCCTTTTTATAAGGGAAGACTGCACCATATTGGCTGGATGCGAACTGGGATACCTATTGGCTTGGCTTGGTCTCCAACATGGTGGTTCCCAGCACAGAGGACACATGTGGAACCAGCACACAGCCACTACCTCAGGACTCAGCCTCCCAGATGCCGCACTCCAGCAACAGAACACCTGGAAACTGACACCTCCGGCTGCCATGCTTTGCTACCCATAACCCAGACCCCAGCCTCCTGTCAAAGTCGAAAAATATTGCAGTACACGCATCACGTACAAACTACACACAGATGGCCTCCGCGCGTGTACTTGTTCTGCTGTGCGTGCGCATATCCGCAATTTGCGTATGGTCGCTCCTGCGGTCCTGCGCATTAGCGCGTGGTATGAGTATTTAGGGTAAAGTTTGTGAACGCATGGAAGGCTATCAAAACACATTACATATTTAATCCAAATAGTGCACAATGTACACATAGTCTCCCTGCACCACATCAGAAAGTAACAGCAGTTTAATTGGTAACAGAACAAAGGGATTCACCTTTACAGAATAGGAGGGGACAGAACAAGGTTATAAAGTGGTGTTTGATATCCAGCTGTAGGGTATTTTAAGGGTAACATTCCGGTGTTGGTTTGAGGAAGATCGCATGTTCCTGCGGATAGTTATGTGCAGGAGCAGAATATAGATATAAACTGTATTTACTGTACATTATGTATGCGGCGGGAATCCAGAGGAGACCACCCACAAGAGCAGTTGGAACAGACATCGCCCCCCTATTCAAACCGACCTATGATCTCTCCTGTACTGTAAATGACCATCCCTGTGTCCAATGGACAAAGAGATTACAGTATCCATTGTGTTAAGTTTTGGATGAATTGTATAAAGAGAGCCTGCTGCAGGCCTGGTCAGACACAAGACTCACAACGTTATCTATCAGATGACGGAGGACCAGACTGGGTAGCGCGGCGAATCCACTCACGTATGTAACATTGACTGTAGCCATTTACTCTGTTATATATTGTATTGTATTGATTGTATTGTAACCCCCTTTCAGCAATAATACGCTGTGGTGTCGGAACCCAGCGGTAAATTACAAACCGGTGTTGTGTCTTCCTTTCCCTGCTAAGGTTTAAAGGTGAATTGCTATCGCATTGCATTGCTGTATAAGGTTTAAAGTGTATTAGTAACGCATCACATTGCTGTATAAGGTTTAAAGTGTGTTCATTGGGTGTGTACACGCTGTGTGTACTTTGTACCATCAGCGCGGCGTTTGTACGCTAAGTCCGTACACAGCACGGGACTTTGTACGCTAATAGCGTACAAAGTACGTAGAGTGTGTATTAAGTACAGCGGCCGCAGCGGCTCCATGGTAAAGTGTATTTAAGATGTGTTTAAGGTATAGCTTTCATTCCTAAGGATAAATCAGCATTATCAATTGGGGGCTCCTCCGGTTTTCCACATACTTACTACCTAACAGGTCACAGCAGACTTAATCTATCAGCAAAGGGTGGACAGAAAGTATCCTACGTATCCTTTTCCTGGTCGATGGATGCACTGAAAACCCTACTTGATTGCTGATTAGATGGCGTCTGCTCTGTATGGTTTGTAGAGATGCTGGTAGAACTTGTAAGGTAAACAGGAAAAAAGCTATTTAAAATGTGTGAATTTTTTTGGGGGCGCCAAAAGCGTACACAACAAAAGGCACCATACTTTGCATACTCTCTCATATTGTTGCCATAACATTCAGATTGCTAGATTCATTTAGACCTGTGTGAAACCGGAGACATTTGTTGCTATATAGTTAAAAATAAAATAAGTATTTAAGGAAGTAAGAGTAAAATCATAAAACGCAGTTCTGGACCAGTAGTAAGAGGGTTAAAACGGAACAAGTGTGGATTGTGTTTAGTGGGCAATAGTAGTTTTATTACTCACATTTATAGAATTGTATGATTTGTGCTATTGCGGACGTACGGTTTTGTACATGTGTCTCGGACACAGTACGGAACTGCACACGCGGCGTAAGAGACACGCACGATCGCGTGTTTTTGCAAATTGCGTAAGAGTACGGGCGCTAAGTACAAATTACACAATAGTTTGTTTAGTTTAAAGGTGGGACAGTAGCCACGCTACAATAGCACAAAACTACCCGGTTTCTAAAAAAAAGAAAAATGTTAGTATAAAAACAAAATTTAGTATAAATAATTTTTTTTTTTAAATTGCCTCTGGGGGTAAAGCTGCCAACTTGAATGAATCCAAATTTTCTGTACAGAAAAACAAAGTGTATTTGAGTGAGCGAACGCAGGAGTGAGTGGATACTGAACCCAAGAACTGAAGTGGTCTGAAGTGGTAACACTGGGTTAGTAGAGGCCCGGTGGCGTAGGGTTCGCTACCATGCGTTATTAGGAACTGAAGTGGTCTGAAGTGATCCCATACAACTGAAGTGGTCTAAAGTGGTCTGGAGTGGTCTAGGCTAAAGTGGTCTACAGCAATTGTAGGTCATATAGATAACTAGTATCTATAGGCTGTGCTATTGCATCGCATGTCTGTTTGTTCTGCACAGCACAACGTGATACCATTGTGTCATATGCGCTGTGGAAGAGCATACGCAGACGTGATTGTATAGACAAAGGGGTTTTTCTTTGATAACGTCGGGAAATCTCCCTGGTGGGCTTCACTGGAAAGGGTGAAGGATAGTTATCTAATTTCTCTGTTTTTCACCCTACAAACAATTCCAGTTGAAAGATACCGAAAAGGAATTTTTTGCTGCCTCTCTCAGGAAAATATTCCAAACAGAACTTCCACCGAAAGAAATTACGGTGTTGTAAGGTCTGATAGGAGCCCTAAGTAGGGTACATTGCAATCCGCTACCAACAGTGTATCGTTGTACTGGCCAGCGTGGGCGAGAGTGAGTGGAAGGCGCTCAGGGATACTTCCACCGTCTACTTATATTGAGTATTTTGGTGTTTGTGGGAATTTTTTTAAAGTTATTAGAAAAGACCCACAAATATGGGAGCCAGTTGCTCAAGTAAGAGACATTTAGACAGGGTTTAGGCAGAATTGTGGCCAAAAGGCTCCGCAAGGTTTATCATGTGTGAAAAATATGGTTCACACACAGAAGTTTTATGCAATGAGTAGGTATGTATGACTAACAATGATAGGGAACCATTCCCTAGGGTGGGCAGCTTTGAACCAGAGGTACTGCAGAATGTAAGCAGTAAAATATGTCTTCTTAAATCCAGAAAACAAAGGATTAGACATAATGATTGTTTAAAATTATGGCAGCAAGAGGGGGATATGCAAAGAGAACAAATTCGCAAAACAGGTTCAAAACCTAGTGGGAATGAGAACACAAACACACCATTGTCAACACAGGTCGAAGGGGAAGAGATGGCTACAGTCAATGGTATATCCGTAAATGATAGTAGTATACAAAAACAATGTATTAACCCTAATTTTTGCAAGATTTATCCTGTTTTGAAGTCTTTTCAAGGTTATAGGTCACAGGAAGATGAAGGATCCAGCCAAATCGCAGCTCTCCTCCAAGCAGTCACTTTGCAGGAAACTCAGGTGGGGCCTGTCCAACCAGGTAGAGCAGTAACAATATTCCCCAATGAAAGAACTGGTGAGGTCACAGCTACCGGTAAGTTTGAGACAGTTCATTGCACAGAGACAACAACACCTCACAGTAAACAGATTAGGAACGGAATGGTAGAATTACACCCTGTCTTGGAGATAGTAACTCCCAATGGGGGGACCGATAGTCAGGGAGTAGTCCTCACCAGGAATAATGCAATGTATTGCCCGTGGCCCAGAGATGAGCTGTGATCAATCATTTCAGAATTCCCCGACCCTCGGAAGCATTTAGCCAGATGTAAGAAATTTATCAGAGATCTGGGTAATGCGTATGAACCGACAAACAAACACTGGCAGATATTTTTGAAAGCGTGCCTACCCCCTAATATTGACACCCAAAAATGTATCACTGATTGTAGGTTAGAGTCGGATAGTCTTATGACTGACAAACACAATCAGGAGAACTTAGAACGAATTAATAGACAACTAGAGTTGTGTTTCCCCATTAATGTTAAGTGGAGAAAAAATGTCTCCATAAAACAGAGGGAAAATGAAATGACATCTGAATATTTCCATCGGGCCCTGCAAATAATGGATAGATACATTGGGGTATCAGATACAGGGAACGATGCGAATTATAGGGAAGTGGCTGTCTCTGTGCTAATGGACGGACTCAATAAGACAGTAAGGGACAGGGTACAAACATTTTTGCCTGATTGGAGAGGGGCCACAGTAGCTTGTCTTAGAGAGTGCGCGATTGAACACCATAAGAATATTGCCAGGCGTAGACAACTGCAGGAGGAGAGGCTGAGGATTGAAAGAATACAGCCTCTTACACCAAAGTCTCATCAACCTAAACCCCAAAACTCGGATAGTAAGAAAAGACCTAGGATATAGAATTTGAAACATAGAAACATAGAATTTGACGGCAGATAAGAACCACTTGGCCCATCTAGTCTGCCCCTTTTTTATTTTATCCTTTAGGCAATCTCAACCCTTTTTTAACCTTAATTCTTTGTAAGGATATTCATATGCCTGTCCTAAGCATGTTTAAATTGCCCTACAGTCTTAGCCTCTACCACCTCTGATGGGAGGCTATTCCACTTATCCACTACCCTTTCTGTGAAGTAATTTTTCCTTAAATTTCCCCTGAACCTCCCCCCCTCCAGTCTCAATGTATGCCCTCGAGTTCTAATACTTCTTTTCCTTTGAAGAATGTTTCCCTCCTGAACTTTGTTAAGACCCTTGATATATTTGAAAGTTTCTATCATGTCCCCCCTTTCCCTTCTCTCCTCCAAACTATACATGTTAAGATCTTTTAGCCTTTCCGGGTAAGTTTTGTGATGTAGGCCATGCACCATTTTAGTTGCCCTTCTTTGTACACTCTCTAATGTATTTATATCCTTCTGGAGATAGGGTCTCCAGAACTGGACACAGTATTCCAGATGGGGCCGTACCAATGACCTATACAGTGGCATTATCACTTCTTTTTTCCTGCTACTGATTCCTCCTCCCTATGCAACCAAGCATCTGACTTGCCTTTCTCATTGCTTTGTTGCATTGCTTTCCTGCCTTCAAGTCACTTGAAATAGTGACTCCTAAATCTCTTTCCTCCTCAGTAGTTTCCATTATAGTACCCTTGATACTATACTTAGCCTTTGGGTTTTTGAGACCCAAGTGCATGATTTTGCATTTTTTAGCATTAAACTGTAGTTGCCACGTTCTTGACCATTTCTCAAGCCTACCTAGGTCATTAATCATTTGTTTGACCTCTCCCGGTGTGATTACCCTGTTGCATATCTTTGTATCATCTGCAAAAAGGCATATCTTCCCTTCAATACCATCTGCAATGTCACCAACAAAGATATTAAAGAGAACTGGACCAAGTACAGATCCCTGGGGTACTCCACTGGTAACATTTCCCTCCATAGATTGCACTCCATTAACTACGACTGTCTGTTTCCTATCCTGCAACCAGGTTCTTATCCATTTAACTGATTTATAATCCACCCCCAGGCTTTCAAGTTTATTTAGCAGTCTGCGATGTGGGACAGTGTCAAATGCCTTACTAAAGTCTAGATATGCTACATCTACAGCTCCCCCTTGATCTATTATTTTCATCACAGAGTCAAAAAAGTCAATAAGATTTGTTTGGCATGATCTCCCACCAGTAAATCCATGCTGTTTTGGATCCTGTAAGTTGTTTGATTTAAGATATTCCACTACTCTTTCTTTTAATAGTTTTTCCATTACTTTCCCTACTACTGATGTAAGGTTTACTGGTCTGTAGTTACTTGCTTCTTCCTTGCTTCCACTTTTGTGCAGTGGAACTAAATTTGCTCTTTTCCAGTCCTCTGGAATAGCACCTGTATTTAGTGACTGGTTAAATAATTCTGTTAAAGGTGTAACCAGCACATCTTTTAGCTCTTTGAGTATCCTTGGGTGTATCCCATCTGGTCCCATTGATTTATCCACTTTTAGTTTTGAAAGTTCTGTTAGGACCTTCTCCTTTGTAAATGTATTTTCATCTACCTTATTTTTATGAATGTCCTTGCAACTTAACTGTGGCCCCATCCCTTCTTCTGTAGTAAATACTGAGCAAAAATAATTATTTAGGTGATCTGCTATTGCCTTGTCTCCCTCCACCAAACGCCCACTCTCTGTCTTAAGTCTTATTATTCCTCCATTTGATTTTCTCCTTTCACTTATATACTTAAAAAAAGTTTTGCCCCCTTTATCTACTGACTGGGCCATTTTCTCCTCAGCTTCTGCCTTTGCACGTCTGATCACTTTCTGAGCATCCGTCCGTCTGTCCAGATACACCTCTTTGTCGTTATTATTTTGAGTCTGTTTGTATTTCCTAAAAGCCATCTTTTTTGCTTTCACACTAGTTGATACTTCTTTTGTGAACCACACTGGCTTCCTTTTCCTGGTGCTTTTCCTAACCATTTTGATACAAAGGTCTGTTGCACTTAGCATTGCACTTTTCAGTTTTTTCCACCTCTCCTGCACTCCTTCCAAGTTCCTCCAGTCTGCCAATGAATCACTTAAACATCTCCCCATTTTTGCAAAGTCAGCATTTCTAAAATCCAACACCTTTGTTTTTGTGTGACAGGAGTTGGATCCTGTCTTTATACTAAATCATACTGCTTGATGATCACTGGATCCCAGGTGCTCACCTGGGATATGTTACACTTGTAGGAAGGAAGGGCATTTTGCCAGAGATTGTAGGAGTAGTAGGACACATAGTCGATATAGACCCCTAGGCAGAGAAAACAAGCCACGTTATTAAACACTGTCACAACTGAGGGCCTGAGCTGACGGGAGGCAGCCTCAGTTGTAGGGGCTGAGATGTACCGGAACCTGGGAGGTTGTATCAGACCCCTGGACATGTAAGTAACATGAACAATAACTGCCCGAAGGCGTGACCACGACAACTTAGATAAAAGTCAATGATGTTTATTATGACAACTCCGCATCACAGCAGCAATAAAAGAAAACGTAAAAGTCAGCAAAGAATAAATACAGTTCCTGAGTACTACAGCATGGCAGGAGCCACAGGGCACTGGTAGTGTGAGATAGTTCTTATGATCTTCTAGATGGAAAGTCCTTACCAGGCCCGGCTGTAGCAATGGAGATAACCCAGGATTGTACCAGCTGGTGTTCCAGGAAGAGCTGGGTTGCTGAAGGTAAAACAGCTGCTGTGGATACTGGCTGGAACCAGACTGTTGTTAGCACGGAGTGGATACTGGCTGGAACCAGTTAAATAATAAATGAACTTTGGGAGCGATGAAATGTGAACTGAAATGTAGAACTTGAGAGCGGAGAAATAATAATTCCGGTGGAGAGTGGTAAAGTGTAGAAAGGACACCGGCCCTTTAAGGGAAGCTGTACTCTGCTGGAAGCTGAGGCTGGAAGCAGGTAGTGTTGTAGCTGGAAACAGATGAATCCACAATGGATTGGAGAGTCAGGCTACACCGCAGGTGGAATGCTGGTGCGGGTCTCTATGGTGGAAGTCTTGAGACAGGAGCTGGAACCTGGAAGACAATCATAGAAGAGAGACAAACAGGAACTAGGTTTGACAACCAAAGCACTGACGTCTTCCTTGCTCAGGTACAGCTTACTTATACCTGCAGCAAGGAAGGGGTTGGCTAGGCAATTATGCAAATCAACAACACAGACAGCAGATTGGTGGAAATGATCAGATGACAGAATCCAAGATGGCTGCGCCCATGCAGACACTTGGAGGGAAGTTTGGTTTGTAATCCATGTGGTCTGGGAAACAGTAATGGCGGCGCCGGCCACCGGAGACAGGAGACGCCAGGCTGATAGATGCACATTTAACCACGCGGGCACAGCGGAGGCCGCGGCTGATGAAAAGACCACTCTGCATGTGGAAACTCAGGAACAGCGGAATCCGGTCCTGGAACGCTGAGCCCGCCTTAGGAGGCATCTGAAGGGTAAGTAATGGCGTCCAGATACCCGGATCGTGACAGCACCCCCCCCTTTAGGAGTGGCCCCAGGACACTTCTTAGGCTTTAAAGGAAACTTTGCGTGGAAATTTCGGACCAAGGCAGGAGCATGGACGTCAGAGGCATTGGTCCAAGAGCGTTCTTCAGGACCATAGCCCTTCCAGTCAATGAGATACTGAAGTTGACCGTAACGGTGACGTGAGTCCAGGATCTTGGCCACTTCATACTCAACGCCTCGTTGAGTTTGGACTTTCGGAGTTGGTGGAAGTGAGGAATGAAACCGATTCAAGATTAGCGGTTTCAACAGGGAAACATGGAATGTCCTGGGTATTTTTAAGAAGGGAGGTAACTGGAGTCTGTAAGCAACAGGATTGATGACTTGATCAATTTTAAAAGGACCGATGTAGCGAGGTGCAAACTTCATACTGGGAACTCTTAACCTCAAATTCTTCGTGGATAACCATACCCGATCACCCACCTTGAGAGCAGGAACTGCTCGACGCTTCTTATCCGCAAACTTCTTGTACCTGAACGATGCCTTGAGCAGAGCTGATCGTACGCTCTTCCAGATATTGGCAAACTGATGCAAGGTGATATCCACTGCGGGAACAGAAGTTGCTGGAAGCGGTTGGAACTCAGGGACTTTAGGGTGGAATCCAAAGTTGGTGAAGAATGGTGTTGAGGAAGATGAAGAATGATACTGGTTGTTATGACAGAACTCGGCCCAGGGAAGTAATTGAACCCAGTCATCTTGAGAGGAGGACACATAGATGCGGAGGAAGGCCTCCAAGTCCTGATTCACCCTCTCAGTTTGACCATTGGTCTGAGGATGGTAAGCCGTGGAAAACTTTAACTTGACTTGGAGGACTTGACATAAACTTCGCCAGAATTTGGCTGTGAATTGAACTCCTCGATCTGAGATAATTTCTTCTGGAAGACCGTGGAGTCGGAAGATCTCTTGTATGAATACTTGAGCCAACTTGGAAGCTGACGGAAGACCGGTGAGAGGAATGAAGTGTGCCATCTTGGTGAACCGGTCAACTACCACCCAGATGGTATTGAACTTGTTGCACATGGGCAAATCTGTAATAAAATCCATCGACAAATGGGTCCATGGTCGACGGGGAACAGATAGTGGAACCAGTTGCCCCGCAGGCGACTGGCGGGATACTTTATGTTGAGCACACTTTGGGCAAGATGCAATAAACTCCAAAACGTCCTTTTTCAGAGTTGGCCACCAATAGGACCTAGAGATAAACTCCAGGGTTTTTTGGATACCTGTATGTCCGGCAAAACGGGAAGCATGGGCCCAATGCATGAGCTTCTTCCTTAGTGTCGGCTTCACAAAACTTTTCCCTGATGGGGGCGTAGAGTCCATCCCTACCGTGGAGAATGCCAACGGATTTATAATAGGATGCTTGTCTGAAGACTCTGACTCATTTTCTTGCTCCCATGAGCGGGAAAGGGCATCGGCCTTGCGATTCTGAGAGCCCGGACAGAACTGGAGTTTAAAGTCGAACCTGGAAAAGAAAAGTGCCCATCTGGCCTGACGAGGGTTGAGACATTGTGCGCCTTTTAGATATAGAAGGTTCTTGTGGTCTGTAAGGATGGTGATTGAATGAGAAGCTCCCTCCAACAGATATCTCCACTCCTCTAGAGCGAGCTTGATGGCTAGCAACTCCTGGTCGCCAATGGCATAGTTGCGCTCCGCTGGGGAGAACTTCCGTGAGAAGAAACTGCAAGGATGTAAATGACCATCTTTAGCCCTCTGAGATAACACCGCTCCTACTCCAACGGAGGAGGCATCCACCTCTAAGATGAAAGGAGAGTCGATGTCAGGCTGTTTCAGGACAGGTGCAGAGATGAACCTCTGTTTTAAAAGATGAAAAGCTTGCATGGCTTCTTCAGACCACTTGGACGGGTTAGCACCCTTCTTGGTGAAAGCAGTAATAGGCGCCACAATGGTGGAAAAGTCTCGTATAAACTTTCGGTAATAATTGGCGAACCCTAAGAACCTCTGGACCCCTTTGAGGGTTAAGGGTACCGGCCAATTCTGGATTGCTTGTAGTTTCTCAGGATCCATCTCTAGTCCGGAACCGGACACAATGTACCCTAGAAACGGAATGGACTTGACTTCAAAGACGCATTTCTCTAATTTGCAGTAGAGATGATTGACACGGAGACGGGACAGAACCTCCTTTACCCAGAAACGATGTTCCTCTAAATCGTTGGCAAAAATGAGGATATCATCTAGATAGACCACGACATGACGGTATAGAATGTCTCTGAAGATCTCATTGACGAAATGCTGGAAGACAGCTGGAGCATTGCTCAATCCGAAGGGCATGACGAGGTACTCATAATGTCCGTCACGGGTGTTAAATGCGGTCTTCCACTCGTCACCCTCACGGATCCGGATGAGATTGTATGCACCTCTCAGGTCCTGCTTTGTAAAGATGGTAGCTCCGCTAACTCTGTCAAAGAGCTCAGTAATCAGGGGTAAAGGATAGCGGTTCTTGATGGTAATGTCGTTCAAACCTCTGTAGTCGATGCACGGCCGCAGACCACCATCTTTCTTCTTTACAAAAAAGAAGCCTGCGCCGGCTGGAGAAGAAGAAGGTCGAATGAACCCCTTTGCTAGGTTCTCTTTAATGTATTCCTCCATAGAATGTGTCTCGGGGAGAGACAACGGATAAGTTCGGCCTCGAGGTGGAACCTTCCCTGGAACGAGATCAATCGGGCAGTCCCATTCTCTATGAGGAGGAAGGATATCAGCAGAAGCTTTACTGAACACATCCGTGAAATCTTGATATGGAGGAGGTGGAACATCAGACGACCTGGGGGAGGAAGAACAGACAGGCAACACTTTAAACAAACATGTCTTAGTACAGGAGGAACCCCATGCCAGGATTTGCGTAGTCGTCCAATCAATTGTAGGATTGTGAAGACGGAGCCATGGAAGGCCCAGGACCACAGGATGTGTGGCTCTTGGAATCACTAAAAATGAAATAAGTTCGGAATGAAGAACTCCCACTCTCAGACGAACTGGTAGAGTCCTTAGAGAAATAACTGTATCAAAAATTTTACTGCCATCCACAGCAGTTAAGGAAAAGGACGAAGGAAGTCTCTCGGTGGGTAGAGACCACCGTTTAACATAGGCTTCAGTAATAAAGTTCCCAGCTGCTCCGGAATCCAGGAGGGCAATGACGTTCTGATAACGTTGAGCAACTTGAAGCGAGACTGGGAGGTTACAATCTTGAGGAGATGGAGAGGAGATCATTACTCCTAGCCGGCCCTCTCCTTGGCGAGCTAGGATTTGGAGTTTCCCGGACGTTTGGGACAGGCATTAATGGTGTGAGACGGAGCTGCACAATACAGACAGAGAAACTCGGAGAGACGTCTTCGGCGCTCAGCAGGAGTTAAACGGGAACGGCCAATTTGCATGGGTTCATCTGTAGTTGGTGACAGTTGGCGAGGAGGAGGAGTAGAAGATTTTGGAGCAGATGATCTTCCACGCTCAGTTGCTCTCTCTCTGAAACGTAAGTCAACTTTCGTACAAAGTGAGATTAGCTCATCTAACTTGGAGGGTAAGTCTCTGGTAGCTAACTCATCTTTAATACGCTCGGATAAACCATGCCAGAATGCAGCATACAGGGCCTCGTCGTTCCATGCCAGTTCGGATGCCAGGATCTGGAACTGTATAAGATATTGTCCTACAGTACGTGATTCCTGGCGTAAACGGAGAATCTCAGACGAAGCTGAAGTTACCCGGCCTGGCTCGTCGAAGATGCGCCTGAATGTTGACACAAATGCAGTGTAAGAAGATAGCAGGGTGTCGGACCTCTCCCATAACGGTGATGCCCAATCAAGGGCTGAGCCACTGAGAAGAGAAATAATGTAGGCAATTTTTGTACGGTCACTGGGAAAATTGCCAGGTTGTAGCTCAAACTGAATCTCACACTGGTTGAGAAATCCCCTGCAGAATCTTGGAGATCCGTCAAATTTTGCTGGCGTTGGAAGATGAAGACGTGGAGCAGAAATGGGTAAGGTGGGTGGGGTTATAGCTGGAGTCACTGTGGTTGACGCACCAGACGCGCCTGATCCACGGAGAGTTGTCTGAATCCCATCCAGCCGAGTAGAGAGATCCTGGAGACAGCGGATGATGTGGCCCTGTGCAGCCTCCTGATGTTCTAGTCGGGCTGCCAGTTCTTGCATCGGCCTGGCCGCTTGATCCTGGTCTCCGGCTGGATTCATTAGGTCAGTGCTTACTGTCACAACTGAGGGCCTGAGCTGACGGGAGGCAGCCTCAGTTGTAGGGGCTGAGATGTACCGGAACCTGGGAGGTTGTATCAGACCCCTGGACATGTAAGTAACATGAACAATAACTGCCCGAAGGCGTGACCACGACAACTTAGATAAAAGTCAATGATGTTTATTATGACAACTCCGCATCACAGCAGCAATAAAAGAAAACGTAAAAGTCAGCAAAGAATAAATACAGTTCCTGAGTACTACAGCATGGCAGGAGCCACAGGGCACTGGTAGTGTGAGATAGTTCTTATGATCTTCTAGATGGAAAGTCCTTACCAGGCCCGGCTGTAGCAATGGAGATAACCCAGGATTGTACCAGCTGGTGTTCCAGGAAGAGCTGGGTTGCTGAAGGTAAAACAGCTGCTGTGGATACTGGCTGGAACCAGACTGTTGTTAGCACGGAGTGGATACTGGCTGGAACCAGTTAAATAATAAATGAACTTTGGGAGCGATGAAATGTGAACTGAAATGTAGAACTTGAGAGCGGAGAAATAATAATTCCGGTGGAGAGTGGTAAAGTGTAGAAAGGACACCGGCCCTTTAAGGGAAGCTGTACTCTGCTGGAAGCTGAGGCTGGAAGCAGGTAGTGTTGTAGCTGGAAACAGATGAATCCACAATGGATTGGAGAGTCAGGCTACACCGCAGGTGGAATGCTGGTGCGGGTCTCTATGGTGGAAGTCTTGAGACAGGAGCTGGAACCTGGAAGACAATCATAGAAGAGAGACAAACAGGAACTAGGTTTGACAACCAAAGCACTGACGTCTTCCTTGCTCAGGTACAGCTTACTTATACCTGCAGCAAGGAAGGGGTTGGCTAGGCAATTATGCAAATCAACAACACAGACAGCAGATTGGTGGAAATGATCAGATGACAGAATCCAAGATGGCTGCGCCCATGCAGACACTTGGAGGGAAGTTTGGTTTGTAATCCATGTGGTCTGGGAAACAGTAATGGCGGCGCCGGCCACCGGAGACAGGAGACGCCAGGCTGATAGATGCACATTTAACCACGCGGGCACAGCGGAGGCCGCGGCTGATGAAAAGACCACTCTGCATGTGGAAACTCAGGAACAGCGGAATCCGGTCCTGGAACGCTGAGCCCGCCTTAGGAGGCATCTGAAGGGTAAGTAATGGCGTCCAGATACCCGGATCGTGACAAACACATAGGGGTAAATTTACTAACATTCGTAATTTTCCGTTTGAGGTCAAAGTTCAATCACGAATGACATCGAAAGTGTAAATATGCAACTTTTTGAATTGATTACGACTAATTTACTAAGCTGCCGTATTCTGCATTTTCGGTTTTTCCGATGTCGATGTCATTCGTTTTTTTAGGCAGTGTTTTACGTGAGTGACTTGTAAAACACTGCCGACTTTAATACAATGAATCTCAGCCGGATCTGAGAGATCCGTGCTGGGCTTCATTGTGCACCTTGTAAAAAAAAAAAATGTTTAAACTTAAAAAAAAAATTGCGTGGGGTCCCCCCTCCTTAGCCAAACCAGCCTCGGGCTCTTTGAGCCGGTCCTGGTTGCAAAAATATGGGAAAAAAATTGACAGGGGTTCCCCCATATTTAAACAACCAGCACCGGGCTCTGCGCTTGGTCCTGGTTCCAAAAATACGGGGGACAAAAAGCGTAGGGGTCCCCCGTATTTTTGTAACCAGCACCGGGCTCCACTAGCTGGACAGATAATGCCACAGCCGGGGGTCACTTTTATACAGCGCCCTGCGGCCGTGGCATTAAATACCCAACTAGTCACCCCTGGCCGGGGTACCCTGGAGGAGTGGGAACCCATTCAATCAAGGGGTCCCCCCCTCCAGCCACCCAAGGGCCAGGGGTGAAGCCCGAGGCTGTCCCCCCCATCCAATGGGCTGCGGAAGGGGGGCTGATAACCTTTGTTGTAAGTTATGAATATTGTTTTTAGTAGCAGTACTACAAGTCCCAGCAAGCCTCACCCGCAAGCTGGTACTTGGAGAACCACAAGTACCAGCATGCGGCGGAAAACCGGGCCCGCTGGTACCTGTAGTACTACTACTAAAAAAATACCCCAATAAAGATATAACACACACACCTTGAAAGTATAACTTTAATGCATACATACACACCACCATATACACATACTTACCTTATGTTCACACGAGGGTCGGTCCTCTTCTCCATGTAGAATCCATGGTGTACCTGTTGAAAAAATTCAACTCACCAAATCCAGTGTAGAGGGCTCCTCGGGTAATCCATTTGTGGTAACCTCACCGCTGACCACAAAGTTTCCACCATTGGTTACAATGGAGCGCATAGGCGCTACATTGTAACACTGCCGTGTGCCGCCTGTCAGACAGTACAGGAGCACACAGCCGATCAGGAGGGTGCCACAACGTGGCGCTCCCTGATTGGCTGAAGAAACCCACTTAGACATAAGTCAGAGGGGGTTTCTGGCATTCGGGGAAAGGGGTCCCATGTGAAAACATGGGGCCCCTTTCAGTTCGTGGTCGGGTGTCCGTTTTTTTATTTTTACAAGTACGTGGATTACAAATGGATTACCCGAGGAGCCCTCTACACTGGATTTGGTGAGTTGAATTTTTTCAACAGGTACACCATGGATTCTACATGGAGAAGAGGACCGACCCTCGTGTGAACATAAGGTAAGTATGTGTATATGGTGGTGTGTATGTATGCATTAAAGTTATACTTTCAAGGTGTGTGTTATGTCTTTATTGGGGTATTTTTTTAGTAGTAGTACTACAGGTACCAGCGGGCCCGGTTTTCCGCCGCATGCTGGTACTTGTGGTTCCCCAAGTACCAGCTTGCGGGGGAGGCTTGCTGGGACTTGTAGTACTGCTACTAAAAACAATATTCAACACTTTCAACAAAGGCTATCAGCCTCCCATCCGCAGCCCATGGATGGGGGGGACAGCCTCGGGCTTCACCCCTGGCCCTTGCTGGAGGGGGGGACCCCTTGATTGAAGGGGTTCCCACTCCTCCAGGGTACCCCGGCCAGGGGTGACTAGTTGGGTATTTAATGCCACGGCCATAGGGCGCTGTATAAAAGTGACCCCCGGCTGTGGCATTATCTGGCCAGCTAGTGGAGCCCGGTGCTGGTTTCAAAAATACGGGGGACCCCTACGCTTTTTGTCCCCCGTATTTTTGGAACCAGGACCAGGCGCAGAGCCCGGTGCTGGTTGTTTAAATATGGGGGAACCCCTGTCAATTTTTTCCCCATATTTTTGCAACCGGGACCGGCTCAAGGAGCCCGAGGCTGGTTTTGCTTAGGAGGGGGGACCCCACGCAATTTTTTTTCTAAAAATAAACACTTTCCCATCCCCTTCCCACTGATAAACATGCACGGATCTCATGGATCCCTGCATGCCTATCCAAACACGGGATAAAAAAGCAGGTCTATTTTTTTTTAGCAATTTTTTACGAATTGTATATCTGCCCGGCAGTGTTTGGCTATTGTCGGCAGTGTTTGTGATTTGCACTTTTTAGTAAATTCCCGATTTCTACCAAATTGCAGGCGTATTTGACCGATGGTGTATTGATTCGTGATTTTTCCCTAGGACTTCCAAAATATTACGAATGCCCTCATCACTGCCGTGATTTTTGCTTAGTAAATTACCGAGATGACACTTTGAAGAAAAAACGGCATCTCGGTCAAAATCGGGACCTTAGTAAATATACCCCATAGACGGGATCAAGGGACATATAGTAAGGAATCACGAGCCATATAGAAAACACAGATTCGGTTAATGGGAAGAACAGAATAAATGCATCTTTACCCTTTTGACAGAACTTACTGGGGTTAGGAGGAGGTCTCTAAACTTTTGCTTTTTTCTCTAGCAGAAGTGACCTCTAATTAACCTAACAGGAGTTTTGTTAAAGATGGTATACATATTGAGTGCTCCCGCCCAGGAAGCACAAAGTATGTTGGATACCAACGAAGACTAATGTTGCATTTCACTGTTCTAGATGCATGTCCATCACAGGTAGAGGAAATTATCTCAAAGATAGCGGGTTCCCTATGAACTTAGAATGGACAGGACACTGGATTGATGGCTGGGATAGTTCCAGTAGAGATATAACACACCTAGAATTTATTTTAGGGGAGCAGACCGAGTAGAGAATCATTCCCCTGTAGTGCCCAATCCAGATGTCAAATTTTGTAAAATATTCTTTGCCTCTACAAACTTATCTGTTACTAAACTTTATGTGATTTGTCTTCAAAGTTTCCTCTTCATCTCTTACGTTCACCGACAGGATTACAGTTCAAACGCCACATGCCTACTCGGTCTTTCAGAGCTCTGCCCAAAACCAGTATATCTCACCAGCATAGGGACACCAGTATTAACGCAGTGTGCCTGGTCATGCACAAAGGGTGGAGAATGGGAATACTGGTGAAGGGAGACTGTGTATAGACATCGATATGCATGATGGTGTGACAGCCTGATGGTGAACGCAAATCTGACAAATTTTCTTTTTATTATTTCCCCTCTCTTTTCACTTTCCACAGACGGTTTACTTCACACAACTGATAGCACACAACTATTAAATTGAAATGCAAGATTTGTGTTCATTACAGGAAAAGGCAGTCTGGAGGTCAAAGGGATATGGCCAGGAATCCTCGGGACTGTGGACAGGAGGACAAGGTAAGCCAGTGGCCCCCAGAGCATATCTTCCAAGCTTAGCTGAGGCGGCACACGGTCTGACTCATCTGGGTAAAGAGGGTATGTGTAAGCTGGTGAGAGCCTACTGGTGTGCGCCAGGATTCTCTTCTCATGCAGGAAAGAGAGCAATGACATGTTTTACATGCTTGAGGAAGAATATTGGAAAGTCAATACCAACAGAGCCATCCCATATCCCTCCGACAGACGGACCTTTTCAGGTAATACAAATCTATTTCATACAGTTACCACCCTGTAGGAATTTAAAATATGTGTTAGTTTGTATTGATGTATTTTCCAACTGGGTAGAAGCGTTCCCTGCTGCCACAAATATTGCTACGTTCACTGCAAAGAAAATTGTGCAGGAATTTGTGTGTAGATATGGTATCCCTAGAATAATTGAAAGTGACAGGGGTACACATTTTACAGGTGAAGTCTTTCAGGTCATGTGCAAGCTGATGGGAATTAATAGCAAGCTGCATACTCCGTACCGTCCACAGGCGAGTGCAAAGGTGGAGAGAGTGAATAGCACTATTAAGAACAAGCTGAGCAAATTAATGGCTGAAACTGGATTGTCGTGGCCAGAAGCTTTGCCACTAGTGTTGTACAGCATCAGAACCACTCCCAGGTCTCCCCTTAACCTATCACCCGTTGAAATTCTTTTTGGTCGACAACCTCATGTAATGATAGACCCCCAGGATGATTTGAAATGTAATAATGAAGTGACTGTGAAATATTTGGTTGGGATGAGCCAGCAGCTGAGAAATCAACAATGAAATTTAAAGCTGGTGATTCCTGACCTACAGAACAGTAATTGTCATGACATTGAACCTGGGGATTATGTGATGATTCGAAATTTCTAACGCTCAGGTTGCCTCATAGACAGGTGGGAAGGACCATATCAAGTCTTGTTAACCAGCACAACAGCATTGAAGGTCGCCGAAAGAGAGACTTGGATCCACGCGTCCCACTGCAAGAAGGTCGCTGACCCGGAGAGAACTCGTGACAAAGAGCAGAGTGTAGAGAATCTCGTATCACTGGAGTGTTTGTTTTGGGAAAGTTGAGAGGCAGGACTGTTGAAGGGCATCTGAGCACAGAGAGTAACAAGAGCTAGAACGGTTGTCGTACCACTTTCTTTTTTCACCTCCCCCTGCATTTTTCCTTTCTTTTCTCCTTCTTATTTTCCTCCTTTCCCCTAACGAAATGGATCGATCACAAGAGACTGCGTTTCGGGTTCTATTAGTAATTCTGGTTTTGATAAGGACAGTGTGTTTTGGTGAGGGTCCCAGAGAGGTCGAGCAGGGATCTGGAATGGGTTCTGATGGCAAGTATGAATTTGTAGGATCTCAGGATCAGCGCATCACTTTAGTAAAGGCTGGCATCAGTAAGCGCTCTGGTAGTCAGGGAGCTCGGAGGCACTGTGAGGGGTTATTGTCTGATGAATATTGTATTTGTAGGAATTGTGAGAATATAGTTGAGGATGGGTGCATCCAGAGATGTCAGTCCAACCTTAATATCACATGGACCATCATCCGTTGAGTGATTACCACTCACTAGTGGGTAAGGTCTTAAACCAGACAGAATGCTGGGTGTGCTCACAGGTACCTCAAGGTCAGAGCAAGTCAGGATTAGTACCATACCCTTTAGCAATAGATGAGGTACTCGAATTACAGGGTGGGAGACCGGTGGACAAGAAATTCAATATTTCTAGGCCCCCTAGTTTGAATTATAAATTATAGGTATATCCATGCGCTAGCGAACTTGATAGATAATATCACTGAGATGTATGACGACACCTTCAGGTATACGGGAAGGGAGTTACAAGCTTACAAGCAGGAGCTGATTCAGCACAGGATGGTCCTTAATTATATCACAGCCGTGACAGGTGGGTACTGTGTTACTCTGGCAACTCAATATGGGGTGAAGTGCTGTACGTATATTACGAACAGTACTGACGGCCCAACGGAGATCATCGATCAAAAGATGGACGATATCTTGCAGTTGAAGTGGGAGTTCAGGAGGAAACACAACCTTACCTTGGCGACTGTGAGTAATGAACTGACCGGCTGGGTCTCATGGTTGAACCCACGAAATTGGTTCTCAGGTTTAGGAGGCTCAAAATGTTATTATGAGTGTAGGGAAGTTTCTCCTTTGTATTCTGGGAGTCGTCATAATTATTGGTTTGATATTTAGGTGTGTTCGAATTCTGACGCGGCGCAAAAACGGCACAAAGTTGATGAGTCTAAGGAGCGAGGGCGCTGTTATAGCAGTAGATTTAATTTATGACCCATCCATAGAGACAGTGTTATGATAAGGATTGCAAATGAATTTCATGGCCTGTTTCTTTCACCCGTTTTTCTTTTGTCTCCCCCTCTGCCCAGATACATCCATCCGGAAAAAGACATCAGCCCTACCCAAAATGTTTATGTGAATGTATTTTATTTATTTATATGTCTTATCTTCATCTCTGCAACCTTCAGTTAATAGCACACATAGTCGACAGGTGATATCCACATATACTAGCACTCACTTATGTTTCCCCCTCCATGTATCATCAACTAAATGTGCACCCCATTTGTTTTAACAAGAAGCCAAAAAGAGCTTGGTAGTGTTTACAGACCCTTGATACGGGATGAGAAGGATTTAATGTATACTTCGCAATACCTCGAAGCTTATTTAGAACATATACGGCACGATGATACATGCCCCTCAGACATGGATTCATACATACATGCTTTCTACTATCCCACTAGGTTATACATTTCCCACCTAATACTCTCCCCCGACCATCCAAACTTCTGTAGATATTGTGTAGATATTATTCTGTTTATTGATTAGATAGTGGCAGTTATTGGTGACTGCCAAAGGGTGGACTGTCAAAGTCGAAAAATATTGCAGTACACACATCACGTACAAACTACACACAGATGGCCTCCGTGCGTTTGTCTTGTTCTGCTGTGCGTGCGCATATCCGCAATTTGCGTATGGACGCTCCCGCGGTCCTGCGCATTAGCGCGTTGTATGAGTATTTATGGTAGAGTTTGTGAACACATGGAAGGCTATCAAAACACATTACATATTTAATCCAAATAGTGCACAATGTACACAGTCTCCCTGCACCACATCAGAAAGTAACAGCAGTTTAAATGGTAACAGAACAAAGGGATTAACCTTTACTGAATAGGAGGGGACAGAACAAGGTTATAAAGTGGTGTTTGGTATCCAGCTGTAGGGTATTTTAAGGGTAACATTCCGGTGTTGGTTTGAGGAAGATCGCATGTTCCTGCGGATAGTTATGTGCAGGAGCAGAATATAGATATAAACTGTATTTACTGTACATTATGTATGTGGCGGGAATCCAGAGGAGACCACCCACAAGAGCAGTTGGAACAGACATCGCCCACCTATTCAAACCGACCTATGACCTCTCCTGTACTGTAAATGACCATCCCTGAGTCCAATGGACAAAGAGATTACAGTATCCATTGTGTTAAGTTTTGGATGAATTGTATAAAGAGAGCCTGCTGCAGGCCTGGTCAGACACAAGACTCACAACGTTATCTATCAGATGACGGAGGACCAGACTGGGTAGCGCGGCGAATCCACTCACGTATGTAACATTGACTGTAGCCATTTACTCTGTTATATATTGTATTGTATTGATTGTATTGTAACCCCCTTTCAGCAATAATACGCTGTGGTGTCGGAACCCAGCGGTAAATTACAAACCGGTGTTGTGTCTTCCTTTCCCTGCTAAGGTTTAAAGGTGAATTGCTATCGCATTGCATTGCTGTATAAGGTTTAAAGTGTATTAGAAAAGCATAACATTGCTGTATAAGGTTTAAAGTGTGTTCATTGGGTGTGTACGCGCTGTGTGTACTTTGTACCGCCAGCGCGGCGTGTGTACGCTAAGTCCGTACACAGCACGGGACTTTGTACGCTAATAGCGTACAAAGTACGTAGAGTGTGTATTAAGTACAGCGGCCGCAGCGGCTCCACGGTAAAGTGTATTTAAGATGTGTTTAAGGTATAGGTTTAATTCCTAAGGATAAATCAGCATTATCACTCCAGACACCCAGAAGCCGCACCGGAGGACCTCGCTGCCACACCTCCTATCCACCACAGCCACACCAACCAGCTAACAGGAAGGCCGCAGGGACCAGAATCGGAGGGAAGACTCTGGATGCTGACAAATCTTATTCACATTACACCACATGTAGTGCCCCTGATTCAAATTACACCACATAGTAATGCCCCTTATTTAGGTTACGTCACTCAGTAGTACCCTTAATTCACATTGCACTACACAGTGGTACCCTCTGTACATGTTATGCCATACAGTAGTGCCCCTTATATATAATGCCCACAGTAGTGCCCCTTATACATAATTCACAGTAGTAGTGCCCTTTACACATAATGCCCACAGTAGTAGTGCCCCTTACACATAATAGCCAGAGTAATGCCACTTATACACATAACGCCCACAGAAGTGCTGCTTATACACAAAATGCCCACAGTAGTAGTGCCACTTATATACAGAATGCCCACAGTTCTAGGGTCCCTTACACATAATGCCCACAATAGTAGTGTCCCTTACACATAATGACCACAGGAGTGCTGTTAATCTACATAATGCCCACAGTGTGCCCCTTATACACATCTCTGCCTCTGTCACTACAGCAGCTCATCGTCTGTGTCCCTCCAGTGGCTCCATGCCTGTATCCCTCCAGCAGCTTCCCCACCTCTCTTGTCCCTCCAGCCCCCTCTCATCTTGTCTTCAAGGTGCACAGAGCCTGCTACTCTTCATGCCTTCTCTTCACTTCAGCAGCGGTGACAGCATGATATACGCAGTGCCGGAAAAGGAAGACACTGGGACCTGAGGAGGGGATGAATGCTGTCCAACAGACACAGCATGTGTGAGTAGCAGGAGAGGTGGGCTGTAAATGGAGGATGACCATGGAGCCACCAGGACCTGATGAAGGGGGAGGTAGCTACAGCTCATCAGTAACACTGGCACCACCTCAGTTCCACCTCGCCCCCCCCCCCCCCCCCCCCCCCCCCCACACACACACACTTTAAGCCCTGATAATTATTATTCCTGCAGCTTATCTCTCCCACTTTGGACACATTGTATTTTTGTAGCCCTTATCCTGTTCCCCAAGCTGTTGTTAAATGAGAGACTATATCATTGGGTGTTGCGGGACTGTTATGCTCTGAGTGGCAGTATGGGACTTTTTGGATGGCACTGTGGACTTTGGGGGTAATTCAGACTGGATCGTAGATGTGCGAAAAAAGGCACATATACGATCAAATCCTTAGATATGCGGGGAGGGGGGGTGTGCCGGGGGGGGGGGGGGGGGGGGGGGCGCCCAGCACAGGGCAAGTCTGCCCTGCATGCCAGATCCAGTCCCCTCGCAGAGATGCAGAAAGGAAAAGAAGAGTATATAGGTAATAAATGCACAAAGGAATTATAAGGGAATGACAAGAAATAACAACAGGAGCACATAAATGAGTATGAAAATATTGTACATCAAAGTCAATGGTCACAGCCGCACAGATGCGGGGTTATTAGCAAACCAAAAGAGTTAGCAATTGGGCAAAACCATGTTACGCTGCAGGTGTGGCAGATGTAATGTGTACACAGAGTTTAGCTAGGTACACACTGTTAGATTTTGTTTGGTAAGCCCGATTATCGGTCGATTTTTCTGGAAATTGTAGGCACCAATATCTGAGCTACACACTAAAAAGATTTCTTTCTCTTACGTCCTAGAGCAGGGGTGGCCAACCAGTCAGAGGCAAAGAGCCAGAAAAGATCCATAGTAAAGGGCAAGAGCCACTATCATGCGCGCGGCATAGGCGCGTGCACAGTAATGGGGGCATGGCCTAGTTTTCACAAAGCCACACCCCATTTTTGTGCGCGCACCTTTCGGTATGACATTTGTAGGAGTATGACCTTGTGCCAGCTATGCCCCCAGTGCCAGATACACATGTCCACACAGTGCCAGCTATGCCCCCAGTGCCAGATACACATGTCCTAACAGTGCCAGATGTGCCCCCAGTGCCAGATACACATGCCCCCACAGTGCCAGATATGTCCCCAGTGCCAGATACACATGCCCCAACAGTGCCAGATATGCCCCCAGTGCAGATACACGTCCTTACAGTGCCAGATATGCCCCCAGTGCAGATACACATGCCCCCACAGTGCCAGATATGCCCCCAGTGCAGATACACATGTCCTTACAGTGCCAGATATACCCCCAGTGCAGATACACATGCCCCCACAGTGCCAGATATGTCCCCAGTGCAGATACACATGCCCCCACAGTGCCAGATATGCCCCCAGTGCAGATCCACATGCCCCCCACAGTGCCAGCTATGTCCCCAGTGCAGATCCACATGCCCCCACAGTGCCAGCTATGCCCCCAGTGCAGATCCACATGCCCCCACAGTGCCAGCTACGAGCTATGCCCCCAGTGCAGATACACATACCCCCACAGTGCCAGCTATGCCCCCAGTGCAGATACACATGCCCCCAGTGCCAGCTATACCCCCCAGTGCCAGATATGCCCCCAGTGCAGATCCACATGCCCCCACAGTGCCAGATATGTCCCCCAGTGCAGATACACATGCCCCCACAGTGCCAGATATGCCCCCAGTGCAGATACACATGCCCCCACAGTGCCAGCTATGTCCCCAGTGCAGATCCACATGCCCCCACAGTGCCAGCTATGCCCCTAGTGCAGATCCACATGCCCCCACAGTGCCAGCTACAAGCTATGCCCCCAGTGCAGATACACATACCCCCACAGTGCCAGCTATGCCCCCAGTGCAGATACACATGCCCCCAGTGCCAGCTATGCCCCCAGTGCAGATCCACATGACCCCACAGTGCCAACTATGCCCCCAGTGCAAATACACATTCCCCCACAGTGCCAGATATGCCCCTAGTGCAGATACAAATGCCTCCAGCGCCAGATATGCCCCCAGTGCAGATCCACATGCCCCCACAGTGTCAGATATGCCCCCAGTGCAGATACACATCCTTACAGTGCCAGATATACCCCCAGTGCAGAGATACACATGCCCCCACAATGCCAACTATGCCCCCAGTGCAGATCCACATGCCCCCACAGTGCCAGCTATGCCCCCAGTGCAGATACACATCCTTACAGTGCCAGATATACCCCCAGTGCAGATACACATGCCCCCACAGTGCCAGCTATGCCCCCAGTGCAGATCCACATGCCTCCATAGTGTCAGATATGCCCCCAGTGCAGATCCACATGCCCACAGTGCCAGCTATGCCCCCAGTGCCAGATACACATGCCCCCACAGTGCCAGATATGCCCCCAGTGCAGATACACATGTCCCCCCAGTGCCAGATATACCCCCAGTGCAGATACACATATCCCCACAGTGCCAGATATGCCCCCAGTGCAGATCCACATGCCCCCACAGTGCCAACTATGCCCCCAGTGTAGATCCACATGCCCCCACAGTGCCAGATATGCCCCCAGTGCAGATCCACATGCCCCCACAGTGACAGATATGCCCCCAGTGCAGATACACATATCCCCACAGTGCCAGATATGCCCCCAGTGCAGATACACATGCTCCCACAGTGCCAACTATGCCCCCAGTGCAGATCCACATGCCCCCACAGTGCCAGCTATGCCCCCAGTGCAGATCCACATGCCCCACAGTGCCAGCTTTGAGCTATGCCCCCAGTGCAGATACACATGCCCCCACAGTGCCAGCTATGCCCCCAGTGCAGATCCACATGCCCCCAGTGCCAGCTATGCCCTCAGTGCCAGATACACATGCCCCACGGTGCCAGATATGCCCCCAGTGCAGATCCACATAACCCCACAGTGCCAGATATGCCCCCAGTGCAGATCCACATGCCCCCACAGTGCCAACTATGCCCCCAGTGCAGATACAAATGCCCCCACAGTACCAGTTATGCCCCAGGGCAGATACAAATGCCACTACAGTGCCATATATGCCCCCAGTGCAGAGCCATATGCCCCTACAGTGCAAGATATGCCCCCAGTGCAAATCCACATGCCCCCTCAGTGCCAGATATGTCTACAGTGCAGATACACATGTTCTTACAGTGCCAGATATACCCCCGGTGCAGATCCACATGCCCCCACAGTGCCAGCTATGCCCCCAGTGCAGAGCCACATGTCCCCACAGTGGCTCCCCCCCCCCCCCCCCCCCAAGTGCTGCTCACCGTGCTGCTGCTGTGAGGGGAGGAAAGCGCAGCGCGCCTCTCCTGTTCCTCTGACTCCGGCGACAGCGTCTATCTTAAATTCAGCACCGGCCCATGAGCCAATCAGAGCTCACGGTCCGGCAGCCAATCAGGAGCTTAGCTGCCGGACCGCAAGCTCTGATTGGCTCATGAGCCGGCACTGAATTGAAAATAGACACCGCCACAGGAGTCAGAGGAACAGGAGAGGCGCGCGCTGCGAAGTTTCTTCACTCCCCCCATCACCCGGCTCCATAGAAGTGCAGGCAAATATGGACGAGATCGTCCATATTGGCCTGCATGCACAGGCGACGGGGCACCAGCGATGAACGAGCGCGGAGCCGCGCATCGTTCATCAGTGGTGCCTCCACACTCAGAGATATGAACAGTATTTCGTTCATATCTTTGAATATTATCACCCAGTGTGTAGGGCCTATTAGGGGGGAGGGGGGGTGGAGTATGAACCAACACTAGAAGTTATTGGTTCTCAATCTCCGGTAACAGGACACTGAACTCCTGGGGGTGCTGATCGCAAGCCCACGAGGCGACCGCTCACTTCCACAGCACGACCGCCATCCCCTAACAGAGCCAGAAGGTAGAAGAGTGGTGAGTATGACGCTAGGTCGCTGGCGAGAATGGCGGCACAAGGGTGGGAGCGCAGCTCTGATAGGCTGCGCTCCAGAGGGCTCAGCGGTACTTGAAGTGCCGCGCTGTGAGGGGGCCAGCGCAAATACCCTACACTGGTCACATATGCTAACGGGTTAATCCCATTGTTAGCAGCTAAATCACCTAAGGCCAGTCTAATCAGTGAAAGCGGGAAGACGCGCCATTACAGGGGGCGGGGCTTCTCCTTAGAGCGGATCCAGCACTCACCAGTGCCATTTTCTCCCTGCAGACTCACGCTGACAGGGAGCGCTGTCCTCCACATAGTACACTATGATAAAGGTGTTATAAACAAGGGGGGAGAGTAAATTGTGTACTAGCTACCCTGGTAAGGTTAAGCTAGTCAGAGTTTTTTTTTTATCATAATAAAAGCTTATTAGGGCGTGCTGTGGCTGGCTTCTTGTACTCTGTGACTCTCTGAAGATATCCTGGGGGGAGGGGGGGACGGACGACTGTGTTGACATTTTTCCAGTGTGTGTGTAACTCACATTACCATGGCCCTCATTCCGAGTCGTTCGCTCGGTATTTTTCTTCGCATCGCAGCGTTTTTCTGCTTAGTACGCATGCGCAATGTTCGCACTGCGACTGCGCCAAGTAATTTTGCTATGAAGATAGTATTTTTACTCACGGCTTTTTCTTCGCTCCGGCGATCGTAGTGTGATTGACAGGAAATGGGTGTTACTGGGCGGAAACACAGCGTTTTATGGGCGTGTGGATAAAAACGCTACCGTTTCCGGAAAAAACGCGGGAGTGGCTGGAGAAACGGAGGAGTGTCTGGCCGAACGCTGGGTGTGTTTGTGACGTCAAACCAGGAACGACAAGCACTGAACTGATCGCAGATGCCGAGTAAGGTTGAAGCTACTCAGAAACTGCTAAGTAGTTTGTAATCGCAATATTGCGAATACATCGTTCGCAATTTTAAGAAGCTAAGATTCACTCCCAGTAGGCGGCGGCTTAGCGTGTGTAACTCTGCTAAAATCGCCTTGCGAGCGAACAACTCGGAATGAGGGCCCATGTTGAGGGACTTTGGGGGTAATTCAGAGTTGAACGCAGCAGCAAATTTGTTAGCAGCTGGGCAAAACCATGTGCACTGCAAGGGGGGGGCAGATATAACATTTGCAGAGAGAGTTAGATTTGGGTGGGTTATTTTGTTTCTGTGCAGGGTAAATACTGGGTGCTTTATTTTTACACTTTAATTTAGATTTCAGTTTGAACACACCCCACCCAAATCTAACTCTCTCTGCACTTGTTATATCTGCCCTCCTGCAGTGCACATGGTTTTTCCCAACTGCTAACAAATTTGCTGCTGCGATCAACTCTGAATTAGACCCTTTGCGTCAGCAATGTCTTCCAAAGGTTGTGTCAACTTTTCATATCAACCAACTATTGTGGTGCCAGTGGCTACTGACTCCTCAATTACCTCAAAGTCCTTGGATGTTGTGAGGGCTTTGAAGATATATGTGTAGAGAACTTCTCGTCACAGGAAGTCGAACGCTTTGTTTGTCCTTTATGATCCCAACAAAGTTGGGTGTCCTGCTTCTAAGCAAACAATTTCTCGCTGGATCAGGGTTACTTTCCAGCATGCTTATTCCACGGCTGGCTTGCCGTGTCCAAACTCTGTTAGGGCCCACTCTATTCGTAAAGTGGGTTCTTCCTGGGCGGATGCCCGGGGTGTCTCGGCTTTCCAGCTTTGCCGAGCAGCTACTTGGTCAGGGTCGAACAGGTTTGCTAAATTCTACAAGTTCGATACTTTGGCCTCTGAGGACCTTAAGTTTGGACAATCTGTTCTGCAGGAGCCTCAACGCTCTCCCTCCCGTATTGGGAGCTTTGGTACATCCCCATGGTACTAAATGGAACCCCAGCATCCTCTTCGCTTCGCTTCGTTTTCCTGCATTGTTACTTGGTTACTTATTGGTTCAGCTGTTGCTGTTCCTCTTTCCTACTGGTTAGCATGGTTTCTTCATGCTGCATGTTGCTTAGCATGGTTTCTTCATGTTTCATGCTGATTCGCTTGCTTTCTTCAAGTTGCATGCTGGTTTGCATGGTTTCTCCATGTTGCATGCTGGATAGCATGATTTCTCCATGTAGCGTGATGGTCAGCATGGTTTTTCAATTCAGTGTGAGCTGGTGTGATTCTCACCACTATCTGTGTATTTCCTTCTCTCGAAGTATGTCCGTCTCCTCGGGCACAGAGTCTGGTAGGAGGGGCATAGAGGGAGGAGCCAGCCTACACTATTAAACTCTTAAAGTGCCCATGGTTCCCAAGGGACCGTCTATGCCCCATGGTACTAAATGGAACCCCAGCATCCTCTATGGACTACGAAAAAAGGATTTATCGGTAGGTAATTAAAATCCTAATTTTATAAAGTTACCAATTTTCTTCCACATCACACTGCATTTGCATATGTCCGCCTACAAGGAGGATAACATAGTGACAGGTAAACAAATGAAATATGGGCAGATTAGTGAGAATGCACACATTGGTTGATATCGGGAGATTGTGGCAAAGATTTTTGGTTTGGGACGACACATCGGAAAATCGATCGTTCGTGTGTGTGGGCAAGATTTTTCAGAAATATCACCGAAACGCTGAAACGATCATTCACCCACACTAAACAATAACTTTGGTCGTTCTTCCGATCATTGGCAAATTGGCCCAATAATTATATAGTGTGTACCTAGCTTTAGATTTGGGTGGGGTGTGTTCAAACTGAAATCTAAATTTCAGTGTAAAAATAAAGCAGAAACAATATAACCCACCCAAATCTAAAACTCTCTGCACATGTTACATCTGCCCCACCTTTGGTGCAACATGGTTTTGCCCAATTGCTAACTTTTTTGGTTTGCTAACAACTCTGATTAACCCCCATAGTTCTATACAGTCAGAGGTGTAGCTAGGCGCTTTGGTGCCCGGAGCAAGAGTATGTTTTGGCACCCCCCTCCCCTGTACTGACCACTCCACAGAGATGAACTCCCCCAAACTCTCAATGGCAATAATACACCAAAATTTGCCCCCCCCCCCCCCCCCCGACTTGATATTCCCCCCAGTGCCTCAATGAAAATAATACCCTAGAACCGCCATGCTAGACCTGATAATCTCACTATGTTACAATCCCTCAGGCTGCTGCGGCACAGCTCTCCCTGCCTCTCAGGCAATTCTGGGACATTATTTTCATGTTTCAATGAAAACAATGTCCTAGAATTGTCTGAGGGGCAGATACAGCTGTCCCACAGCAGCCTGAGGGCAGAGAGCAGTGCTTCTGCAGCTTAAGGGGCAGAGAGAAGTGCTGCAGCAGCCTGAGAGGCAGAAAGAGGTGCTGCAGCTTCTAATGCAGAGGGAAGTGCTGCAGGAGCAGCTGGGGGAGCGAGAGGTGCTGCAGCCAGGGCAGAAAGAGGTGCTACAGCAGCAAGGGCAGAGAGAGGTCCTGCAGAAGCCGGGACAGAAAGAGGTGCTGCAGCAGCTAGGGAAGAGAGAGCTGTTTCCGCATCTGACGTAGAGACGTGCTGCAGCTTCCAGGAAAGAGAGAGGTTCTGCAGCAATGGGGGCAGAGAGTGGTATAGCAGAACAGAAGTAACCTTGCTGCACAGCTACAAGCAGACAGTGAGACATATAAAGAGGGCGAGCAGAGCTCCGGCATATCGGCTGTCAGTGTCTCCTGCTGTCGCCTCTGGCCTTCCCTGTTCCCTACCTAGTTTCTGAGTCCGTGTCAGTGCTCCTCCTCTTCCTGTCTGCGGCTGCCAGTACAGTGGGCCATGGAAATGGGATGGTGACAGGCGGCAGTGCGCCCTCTACCTTTTTCAGCGCCCGGAGCTCGCGCTCCACCGGAGCCACCCTCGCTACACCCCTGTATACAGTGGCATTATTACTTCTTTCTTTCTGCTGCTGATTCCTCTCCCAATGCAGCCAAGCATCTGACTTGCTGTCAGGAATTGGCGTTCAGCAGCATCTCACTTACCAGCGCGCTGGTGTGCAGGCCTCCAGAGGTCACGGCCCCAGTCATGGCTGTATGAATTCAGGTTTCACATCACACATCACGAGAACAGGTGTATAAGTACACCCATAATATCCCTTCCCCTCTTTTTCACTAATACATCCCAGTAAGGGTTAATACGAGCTGGCTATAGTTTATAGAATGTCCAATATTAATTATGTGGTTGATCCTGTCACTTTTTTGAGCACATTCACGTTTTCTAGCACATCACAGGAGTGTTTGTTTATTTCACGAGTCACCCCCCCCCTCTTTTTCTTTATGCACATGAGGTCACACTGTATGAATGATGTATTTAATGTATATTTACTGTACACATATTATTCACAATAAGGGATATAAGCGTCTCATGTCCAATATAAATATCAATCTACTTTAATACAGTCTAATATTGCTGATGTGGCTTCGATATTTAGAATCTTATGGGAGAATAATCACTATATCCCCGATTGGTCCAGCTGTACCACGGGACCAGAGGAAGGAGACCACACTGAGAGACACGAAAATAACATTACTCTTGTCCCTAGTAAACACTATTTAAGCTCCGTGATAGGCCGGGACGCACCACCTGATCGGACTTACTCCGTCTAAACTCTCACAAGAGGGAGCAGCACCACGATTGGATGAATAAGTCACGTGATGTAGAAACTGTCCCGTGATTGGTGCGGCTAAACTGTGAAATTCGGGTTACTGGAAACATTCTGGTTAGCCCTGAAAAAACGATCTGTGAAACGCGCGTCGGTGCTTCACACTATACCAGAGTTTAATTAATTGTGCATGCAAATAGAATGTGTTGGCGTCTATCAGTAATTTAGAAAGGAAATACACTCCTGAATATAGAGAGATCAGTATAGGATTCAGACTATGGGATGTGACGCTGAATTAAGTTAATGCTAGGCAGCCTAACAGCTGAACATGAAACAGCATGATAATATTGTAGCAAGACCCAATGTCTGACATATCTCTAATGCTGTGTACATAGGTGCTTATGGTGCAGCATAGGAGTACACTGCAGCTAAACATTAATACCTTGAGTACACTGCAGCTAAACATTAATACCTTATACACAGTTATTGCTTCCTCCACTTGAATGGAAGGCTTTCACTGACCACTGTCAAAGTTGAAAAAAATATCATAATGCATATGCCTTGTACTAACCCCATGCACATGCCCGCTGCGCGTGCACTCGCTCTGCCGTGCGTGCGCATATCCGCACTTTGCGTAACGGAGCTTTCACGGCCATGCGCCTTGTCGCGTGGTATGCGCATTTACGGTAGAGTTTGTGAGCTTGTAGCGTGTTATTAGAACATAGCATATTTAACACAAATAGCGTATATTGTAGATATAGTTCCCCTAGACCATGTCAGCGAGTATTATTAGTTTAAACAGTTCCTGGACAGAGAGATTCGCCTTTGCATGATAGGAAGGGTCAGATAAAGGTTGGAAGGTGATGTCTAGTATCCAGCTGTAGGGTATTTTGAGGGTAACATTCCAGTGTTAGTTAGAGAAAGATCGCTTGTTCCTGCATATAGTTATGTGCAAAAGTAGATTATGAACATTAACTGTATTTACTGTAAATTACACATGCGGCGGGAATCCAGAGGATACCACCCACAAGAGCAGTTGGAAGAGACATCGCCCACCTTTTCAAATCCACCTATGACCTTTGCTGTAATGTGGAGACATATCTCTGTGTCCAATGAACCATGAGATTACAGTGACCATTGTATTGTGTATGCATGTTGTGTATAAAAGGACCATTGTTGCCTGGCCGGTCAGAAGACTCTAAACGCTATCTGTATGACCAGCGGAGGACCGAGTTCGGGTTGCGCTTGCAAATATTCTCACGTACGTACATTCTCTGTAGCCATTATTCTGTTTAGATTTACTTGTTAGTCTGTAGTGTATAAATTGTATTGTTTTATCTTTTGGAATCAATCCACGGTGGCCTTAGAACCCTGTGGTTTAAACTACAAACGGTGTTGTGTTTTCACTTTCCTGCCTGGGCTTTAAAGTAGATTAACCTGCTTAAGGTGTATAAGCATTGTTAAGGTGTACGCACTGCGGATACTTTGTATCGCCAGCGCTACTAAAGGTTTAAAGGTATAACATCGTTGCAGTACTTTGCTGCCAAAGGTTTAAAGTATAAGCATATCATTACATTGTATCATTAACAAGGTTTAAAGGTTATCAATTGTGTGTGCGCTCGCCGTGTGTATTCCGTACAGTCAGCGCAGCGTGCGTACGCCAAGTGCGTACCACGTGCAGGACTCTGTACGCCAATAGCGTGCAAAGTGCGTAGCACGAGCACGTAGTCTAGCGGCCATAGTGGCTCAACGGTAATAGTGTACAAAGGGGTATAGCTTTGCGGTCTAAGATAATACCGACATTATCAATTGAGGGCTCGTCCGGTTCCTTCTCATACCCGCAGCCTAGCAGAGTTTTCGCAGACTTTATTTATCAGCAAAGGGCGGAGTATCCCCTGTAAACCTTTTCTTGGTCGGGGATATAATAAGTGCTGATTAGATAAGCGTCTGCCCTGCATGGTTTGAAGGGATGCTGGAGGGATCCGTAAGGTAAGAACGCAAAAACTATTTTTCTTTTTAAAATCTGTAAATTTCTGTTTTGGCGCCAAATGCGCACGCAACACAGGCATACATCTGTATTTTGTACTTTGCATATCTGCTCACACCGTTGCCATAATCACTGATTACTAGGTTTATTTTGACCTGTACTGGAAAATTTGTTGCTATTTAGTTAACATATAGAGTTAATATTTAAGGGAGTAAGTGTAAGACACACACACAGCCTGGCATAGTTGTAAAGGTTGATACAGTGGAAACTGTGTGTGTGTTAAGTAAGTGATTATAGTTAAATATCGCTTACATTTATAGAAGTGTGGGATTTGTAGTACTGCGGACGTACGGCCTTTGTACACGTGTCTCGGACAGCGTTCGGGACTGCGTACGCAACGTAAAGGCGTACACACGTGGCGTTTTTACGCAACGTGCGTACAGGTACGCCCACTAAATACAAATCACACAATAGCATTGTTTCAGTTTAGGCGATACGGTAGCCACGCGATAATAGCACAAATTTGTTCAGTATCCAATATTTCGTTTAAAAGAACCTTCTCTTACTGTGTCACCTCTGGGACTAGGCTGTTTTATCTGAATGAAAGTTAATTTTCTGTACAGAAAAACCAAAGTGTATATGAGTGAACGAGCGTGAGTGTGCAAATAAAGGTTTTGTGAACCCAGAAATCGGGATCCTGTAGGAGACCACATCAGGTGAGTGGACACTTGGTGGCGTGGGAGTGGCTTTCTCACGTTAACATTGATTAAGGTATAAAGGAGCAATTAGTATAACAGCAGACCAAGAGGTCAGCGAAGTCAGAAATCAGCTGACTAAGTCAAGCGAAGCTCTGAATACCGTGGCCTGAAAAAGGTCAGCGGTGAGAGCGCAGCCCCGGGGCTTTGCGTAGTACCCATATAGGCCCGTTCAGATACGCTCCGGCTGAGGTTTCGCTGCCTGAAAAACTATTCCATTGGTCGTACAGCGGATAAGTACCAGTTACTTATACGCCGTGCGATTGTACCGCGCGTTAGTGTGTGCAATAGTTAGTTTAACTTGATACCCATTACGCCATTTGCGTAAAATCGCGGGATCATAGACGCTAATTGTACACGCAACGTGATTTGTGTAACAATTTTTTATTTTAAGGGAGTTTCGCTGGTAACTCAGGAAATCTCCAACGACCGATATTTACTGGGAAGGGTAAGTCACTCCCACACACTCTCAGTAAATAGAGGTTACATAGGGCCCTAGGTTGGGTACGACCAGCACTGAGGACAGTGTGTAGGTGTATTGGCCAACGTGGGCTTGAGTGGGTGAGAGCGCTCGGAGAACTTTCACCGTCGCCTTACCTCTGAGTAATTTGGTTTTTGTAGGAATTAGCTGAGAAGGCAATACCTGCAAAGAATGGGGGCCAGTTGCTCAAGTAAGGGACGATCAACCAGGGTTCAGGTTGATATTCCACGGCCCAAAGGGTCGGCGAGGTACATAATGTGTGAGAAATATGGATCGCACGCAGAGGTTTTATGCAATGAATGGGAACGTATGACTACGGAAGATAGGGAACCGTTCCCTAGGGTAGGCAGTTTTAGTCCTGAGGTGTTGCAAAATTTAAGGAGAAGGATATGTCTAATAAAATCCAGAAAACAAAGGATTAGACATTATGATTGTTTACATTTATGGCAACAGGAGGGTGATATGCAAAGGGGATTAGCTCTAGCGGCTGGTTCCAACCCTAGCAGGAAACTGATAGCAACTGCACCACCACCACCGTACATTACAGGAGAGAAAGTGGCTACAGAGAATGGCATACTAATATATGATAAGAGTGAACTTAATAAATGTATTAATACTAACCCGTGCAAGTTGTATCCCATCTTAAACTTCCCTCAGGACTGCGACCAAGAAGATGAGCCCACCACGATATCGGCACTCTCTCTAGCAGCCACCATACAAGACACAAAAGTGGGTACGGCCCAACCAGTAAGAGCAGTAGCAAAGGCCCCTAGCGGAGGGACAGGTGAGGTCGTGTCCACAGGTAAGTACGGTACAGTACATTATGCAGAGACAATTGCACCTCACATTGTAGAAGCAACCCAGAATGATGTAATTGAACTGAATCCTGTCAGGGTGATCGCAGTCCCCAATGGGAAGACTGACGCTCTGGGAATCACTCCCGTCAGGAACATTGCTATGCATTGCCCCTGGTCCCGGACAGAATTGAGGACAATTATGTCTGAATTTCCCGATCCCAGGAAAGATCTAGCCGCATGTCAGAGGTTTATTAGAGAACTAGGTAACGCCACCGAACCCAATAACAAAGATTGGCGGACAGTGCTACGGGCATGTTTGCCCTCCAATATTGACCCTATGAAATTCATCACTGATTGTAAATTAGATGTAGAAGTACCTCTCACTGACGAATACAATCAGGAGAATGTAAAACAGATCAATCTGCAGTTGGGAGTATATTTCCCAACTGTTGTCAAGTGGAATAAAATCTTCTCCATTAGACAAAAAGAAGGTGAAACGGCTTCTGACTTTTTCCATCGAGCACTGCAGGAAATGGCTAGATACACTGGGGTCGTGGACATTAAGGAAAGTGTACATCATAGGGAGGTAGCGGTGTCCGTATTAATGGACGGTTTAAAGGAAACATTGAGAACAAGGGTACAAACCACTCAACCAAGTTGGAGAGGTATCTCGGTGGCTGCATTAAGAGAGTCCGCTATTGAGCATGATCAGAACATCATTAGGCACAGGGAGTCACAGGGGGATAAGCTGATGACAGTAAGTATAAAAGCCCTGACAACGAAGCCACATCAGCCTAAACCCCAGACCCCTGATGGTAAGTCGTATGTGGTAAAATGTTATAAATGTCAGAAGGAAGGACATTATGCACGGAACTCTAATTTTAAAGACCCACATAAGGTATATCGACCCCCTAGACCAGAACATGACTCACAGTATGACACACGAAATTGGGATCAGGGATCATATAGGAAAAATTTTGGGCCACACCTGTAGTCTGCAGCCAGTGAAATTGATTGCTAGCCTAGGTAGTAAACCTGAGGTCACAGTTGATGTAGTTGGTAGATCATTTCTTGTAGATACAGAGGCGGCCAGGTAAACTCTGTGATTTATCTTTAAAGTTTCCTTTTTCATCTCTGACGTTCACCGACAGAACTACAGCTCAAACGTCACATGTCTACTCGGTCTTTTCAGAGGTCAGCCCAGCCCCAGTATATCTCACCAGTATCATTATGCTTGGCCATGCACAGAGGGTGGAGAGTGGAAATACTGGCGGAGGAAGACTGTGCAGAGATACAGATAGACATGATGGTGTGACAGCCTGATGGTGAACGCAAACCTGACAAATTTTCTTTTTATTATTCTCTCTCTCTTTTTGTTTTTTCATGTTCTACGGATGGTTTATTTCACACAACAGTTAAACACATGGTAATGCAAGATTTATGTACCCTACAGAAAGGTCGCTGACTCGGAGAGAACATCATATCACTGGAGTGTCTGTTCCGGGAAGGTTGAGACGGCACCTGAGCACAGAGAACTACAAGACCAGAGGCGGTTGTCGCACCAAAATTTCTTTTTCCTTTTTATTATTTTCTCCATCTTTCATTACCCTCCTTTCCCCCTTCCTTGCTCCTTTTCTCTCCCCTTAGCAAGATGGACTTACCCCAAGAGACTGCATTCCGGGTTTTCCTGTTGACCCTGTTGTTGACCAGAGCAGTCTGTTTCGGTGAGAGTACCAGAGAGGTCGAGAAAGGATCTGGAATGGGTTCTGATGGCAAGGACGGATTTGTAGAATTCCAGGAGCAACACATTCACCGAGCAAAGGCGAGTATCAGAAAACGATCTGGTCGTCATGAAACTAGGAGGCACTGTGAAGGGTTATTGGCTGAAGAAAATTGTATTTGTAGAAGCTGTGAAAACATAGTTGAGGACGGGTGCATCCAGAGATGTCAGTCCAGCCTTAATATCAACATGGACCGTCATCCATTGAGTGACTATCACTCATTAGTGGGTAAGGTTTTAAACCAAACAGAATGCTGGGTGTGCTCACAAGTACCTCAAGGTCAGAGCAAGTCAGTACTAGTACCGTATCCCTTAACAATAGATGAGGTACTTGAATTAAGGGGTGGGAGACCGGTGGACAAGAAATTTAATATTTCTAGGCCCCCTAGTTTGAAGCTCCACCAATATCATGTGGATAGATCCTTAGTATGTTTCAACATTTCCAATCCCCGAAAGCTGGGAAATTGGGAAGTGACATGGAATAACCAAACCATGGCATTTTACACAGAGCCGATAGGATCCCCGTAGACTCAGAACTTATACGCCAAATAGCCGACGGTGGAAGATATTTTCGGTACAGGTATACTCTAGGAAGTAGGTCCATGCGGGTTGGAGAAGTATCTCCAGGGTACTGTGCGCATATCATACAGCCTGATACGTGTACTGAACAGATGAGAGAGTTAGGGATAGGATTTTTCACCTGGAAGGTTTGCAATATGGTAATGTCATATTCTGTACCATATGTTCTCCCCGATGATGCATATTTCATATGCGGGAGGAAGGCGTATAAGTGGCTTGCCCCAAACTCAGAGGGATTGTGTTACATTGGAAGAGTGTTGCCAGAAGTTATGACCATAACCCATAATAAGATGAAAGACGTTCACCGCAATGCTCAAGCTCCTTACACTCACACTCATTATGAACACATCGTTAAGAGACACCTTATAGATAGGACAGAGCACGCAGCCTCTGATTTCATCCACGAATCCACCGGGATTCAATTCCTACTCGCGTTAGATATCACCCATACCGCCAGAGGATTATAAATTTTAGGTATATTCATGCGCTAGCGAACCTGATAGATAATATCACCGAGATGTATGATGACACCTTCAGGTATACAGGGAGGGAATTGCAAGCCTACAAAATGGAACTGATCCAGCACAGGATGGTTCTCAATTACATCACAGCGGTGACAGGCGGGTATTGTGTCACCCTAGCAACTCAGTATGGTGTGAAGTGCTGCACGTACATTACAAACAGCACTGATGACCCCATCGAGATCATAGATCAAAAGATGGACGATATCTTGCAGTTGAAATGGGAGTTCCGAAGGAAACACAACCTTACCCTTGCTGCTGTGAGTAATGAACTGACCGGCTGGGTCTCATGGTTGAACCCACGCAATTGTTTCTCTGGTTTGGGAGAATGGGCTCAAAATGTTATCGTAAGTGTAGGAAAGTTTCTCCTTTGTATCCTGGGAGTCGTCATAATGATTGGTTTGATATTTAGATGTGTTCGATTTTTAATGCAGTGCAAGCGCAGTACTAAAGTGATGAGTTTGAGGAGCGGGGGCATTGTTACACAAACTGATTTAATTTATGACCCATCAATTGAGACAATGTTGTGACAAGACATGATTCCACGATCCGTGTCTTTCAACCGTTTCTCCTTTGCTTTTCTCCCAAGCAAAAATATGAGATTACAGTGACCATTGTATTGTGTATGCATGTTGTGTATAAAAGGACCATTGTTGCCTGGCCGGTCAGAAGACTCTAAACGCTATCTGTATGACCAGCGGAGGACCGAGTTCGGGTTGCGCTTGCGAATATTCTCACGTACGTACATTCTCTGTAGCCATTATTCTGTTTAGATTTACTTGTTAGTCTGTAGTGTATATATTGTATTGTTTTATCTTTTGGAATCAATCCACGGTGGCCTTAGAACCCTGTGGTTTAAACTACAAACGGTGTTGTGTTTTCACTTTCCTGCCTGGGCTTTAAAGTAGATTAACCTGTTTAAGGTGTATAAGCATTGTTAAGGTGTACGCACTGCGGATACTTTGTATCGCCAGCGCTACTAAAGGTTTAAAGGTATAACATCGTTGCAGTACTTTGCTGCCAAAGGTTTAAAGTATAAGCATATCATTACATTGTATCATTAACAAGGTTTAAAGGTTATCAATTGTGTGTGCGCTCGCGTGTGTATTCCGTACACTTAGCGCAGCGTGCGTACGCCAAGTGCGTACCACGTGCAGGACTCTGTACGCCAATAGCGTGCAAAGTGCGTAGCACGTGCACGTAGTCTAGCGGCCATAGCGGCTCAACGGTAATAGTGTACAAAGGGGTATAGCTTTGCGGTCTAAGATAATACCGACGTTATCACCACACATATTAGTGAATTTGATACAGGTGTGTGTCTGATACTATAAATAGCAGTGTATCAGCTACAAGCTTACAATTTATGCTCCTTCATGATATTGAGTATTTAACCATTTTACAGCTATCTAAAAAGGATTGATTTGAGTTTAACCATACACTTGTATCTGGATACATAAGTGCTGCAGCTTTCATTGACTATTAGATCCATATAAAGAGCAACTGTGTAACAACTTGGTGTGAATACCAGGGGTTAGATATTTTGTGTACAATGGCAACATACTTGTTACTTGTTTAAGTTTCAAACAGTAGCATAATACTCACAGCAAGGGTTCCTTCTAACTAAAGGGAAAGCTTTTACCGATGTCAAAGTCGGAAAAATATCATGCTACACGTTGCCATATATTCACCTCATGCGCTTGCCCGCTGCACGTGCACATTCTCTCCCGTGCGTGCGGATACTCGCAGCTGCGTGATGGCGCCTCCTCGGCCATGCGCTCGAGCGCGTGGTATGTGCATTTACGGTAGAGTTTGTGTGCGTCTAGCGGGCGACTCAAACGTTAAATAATAAAACCAAATAGTATGTTTTATAGATAATGTTCCCCTTAATAATGACTGTAAGTTTGTTTAATGTAACTGGTCGCTGGACAGAGAAATTCCTCTTTTCATGGTACGAAGGGTCAGACAGGGTTTGAGCAGTGGTGTTTGGTACCTAACTAAAGAACATTTTATTAGAAACAATCCGGTGCTGGTTAGGTAAAGATTAATCGCTCCTGCGTATAGTTATGTCTATTAGTAGTTTCTGGACATTTACTATATTTGCGGTTCATTATCCATGCGGCGGGAATTCTCAGATTCCCTCCCACCTGAGCAGTTTGATATAGTCACAGCCCACCTGTTCAAACTAACCTATGACCTTTTGTTATGATGCGAGGAGACATTCCTGTGTCCAATGAACAATAAGATTGTAGGTCCCTTTGTAGTATACTATACGCAGTGTATATAAGGACAGCCAGCCTGGCCAGCTCAGTCTTCTCTCCACAAACGGTTTTCATCTTGACTAACTCGGAGCTGGTACCAGAGCTGCGCAGCGATCATTCCCCAGTGTGTGTAAGTTATTCTCTGTAACCATTCTAAATCTCTGTTTGTATTTGCCATATTCTCTCTCTCTGTTATTGTATAAGATTGTGACGATATTATATATTTATGTGTAGTTAGCCTGCTTAGATATTGATGTTAGCCTGTAGTGTATGAACTGTTAACTGTTTATTTCTTTTTTACATAGCTAGATATTGCTAGTAAAGGTGTTGGAACCTTAGCAAGGTATTGTGTGTTTATTACATTGCTGAGAGTATTCAGAGTGTCTCAATCGCTCAAGAGGCTTTCATACAATAGAGGTTAATTAGCATTGCATTGTGCTCACATTACAAAACCAAGGTTTACAGTACAAACTCAATCATTCACTGTGTTGCATACAAGGTTTACTGAGTGTCATCCCGTGAGCGTCTGCGCCGCTCGTGTTCTCCTCGTGGTCACGAGCGCACGCTACGCTAGTAGCGTAGTATTACGGTAGTCGGCCGCCTATAGCGTGCTCAACACCACGCGTTAAGTTGTGAGCGAGCGTGTCGCATGTGCGTCTCGACCACGGCTAAGCATCTGCTACGCTAAGTGCGTACCCTTACGGTACCCCATACGCCAATTGCGTACTGAGTCTCTTACCCATTTTTTAGTGAATGTAATAAGATAAATAGTTAGCTTTATCAATTGGCGGCTCGTCCGTCCTCCACATATCTGCACCAGCGAACACAGACTTTATCTGTCAGCAAGGGCGGGAAGGCAGTATCCCTTCGTATCGGGATACAGTAGTGCTGGCTAGATAAGCGTCTGTTTCGCTACGCTGTAGGAGTGCTGGTGGAATCCGGAACCGGAAGGTAAGAACAGTACGCTATTGTCTTTTAAAACTGTTTATTTCTGTTTTGCGTACGCACACACGCACGCACGCACACACCTGTATTTCTTTTCATTTGTGTATTTTCACACCTCACTTTCCTGTTTGCCATTTCACAATTGATAACGTGCTGAGAAAGATTTGTTGCTATTGGTAGTTAAAAGTAATATTAATACGTTAAGGAGTAATTTGTAAAACACGCGCACGGCTTGCCTAAGATACAAGGAAGTTTGGTGTGGTGTTCAGTAGATGATTACAGTTAAAGATCATCTACATTGATATAAACGTGTTAATTGTATTTCTGTGAATATACCTGGCTTGCGTACATGTGTCTCTAACAAAGGGCGGCACTAGCGTACGCGACGCAAGGGCCGACGCACGGAGCGTATATTACGCAACGGAGCGTCTGGGTACGCCCACATAATACAAATAACATGATAGTATTGTTTTAGTTAGGCGATAAGGAGGCAACGCGATAATAGCGCAAACCAATCTCAGTGTCCAAAATTTTAAGCTAATAGATCCTTCTCTAGTTGCAACTCCTCGGGATTAGCCTGCGATACTGAATGAAAGGCATTTCTGCGCAAAAACGAAAGTAAAGAGTATATGAGGTGAAAGAGTGTGTATACCTATATATAAGTTTCTAATTTTTGGGGTTGAACCACAGGAAATCATCGAGTTCTTATGAGGTACATACGTGTAAGTGACGGCACGGTGGCTTGGGAGGCATCCCTTGTTAAACATTTTAAAAAAAGAGCATTAGAGTATAGCAGACCAGGAGGTCTACTGTAGCACAGACCAGGAGGTCCAGACAGACCAGGAGGTCTAGGTACAGCAGACTAAGAAGTCCGCTATAGATAAAGAGTAAAGAAGCACAACACCAGGAAGGGTTGGTGCAGTACCCATATAGGCCATTAAGGTCTGGCTGAAGGAATTCGCAGCCACAATTTTCGATTCCACTGGTCGCTCCGCACATAAGATTAGTTGCTTATGTGCAGAACGATTGTACCGCACGTAATTGTGTGCATTAGTTAGTAACTTGACCCAGTACTATTTGCGTACGCTAGAGGGGTCATAAACGCTATTTGTACATTCTAACGTGATTTGTGTAATTTTATTTTATTTTAAGGGAGGTTCGCTGGTCACTCGGGAATTCTCTAACAACCAATAGTTACTGGGAAGGGTTAAGTGCTCTTCGGATCACACCCACATGTTCCAGTAAATAGAGGTTCAGGTCGCAGGGGCCCTAGGTCGAGTACGCCAGCGCTAGGGCAGTGTGTGGGCGTATTGCTCGACGTGGGTGAGTGAGTGGAGGTACTCGGTAAACTTCCGCCGCCGGCCTACCCCGGACATCTTGGTTTTTGTAAGGGTTCGCTGAAGACCCTGATTTGAAGGTCAGAGGTAGTGAAAGCAACACCTGCAAAGATGGGGGCCAGTTGTTCAGGTAGGGGGCGATCAACCTCGGTTCGGGTTGACTTAGTAAACCGACCAATCCAGTCGGCAAGGTATGTCATGTGTGAGAAATACGGTTCACACACAGAGGTTTTGTGCGATGAATGGGAAAGAATGACTGTGCATGATGGGGAAAAGTTCCCACGGGTAGGCAGTTTTAGTCCCGAGGTGTTACAAAATCTAAGGAGAAGGATATGTCTCATTAAATCTGCAAAGAGACGGATCATACATTATGATTATTTACAGTTATGGCAACAGGAAGGTGAAATACAAAGAGGATTGGCTCAAGCGGCTGGATCTAACCCTATCAGAAAACTGATAGCCACCGCGCCACCACCACCATACATAACGGGAGAGGAGGTGGTTACAGAGAATGGCACACTGGTGAATGATAAACATGCACTTAGTAACTGTATAAATGTTAACAATAATGTAACCAAGATTGTTGATGCTAATATTAACCCGTGCAAGCTGTACCCTGTTTTAAACTTTCCCCAGGATTGTGACCAAGAGGATGAGCCAACAACAATATCGGCACTCTCTCTAGCAGCTACCATAGCAGAAACAACAGTGGGCACGTCCCAACCAGTAAGAGCAGTATCAAAGGCCCCTAGTGGAGGGACAGGTGAGGTTGCATCAACTGGTAAGTACGGCACCATACACTATGCTGAAACCATTTCACCACATGTTGTAGAATCTACTCAGAATGATGTTATTGAACTTAATCCCGTTAGGGTAATTGCAGTGCCAAATGGGAAAACTGACAATTCAGGACTCACTCCTGTCAGACACATCGCCATGCACTGCCCCTTTTCCCGAATGGAATTAAGATCAATGGTGTCTGAATTCCCTGATCCTAGGAAAGATAAAGTTGCAAGCCAGGAATACATTAGAGAGCTAGGAAATACTGTGGAGCCCAATAACATAGACTGGCAGATATTGCTGAGGGCATGTTTACCCTCCAATGTCGACTCAGCAAGATTTATAGCTGACTGTAAATTAGATGAAGAGGTACCCCTTACGGATGTGTACAACCAAGATAATGTAAAGAGAATACATTTACAGTTAAAAGAGTATTTTCCAGCTGTTGTCAAATGGAACAAAATTTTCTCCATCAAACAAAAAGAGGGAGAAACAGCTGCTGATTATTTTCATCGGGCACTACAGGATATGGCTAAGTATACAGGCATAGAAGACATTAAGACAAATGTGAATCATAGAGAAGTAGCAGTATCTGTGTTAATGGATGGTTTAAAGGAAGTATTGAGGACGAGGGTACAGACCACCCAACCATGTTGGCGAGGTCTGTCGGTGGCTACTTTGAGAGAGACCGCTATTGATCATGATCGGAATATCACCAGACACAGGGAGTCACAAAGTGATAAGTTAATGGCCGTAAGTATACAGGCCCTGACCACAAGGCCACCTCAGTATAAATCTCTGACCCCTGTGGGTAAGTCAAATGTGGTAACTTGTTAATACTGTCATAAGGAGGGACATTTTGCATGAGACTGTAGATCGAAAAATGCACCAAAATCATATCAACCCCCTAGACAACGACATGACACACGAAATTGGGATCAAGGACCGCAGAGACGGAGTTATGAGCCACACGCAGGGGAAACAAAAAGGTATCCCACAAAAAGAGACTGGCAAGTCACTGATAGTTCACATTTACCCCCTTCACAGGTAATAGCTGCCAGCGCAATGCAGGGAGGTCACCACGCACCATAGGGGCGGGGCCACACCTGTAATCTGCAGCCAGTGAAATTAATTGCGAGCCTTGGAAGTGAACCCAAGGTCACAATTGATGTAGCTGGTAAATCTCTAAATTTCCTTGTAGATACGGGGGCGGCCAAGTCAGTGATAAATTCGACCGTGGGCATGAGAACCACCGGTAAAACAATTCCAGCCATGGGAGTAACAGGAGTAGTACAGCACTACCCTTTAAGCAAACCTGCAGAGATTACGATAGGGCCTTTGCATACCAAGCATTCTTTTCTGCTGGCTGCATCGGCTCCGACTAATCTCCTAGGGAGAGATTTACTGTGCAAAATGGGATGCGTCATATACTGTACTCCTGAAGGTGTGTTCTTGGACATACCCGAAAACCACGCTCAGGAAGCGCAGGATATGCTAGACTCCCCAACAAGATTAATGTCACACACTGTTGTTATAAATAGGTGTCCGTCCAAGGTAGAGGAAATGATTTCCCAGATACCGGAATCACTTTGGACCAAGGATGGACAAGACACTGGATTGATGGCAAACGTAGCCCCAGTAGTTGTGCAAGTAAAAGATGGTAGGATAGCTCCAAAAATCCCACAATACCCTCTGAAGCCAGAGGTGGAGTTAGGAGTTCACCCTGTAATAAAGCGCTTGCTACAACAGGGCATTCTGGTAAGAACGTCCAGCACTGCCAATAGTCCCATCTTCCCTGTTAAAAAGAGTGGGGGGAGGGGTTACAGATTAGTGCAGGATCTAAGAGGGATCAACAAAATAGTTGAGAGTCAATTCCCCGTAGTGCCAAATCCAGCTGTCATCCTTATGCAAATCCCTCCCACTGCCAAATTTTTCACTGTGATTGACCTCTGCTCCGCTTTCTTCTCGGTACCTCTGCACCCTGATAGTCAATACTTATTCGCATTCACATACAGAGGAGTTCAGTACACTTGGACTCGATTACCACAAGGTTTCATAGACAGTCCAAGTATTTTCTCACAGGCCCTGCATGATTGTTTACAGTCTTTCCAACCAGAGAGTGGATCAATATTGATACAGTATGTGGATGATTTACTGCTGTGTTCAGATTCACTGGAAGCGCCCCTGAGAGATACGAAACAACTCCTGTTTCATCTTTCAGACACAGGACACAAGGTTTCCAAGGACAAGTTACAATTATGCCAAACCCGTGTGAAGTATTTGGGACACTGTCTAACACAAGGACTGAGACACCTTACCGCTGATAGAATTCAAGCAATTCGTGACATGACCCTGCCACAAACCCAGCAACAGATAAGAACATTTTTAGGAATGTGTGGGTATTGCCGTAACTGGATCCCAGGTTTTTCCATACTAGCCCTACCTTTGCAGGAGATGGTCTCCTCAAACAAACCTGATCGGATTTCGCACACAGACGAATCTGAGATGGCATTTGAGAGACTTAAACAGTGCCTAACGCAGGCACCAGCATTAGGTATGCCTGACTATGGGAAACCCTTTGAGCTGTACGGAACAGAGAGTGCTGGGTGCGCAGCAGGTGTCTTAACCCAGAAGCATGGTGATGCCAGCAGGCCGGTAGCCTACTATAGCGCTCAGCTAGATACGGTAGCGCGATCCCTCCCCACATGCTTGCGAAGCGTTGCAGCAATAGCATTGCTAGTCACAAAGACCGAAGATGTAGAGCTAGGACACAACCTCACAAT